>NC_063167.1:70748297-71067797 GCF_023159225.1 Perognathus longimembris pacificus | reverse complement strand
CATCCCCTGGACTTCTGTACACTGCACATTATTCTGTGTCATTGCCAGCATGCCGCAGGCTCACAGTCCTGACCTTGTCTCCCTTCCCACCATGCCAAGGCCTTACCAACTCCCACAAGTGTCCCCATGCTCTCAGATCCACCCTAACCTCGCCTGCACAGCCTCACACCCAGACCACTTCAAACCCTTGCGCAAGGCCAGCCATGCCAGCACAGGCCTGACTACAAGGGAAGCAAACATCCGGGGGATCACTAGTTTAAGGGTAGTTGGGGCAAAAGAAAACTTAAGGAGACCCCATCTGAGTGGGGTGGTTCATGTCTGTAATCCCAACTGTGTGGGAGCAGAAATAAGGGCTGCTGTCCAAGACTGGCTGGAGGCCAGCATCAAGACCCCATGTAATAAATAAGAAAAGCAAAAGGCACTGGGGGAGGGTGGGTCCACTTGTAGGATACTCACCCAGCAAGTACCTGTCCCTGAGTTCAAACCCCGGCACCCCCAAATGAATGAACAAACGCTCCTGGTATTTGCTCCTTTCTCTCTCTGTTTGAAATGACAGGACACAAGGAGCCAGAATGAAAGTATTCAAACACTCTTTCCTCATAGCATTTCCTATCTCTGGCATCTGGAACAGCTCCCCGGGCACCATGGTGTGAGTTCTCCGCTGTGTAGGCTGTGCTCCTCTGGCAGGCCCTCCTGTGAGCTACCTGCTTCCTCCTCTCAACCAGAGATCTGCCCCACTCTAGGGTAATTCTTACCCTGGGCTTCCTTTCCCACCTTGAGGACAGGACTTTCTGGGGGTGTGCACCTCCCTTCCTATGGCCCATGCTACACGTACATGCGCATTCCATCCTACATGCCTCATCCAGATCGCTAAGGTTCCAGGCTAGCCCAGGCTGAGGTCTGTGGGCCTGCTTCCTTCCCTCCCTGCTCTTTGTCTGCCAGCACTGTGGTCCCACCCAGGCAGACCTTCAGGAGCTCCCTCCCTCCATGGGTGCCCCAGGGAGATTCCCCCACCAAGACTTCAAGGACCTCTTCCTTCTTTTGCTGTATCCCTTTACCATGGTAGTTTGCTTTTGCTTTGCTGGTACCAAGGCTTGACCTTAGGGCCTCTAGTTCACTTGGCTGGTGCTCTACTACTTGAGTCATACCTCCAGCCTGGCTTTTTATCAGTTACTTTGGAGATGGAGTCTCTGGGACTTTTCTTCCTGGGCTGGCTCCACACTTCAGATCTCAACCTCCTAAGAGGTATGAACTAAGTGCTCAAGAACACTGTGAAGAAGAGTTTTCATTGTTTTTAGTTTTGTGGTGTGTGTGTACAGCAGTACCGGAGCTTCAACTCAGGGCCTAGGTGCTACCCTAAGCTTTTCTGTGCAAGGCTAGCGCTCTACCGCTTTGAGCCACAGTGCCACTTTGGTTTTCTGGTGGTTAAGAGTCTCACGGACATAGGGCTGGGAATATGGCCTAGTGGCAAGAGTGCTTGCCTCACATACATGAAGCCCTGGGTCCAATTCCCCAGCACCACACATATAGAAAACGGCCAGACGTGGCGCTGTGGCTCAAGGGGCAGAGTGCTAGCCTTGAGCAAAGAGAAGCCAAGGACAGTGCTCAGGCCCTGAGTCCAAGCCCCAGGACTGGCCAAAAAAACCAAAACAAAACAAAACAACAACAAAAAAAGAGTCTCATGGACTTTCCTTCCCAGGCTGGCTTTGAACCACGATCCTCAGAATTCAGCCTCCTAAGTAGCTTGGATTAAGTAAAAGGACAGGCCATGATGTGAGACCCAGGGTAACATTTCTGGTCACACCCTTCCTAGCTGAGAACAAGGCAGAGCTGCCCTCCACCCACCCCAGGAGCTGGCGCACTCTTTGTCTCTCCCAAGACTGTCACTGGATTAAATCTTTGACGAGCCCCCTTCCTCATGCCCAAGGACTGTGTGAAAATTCATTTTTACGGCCATCATGCTCATGGTGGCAGAGACACTCGCTTCTCAGTACAACAATGACTGTCTTCTTGCTGTATTTTCTAGGATCCCAGAGATCTACAGACCTATTTTGCCATAATACGACCTAGTTTTATGTGTCTGGGGGAAAGTGAACTCATGTCTAGAAGTCTGGAGAGAGGAAGAAGACATAAGAATCCAACAAAAGCAACCCACAGAAGACTTCAGTGTGAGCAAGACAGAACTATCTTCAAATACATCACATGGAAGTTGGGAGGGTAACCCATCTGAGCTGGGGAGAAATGTTGAGTGCTAAGTAAAACGCCCATCGAGATGGCTGCCTGTGAGAGACAAACCCCCCCTCTGAGGCTCCTGCCTTTATCCCCTAACTCCAGGGGCTGAGCGGACTGGACATGGTGGAAGATCCTCCTGGGATCTGTGGCCATACAGTCCTGTCTTCCATTCTGCAATGGAATGACCACAGCTGCCAGCCGCTGCCACCGCCCCACCCGGAGGTGGCCCTGACTTACTTCCTGAAGACTCAGAGGATCGCTTTTCATTGATGCTTCTCAGGACAGACCAGCGCTAGCCACGTGAGAAATGATCCTGATTCTAGGCTCAACAAAGGAGTCAGGTGACACTGATTTTCTAAATGATAGGAGCAGCTTCTCTTTTTTGAACAAATGCCATTTTCCCTCTCAGATGACAGTGTGTGTGTGTGTGTGTGTGTGTGTGTGTGTGTGTGTGTGTGTGTGTGTGTGTGTGTGTGTGTACTGGGGCTTGAACTCAAGGCCTGGATGCTGACTCTTAGCTTTCCCCCAAGGTTGGATCTCTACCACTTGGGCCACAGCTTCACTTCCAGCTTTTTAGTGGCTCACTGGACTTTCCGGAAGACCATTCTGGAAGAAGCGGGACAGCGGGGCTCCTGGCCCCCAGGTGGCGCTGCTGGCCCTGGTGGGTGGAGCTCAGGGAGGCTGCTCACCACCCTGGGCCAAAGGCTTCTCCCCATAGCAAAGAATCAATCCTCCAGCCCCAACTGTCCTCTGTGCCAAGTGCAAGAAACTCTGATTTGGCATTGATCTGTTTGGGAACAAACAAATCTGTTTTCTTCCTAGAAATGGAAGCAATGGAAGCTTCTGTCTCTCTGCCTATGGCCTGGGCACAGAGGGGCCACTGTCTGTGGCAGGTAAACTCCACACTGCCTTTCAATGAACAGAGTTGACAAGTCGTGTGGAAATGTTATGCTGGGGTTATCTTCAACTTGTGCCTCTAAGTTCCTCTCCCTTCATTCTTATCCAGAAACGAAGCTCTAATAGAAAAAACAATTCACCCAGATTGGGTCTCTAACTCTGTTACTCTGAATGTTACCCTCACGACCCTGCCTATCCAGAATTGAAATTCAGGTAGCAACTGTGCTCCTTGAAACAGCAGAGACTTCTAGAGATCAAACCTATGTATGCTGGGCGAGCCCTCGAGCCCTGAGCTATGCCCCAGCCCTCACAGAGACTTCTGGAAGAAATAGGCAATAACCTTGTGGAACAGGGCCCTGAGGCATGAAGCTGTGATGGGAATTAGTTTATTTCCAGCCCCTCTCCACACTTTTCGTGGGTTGACTGTAGCCTGCCTGACACTGTGGGCCAGGCGTCTGCATTACGATTGGTTGTAGAAAGTTTGAATTTTAGAGTTCTGACCATTCAAGAGAATAATTAAATATTCGTTTCCTAAACTCTTTGTCTGTCTAGTCTGTCAAAGTAGGTAGGAGGGAGGGAAGCTGGACTAAAAACCTCAGAATTGTTGAGCACTGGTGGGTGGTTACTGAGGAGGCTGAGATCTGAGGATCATGGCTCAAAACTAGCCTGCCTGGTCAGAAAAGTCTGTGAGACTTTTGCCTCCAATTTACTACCAAAAAGTAGAGGTGGAGGTTTGGCTCTACTGGTAGAACAACAGACTGGAGTAAAAGAGCTAAGGGACAGCACCCAGGCCTCGAGTTCAGCTCCAGTACCAGCACAAAAATAGAAAGAAAAAGCAACATATACATTTGGGCAAGAAGAAAAGAATAAAGAAAACCAGCTTCTGGCTGGGCACTTGTGGCTCATGCCTGTCATCCTAGCTACTCAGGAGGCTGAGCTCCAAGGAGCATGGTTCAAAGCCAGCTAGACAGGAAAGTCCATGAGACTCTTATTTCCAATTAACCACCAGAAAACCAGAAATGGTGCTGTGGCTCAAGTGGTAGAGCACTAGCCTTGAGCTGAAGAGCTCAAGGACAATGCACAGGCCAGTAGTTCAAGCCCCAAAGCCAGCCCAGGCAGGAAGATCTATGAGAATCTTATCTCCAATTAATCACCAGAAAACCAGAAATGGAGCTGTGGCTCAAAATGATAGAGCACTAGCCTTGAGCTAAAGAGCTCAGGGACAGCACTTAGGCCCCAAGTTCAAGCCCCATGACTGACTAAAACAAACAACAAAAAAAGCTACTATTAAGCACATATGTTGAGTAGGTCAAAAGAATATCAAGGAGTTCAATAACAGAAAAAATATGAACAACTTTGCTTTTTTGTTTAATTCCACTGGTGGAACAGGCTAAGAAGAAATGTTTCATGTGTGAGCCATTTGGATACAACAGAAAGCCTTATCCAAATAGTTGCTAGTTCAAACCAGGTCCCAGGAGGTCTGAGGACTGGCAGGGCATGGTAGCTCAGCAGCTGATGCTATAAGAGAACAGAACTGGCTAATGGCCTTCCCAAAACACGGGCCTGCTACAAACAACCACAGAGCACAGAAAGATGAAAAAGGAAACCAGTGTGGACCCAGCTCCAAAGGAGAGGGGCAGCTTGTGATTGAGGGAAGTCCCCCAAGTACTAGGGCCTGCTTTGGGTTAGAGGGACATTTCAATCTTTTCTGTCCTGGGACTATCAGAAAAGAAGCTGTCTTGTTTTGTCTTGTTTTCTGTTGGTCATGGGTTTGAACTCTGGGCCTAGGCACTGTCCCTGAGCTCTTCTGGGCTACACTCTACCACTTGAACTACAGCACCACTTCCAGTTTTCTGGTGGTTAATTGGATAAGAGTCTCACAGACTTTCCTGCCCGGGGTGGCTTTGAGCCGTGATTCTCAGATCTCAGTCTCCTGAGTAGCTAGGATTACTGGTGTGAGCCACCAGGGCCACATTGTTTTCTTCTCAGTAAACACACTAACTAAAGTCCTGAGGACTTCAGTTCTCAATTCTAACGAGGACAGACGCACTGAAGCCTAGAGCCACATAGTGAAAGCATAATGGTAGCTTACTTAAACTGGGCATGTGGCTCACACCTGTAATCCTAGCTATTCAGGAGGCTGAGATCTGACCATCAAAGTCTGACACCAGCCAGAGCAGGAAAGTCTAAGAGACTGCTATTTCCAACTAACCAGCAAAAAGCTGGAAATATGGGGCTGGGGATATGGCCTAGTGGCAAGAGTGCTTGCCTCCCATACATGAAGCCCTAGGTTCGATTCCCCAGCACCACGTATACGGAAAACGGCCAGAAGGGGCGCTGTGGCTCAGGTGGCAGAGTGCTAGCCTTGAGCGGGAAGAAGCCAGGGACAGTGCTCAGTCCCTGAGTCCAAGGCCCAGGACTGGCCAAAAAAAAAAAGCTGGAAATGTACCCATGGCTTAAGTGGTAGAACATCAGCTTTGAGTGAAAAAGCTAAAGGACCTGAGTTCAAGCCCCAGTACTAGCACACACACACACACACACACACACACACACACACACACACACACACACATACTCCTAAGCCTGCCTTCCTAATGATTACCACACTGGGCTCTGGTCTTCCTCCATTTGCACACACAAGCATTCCTGCCTTTCCTTTGGGTAAATATATAGAACTATGCACCTAAATTTACTAAGTTCAAAAAACTTACCTAATACCACTTTATTTTACTTAGTTCTACAAATTTCATTTGAGAATTTACCAACCTGGAATGTGTCATTCATTAAACATTTGTTCCTGTTGATGAAAGGTTAAGTTGAAGCCTAGGTTATAACCACATACTTTTATAAAGGCAAGGTGTCAAATTTGATTAGGACCTGTATGTAGATTGAAAACTTGGTTGGCCTCAGGTTGGTGGGGGAGGGGGGCGGGGGCGGGGTACCTATTACCTAGCAAACACTAGAGAATCTCTTACTTTAATAGCACATTCTGGCTTATAGTAACAACCTCTTTAAAATGGGTCCTTATGGTCTGGATTTTCAGTGTCCACCCAAAGCCCATATTGTACAAGTTTGGTCCCTAATCTGCAGGAACCTCCAAGAGGCGTGGCCTAGAGGAAGGAAGTAAAGCTACTGGCCCTGCCCCTTCCCAAGTTTTGCTGTCTGGCTGCCATGCAGTGAGAAGTTCCCACCGGTAGCTTGCTCCTGCTGTGATACCTAATACCACAGGCCAACATGACATGACTGAGTCACTACAGACAAAAACCTTCTACCACGAGGCCAGATCAGTCTTTCCTCCTCGTCACGGTAAAGGAAAGCTAGCCAACAAGTGGATATATAATACTAGCTACTCCACACAGCTTTCTGTGGGAAATAAAGTGATATTGTATTGTGAACATTCAAAAAGAAAAGAGAGAGATTCAAATGTTGGGAAGCCTATTGATATCACTCATGTGTCTGTTTGTCACTCAACTGCAAAATTCTGGAAAACAAAGCCTTCCATTTTTGTTTGTGTCCACCTCATATGGCCATGTTCCCCTATCCTGTGCCTGCCTCCCACTTCAGAGTGCTGAGACATAAAAGCAGAAAATGCTGGAGCTACAAGAAACAGCCAACCAAGTTCCCTAGAGCCAAGAGGCTTACAAGAGCAATAATAAAGAACCGGGAGCTATTTTCAATATTTTACAAAAGTTTAATCTGAAATACTGTTAGCAGCAATAAAACTTTACAGGCCACATAAAATTGTTTCCTTTTTTTAGTTGTACTGTTCTTTTAAACAGAATTATACAAATTATATAAAATAACTATGTGGATGGGCACCAGTGTCTCACGCCTATAATCCTAACTACTCAGGAGGCTGACATCTGAGGAATGTGGTTCAAAGCCAGTCGGGGCAGGAAAGTCCATGAGACTCTTATTTCCAGTGAACCACCAGAAAACCAGAAGTGGTGCTGTGGCTCAAGTGGTAGAGTCATAACCTTGAGCTGAAGAGCTCAGGGGTAGCGCCTAGGCCCAGAGTTCAAGCCCAATGACTGATGAAAACAAACAAACAAAAAAGTGTTTCCATAGAAAATAATTATTGCTGCATATAATAAATATTGTGAAAGGGCCCATGGTACCTGCCGAGGATAAAGAGAAAACAAAGCCACAATCCTTGCCTCTGGAGGACTCAGCCGCCCATGGAAGACAGCCAGGTGTACAGCACCAGCTCACAGCTGAGTGGCAGAGACGATGGTGAGGGTAATGGCAGTGAAGGGACGCATGCTGTCTCTGTATTTGTGACTCTCTACCACAGGGGAGCCATCCAGGGAGAGGCTGTGTGAGGAGATGGAGTGGCCTGAGGAGCTCTGCACAAATGGACAATAACACAAACCGCTGAGGTGACAGACATGGCGCCCACAGTGGGCTCGGAGGCAGGTGGAGAGGAAGTATGGGGGAGGAAAGTGGATGGCATTGTACCCAGACTCTTATTTAGAAATGCTCCTTTCTCTGTACCCTTCATCAAGACAGCATGTACGCATGCGCATGAACACACCCACCACACACAGAGGAGGGAGACACACAGAATGAAGTTGGCAGACTGTTTGCAATTGGTGGGTAATGGATATTTTTAACACTCCTCAGCTGCTCCCTCTCTCCTAACTCGTGAATGTCTTCAATATTTTTATTCTGCATCTCTTACAAAATCCACCCAATAAGGGGTTTTATGTACAGCATATACACATACACATATATGTGATATACACATACACACTTCCATGTTTTATGCAAAGAATAAAATTTTCTTTTCAAATTCCAAGAACCAATTTTTGCCCATCTAGAGAAGAGATTGTTTCCACTGAGAATGTGTGAGGTACACACATCTACACAAAAGAGTAATAAATCAGATTATAATGGAATTAACTATTCCAATTAGGTTTTGGAAACAATGTTAGTGTAAGTAAGATAAAATCCTGACTCTCAGTGCCCTGCCGCAGCTCTCCTCAGAAGCCCTTTCTGTTGTGCTGTAACCAACCCCCTGGCACATGTTTATATGCCCAGGAAAGCCAGGAGAACAGCAGACACTCACTCAGTCCCTGTCACGTTAGTCCTGAAGCCCACTCTGGGCTGGGGAGTGGGGACAGGGCTGGCCCTTCAGAAGAATGCCCTTGGTAGGGGCAGGCATTAGAATGGAAGAGTTGTTTTGAAGATAAACTCTTCTGATAACACTGTTTTGCCAAGATCTAGAGTGGAACTGCCCAATGGAAACTCCTTGTGAGTCATTTCTATCATTTCTAGTAGGCATTTGAAAAAGTAACACAAAATGTGGAAACAATTAATGGATCTTTGTGTGTGTGCCAGTATGGAATGCATGGCCTGGGCGCTGTCCCTGAGCTTTTTCTTCTCAAGGCTAGCGCTCTACCATCTTAGCTATGGCTCCACTTCTGGCTTTTTAGTAGTTAATTGGAAATATGTCTCAGGAACTTTCCTGCCTGGACTGGCTCCAAACCACAACCCTCAGATCTCAGCCTCCTAAACAGCTAGAATCACAGGCGTGAGCCACTGGTGCTAGACTCCAAATGTTTTCTTGATGAGATGCTAATAGGGAACATTGGGAGAATACAAGAGCCTTACCACACCAGAATTTCCTGAAAACACTGTGTACTGATCATTAACAACAGGAAAAAGTGCTTTTGGGTCCCACACACTGTAGCTAATAGAGTTTTATTAAAATGCAGTACAGATGTGAGTGCTACCCTGAAGCATTTAAAACAGTTGCTGTCAATCTAAAAATATATAAGTAGGATTTGCCTTGGTGGGTGTGATGATTTCTTTTGCGTTGCAACGTTATTTATATTGCCTAGCAACGTGCCTGGACTGGCAGGCAGCCCTCTATGTGCTGTGCTGTAGCATAACCTACCCACGCACTAAATGCTGTCACCAGGGTGTTGATGAACTTTTGCTCAGGAAACTTAGCTGCCATTTGAACTAGGGAAGGGATTAAATCACTGCCATTTTAAATTCATCATTTCAGGCTTTATCACTCTGACAAAAGGCTTTTGTTTGCTAACCATTTTTTTATTTATTTTTATTTTTATTTTTTTTTTTGCCAGTCTTGGGCCTTGGACTCAGGGCCTGAGCACTGTCCCTGGCTTCTTTTTGATCAAGGCTAGCACTCTACCACTTGAGCCACAGCACCACTTCTGGCTGTTTTTCATATATGCGGTGCTGGGGAATCAAACCCAGGGCCTCATGTATATGAGGCAAGCACTCTTGCCACTAGGCCATATCCCCAGCCCAGGAGTCCACTTTTGAGTGGAGTACTCTGGGTATTTTCTGTCCTGCTCCTGCAGTTTCTTCCTCTCATGTCCTTCCTCTTCTGCATAGAACTTGCTCTTGCCACTAGGCCATATTCCCAGCCCGAGCTAACCATTTTTTAAAAAACTTTTCTAAAAGAAGAGAAGAGGGGGGAGGGGGAATAGCCCAATGCTGGTAGCTTGCGTCTGTAATCCTAGCTACTCACAGTTCAAAGCCAGTCTGGGCAGAAATGTCTGTGAGACTCATCTTCAATTTGTGACCAAACAAACCAAAAGTAGAACAATGGCTCAACTGGTAGAGCATCAGTTGCCCTAATACTGGCAATGTTAGACAAAGTAGTCAGCGTAACCCCTCTGTACATCACCTTTATAATAAAAACAAGAGCACTTCCAAGTGTTCAGTATTATAAATACCCCATCTTCACTTTCACAGCATGTAGAATCGCCCATTTATCACAAAATACCAGTTAATATTTACCATTCTTAGCATTTATTTAGGATCAGCTCAGATTACAGTGACTTTCTCATTGCCACCCAAAACACCCACAAGGTCCTGTTCCATGGACTCTCAACAGAGTCTATGCACGCCCTTTTGTTTTGGTTCAAGATATATTAAGAAAGCCTCCACAACCACCGTGCAAACTCTTTAGTACGTCTTTTGTTTTATTGTAGCTTCTTCCACTAGATGGCACTAAAGATTCTGTGTTTTAGCAATCAGGCCTTTTGTGTGAAAAGAGCAAAAAAGATCTATTTTGAAATATGCTGTACATTTCTTTGGTTCTTTGTCCTGTCATGATCATTGTCAGTTTTTGTTTTTTTACAAATGAAACTGGGTGCTGATAGCTCATGTCTGTAATTCTAGCTTCTCAAGTGGCTGAAATCCAGAGGATCTCACTTCCAGGCCAGAGTAAGCAGAAAAGTTTGCTGGGCTCCCTCTTGAGCAAAAAGCCAGACTTGAGGCATGGCTCAAGTGATAGAGTACCAATCTAGCAAGTGTAAGGGCCTGAGTTCAAACCCCAGTACCACCACCAAAAAAAAAAAAAAAGAAGAAGTCTCACTCATTTATTCACTCACTGAATAATTATGCTTCAAATACCCTGAATTAGTGATGCATATAAGATCCCATAACACTATGAGCTCCTGGTGTGGGAAGGGATGGGTGTAGTGAGGGCAGGCCCAGTTACAAAGACAAAAGTTGAAACCTGGAATGTGAAACGCTTGACAGGCGTCATCAGCAAGTCCTTCGGGAAGTCCCAAGGGACACTAGGAGACTTCGTGAATAGAGGGTTGCAGAAGGAGCTGATGTGTGATCTCTGAAGAAATGAAGCTGGCTGGGCTGCAGGGGTTGGGTTTTGTCCTAGGCCTCTCCTCTTCTCCCCAGGCCCATGCTGTCCCAAGCAACCCAACCCTGTAGCTGTTGCTGGGCTGTGCAGCCTGCCCTTGTCCAAATGCTCCTCACTTGCTGCTTCTAGTCTCTGGCACTACCTTCTCTCTCAGGAATCCTTGTCCAGATCACCCCTTTACATGGCCAGCCACACCTTCACTTTGAGCCAGGGACACTCTACCTTGCTCTCTGCTCCATACCCCTGCATTGGTCCCGTACATCCCAGTGCCTGTGTAGTGATGGGTGTGGCTGCAGGCTGTGGAGGAGAGCTGGGACACTTGCAATGTGATGTGCCTCTGTCCCTAGCACACCACAAGTCCCCATTTCCATGGGACACCATTGAATTTGCCAGGAAGACAGTTGGGGAAGACCATTGCAGGATATTAGAGGAATCAATGACTGTACTGAAGAGCATGGCAAGCCAGACTTCAGCGAGATCACCATGGGGTTAGAAAGAACAGATTGAAAACATGTACCCTGTGGGAGCCCTAGCTCCCATGTAACAAGGAGACTAGTGTGTTATAGCCATTACTTCAAATACTGCCCCACAGCCACTAAGGGGAGAGGAAGAGCCTTAAAGAAACAGTAAAATAAGAGGGCCAAGAAAGAAATGTTGGGCCAAGTCGCAAGACCACCACCAAGAAGACCACCGAGACTCAGACATTCCGAAATGCAATAGCAAGGCAAGACTTTATTCAAGCGGAGCCGCGGCCCGGGCCTTGTCCTACCCACTGACACAGCGGAGGTTAGGAGGCAGCCTCGAGCTACGATTACACAGGGCTTATAAAGGCAAAAAACAAAGTTACAACAATCAGGTGTTCAAGCAAGCAAGATTAGGACACAGGTACAAATCTGATTGGCTCAGGATTCGAGGTACCCCAGGGGTGCTCAGAGTTAAGCATTCCCAGCAGTTAGAGTTCTAGACCGACTGGGCCCTAATGGGCTTATCCTGGGTCTGCTCACAGGGCCTGCTTATCTCAGGTTCATGTGGTAAAGTGGGGCCTGACTTCAAAGTCTGGCACTTCAGACTAAGATTTTGCTTCTCCATTTTTCTCTCCTGTGCTCTCATAAACTCTTTAAGATCAAGGGACCAGAGTCATTTTGTGGCTGTTAACCTCAATTTTCCTGACCCAGGATTAATATTTTGCTTTATAGGATACAGGTTGACAGGTTGACAAGTATGCTAGCTGCATGGACCGTGGTGGTCCGTGGCTACAGGAAGCTGCCTCCACAGTCTGCTCCTAAACTGCCTGGTTTTACTACTAGTGATTCCTTATTCTCTCTCTTGCATGGAAAACTGCTCAGGGAATCTAGGAGTCCTGTGAAGGTTTTGACAGGCCCAGAGTGCTCCTGCCCTGGCTCTGGACCCCGCCCCCCCAGGTTAGAGTTGGGTTTATAGCAGGCCTATGATGACAGAGTTGCAACTGAGACTTACTCCAAGGTTAAAAACATCAGAGTTGTGTTTGGTGGCCACAGGGTTGCATTGGGGTAGCATTGGTGTCTTCCCCCTCCATGTCTCAGAAACTGTCATGGCTACTGCAGAGAGCAGACTTGGTTGGCCTTTGGTCTGTGAGGATTTTGTGACTAGGAAGATGGTTAAAGGCCCAAGCCTTCTAATATCTTTTAAAGTTGTCCCCCTGCTTAAACCAGTAGGGCACCAGCCTACAAAAGCCATAGTACTCACAGTAAACAACCAGGGAATACTGGGAGATTTCAAATGTCTTTAATCAGTCTTGTGTAGAATTTTGCAGGCAACCCAACAGGAGGTGTGACAATCTATCCAGGGGACTCTGATGCCACTACAGCCTCACCCAGATCCAATTCATCTCTCCTGCCTTCCTCCATCACACATGACTAACAAAGCCTGCTGATTCGGGATAGAAGACACAGCCACTTCGGATCTACTGAAGCTGAGACTTTTACACTGTCCTGACCCTTTGCCCTCTTAATTGTTAATTCATTTGTGTTCTCTTCCACCTGCCAGTAAGGTTAAATGATATGCTTTTCAAGTAGAGTGGGGGTTCACTACAATGAAATGGGGTTCCCCCCAAGGGAGGGGATTCCTGGTTCCCCCAAGAGTCCACCACACAGTCTCCAGCTACAAGATGACAAAAAGACAGATTTATTGGGGAAGTAAAAAGTGAACAAAAAGTGAACCGACTGCCCTTGGTCGCAGCCCAGACTCTGGAGCCAGAACTGCCGACCACGTGTGCAGGATCAGGGCCCAGACTCGGGAGCTGGAGCCACCCGCATGTGTGCAGCCCAGACTCAGGAGCTGGAACCGCGCACACCTGTGGCCTTCCAGCCTGGTTATAAGGCCAACATCACAGTCAAACTTGCCACACGCAGGCGGCCAATGAGGATACAACACTTACAGAGCATGCTAGGCCGCATGCAGGTGGCCAATAGAGTTACAGTCTGTCTCATAGTATCTGTTTGAACCAACCTATCATTTTAGTTAGAATTGTCGCATGGATTTGGCGGGGCTCACAAGATGCAGGTGGATACGCCTACTCATAGGAGGGCACGGGTTTAACCTTGAACGTTCCTTGAACTTTCCATGCTTCAGGTGGTCAAGCAGTTTACACAATCTTATTACAGCAAAGGGGAACTTCCCTGGATAGGGTGGGGGAGATCTTAGTGAAGATTTGAGTTGGCTTCTGCTCTAATCTGAGCTGGAGTCAACCTGAAGTTCCTTCACAGATAATGATGGCACTGGCTAGATCTGACCTCCCTATTACACTTTGATTTGATGGCACATGGATCTCATTCAGTCTGCTGTTCTCTGTGTTACATCAGAACTCTGGAAAGTACTTGTTGGTCAATTCTCAACAAGTTACAGGTAAGTTCTACTCCTATTGTTCTTCTGTTGCTTTGATTGGAAATAAAAAGGGCTTTTATGGCTAAGACTCCTTGGATTGCAGTTCAAAGCCAGCCTGGGCAGAGAAAAAAATCCCTCTAAAACTCCATCTCCCAACTAACCAGCAAAGAGCCAGACTGGAAGCTTGGCTCAAGAGAACCAGCCAAATGCTGAAAGCGGCACCGTGGCTCAAGTGGTAGAGCGCTAGCCTTGAGCAGAAGTGCTCAGAAACAGTGCCCAGGCCTTGAATTCAAACCCTGTGAATGCCAACTGGGACCAGCTATCCGAGCAATGAGCACCTAGACCTCCAGGACCAGGTCAATCCTGACAACGAGGAACCATGGAGAGGAGTAAGAGGAGATAAAGTCTCATCTTAAATGGAATCAAATTAAACTTGCCCTTTCAAAATTAATCAGAGCCGGGAGATCAAGAGGAATAGTTGTTTACCCACCTAATGTCCATACCTGTCCATTTTCCATCTGGACTGAAACTTGCATTCTTGCCTTTCTTACTTACTATTTGTACATATATATATATATATGTATATATATATATATATACATATATATATATATGCCTCTGACTGGTTACTCCCAACCAGTCCACTATCCCTAAACACTTCCTTCCTGCCCTCAGTCCAGTTATTCCTCCTTCCTTGTAATGGGCCACAATTGGGTTTATGTTCCAAATGGAACTTTTCTGGCTTATGCCAAGGGTGTGTTCTCCCATGTTGTTCATGTTAACTGGTCCTATGAACTTGTCAGCCTTTTGTCTGACCTTTTCTCTTTTTTTCTTTCGAAATGCAAAAGCAAGGCAAGACTTTATTCAAGCGGGCCACGACCCAGGCCTTGTCCGACCCACCAACACAGCGGAGGTTAGGAGGCAGCCTCGAGCTGAGATTTCACAGAGCTTAAAAGACAAAAACCAACGTTGAGCAATTAGGATTTGGGAGTGTTCTGGTCTGACCTTTTCAAAAGTCTCTTTTAACAGGATCCTCACCCAGGACACCACCTGGGAACTTGCAGTTCAAGGCTATCCTCTTACTACACTTCTCTGCCCAGCACAGATCTAGACCCTGAAGACCCAGCCCCAGTGACTCTTTGATGTGCCCAAGCTGCAGGAGGTAGCCAGAGGACACCAGACACCCATTAGCCCTGATAACCATATTGTGGAAATGATGAGGACTTTTACCAACCAAACTGTCAAATACTTCTTAGGCAGTACCAGGCCAAATAACGAATCAGGGACCCCTGACTACTTCGCCCCTTTTCAGCAGGAAGTAGTTCCAGAAGAAACAACCGCTGCCCATATTCCCAGCCTGGTACCCCTCCTCTGTTATTAATAAACAACAAATGGGGGAATGTTAGCATTTCCCTAGCCTCAGGTCCTCAGCTCCTCCCACTAGACCCCAGACCCATCCATACCTAATGAGCCACTCCTACTCACTACCTAACTACTTCCCCTTTACCCCCAGAGAGAAGCTGCCACCTGGATAAGGTGCAGACTCCATGTAGCTCCCTCTCCCGTGGGAACTATGGCCCCACTAATAAACCTCCTTATGAACCTTCTTCTCCTGCCTGTGATTATCTCCGCATGGTCCTCTGGGATGGCCCATACCTATGCTTTCACTATGCACAGGCAAAGGGACTTTATTGAAAGCAAGCTCCAGCTCGGTCCAGCACTCCAGCACGGCGGACGGTGGCCCCTACCTCTCAAAGCAGGGGATTTTTAAAGACAAAAAATCATAAGCAGGGGTCCCATAAGTTCAT
Organism: Perognathus longimembris pacificus; assembly: GCF_023159225.1. Lineage (NCBI taxonomy): Eukaryota > Metazoa > Chordata > Mammalia > Rodentia > Heteromyidae > Perognathus > Perognathus longimembris. The sequence goes on along the minus strand of NC_063167.1, from coordinate 71,052,359 downwards.
ATGCATTTGGCGTTACAGGATGGGTTACTGAAGAGTGCTCCCTTACATGATTGATTAGGAAGTCTAAGGGGTCTCTTGGTTCCTTATCTTGACTCACATCTATGTTTGCCGGCATCTGGTTTTTCTTAACTACCATTACATTAGGATTAAGGCGACCTGACAGCATTCTGGAACGTTCTGTTTTATTACTATTCTGGAAACTCGGCCAGAGGCTCTTTCTGGAAGGGTTTCTATGGTCTTTGTCACCCAGCTGTGGGAACCATATTGTTTGCTTCTAGGGAAAGGGGGGGGGAGGGGACAGCAAGCAGTAAGCAGGTTTACAGAAGCAGAATATGCGGTTAATATCAGTTAATACATTTTTCACTCCTTCACTATCACTTTGGGCTTTTTGGTGGCTAACTGGAGCTAAGTCTCACGGACTCTCCCGCTCAGGCTGGTTTCCAACTGCGATCCTCAGACCTCAGCCTGGAGATCGCGGTTGTGTTTTTTCTTCGAGGCCTTCTTCGCCGTCCTAGGCCCCGGGATGGAAATCTGGACTTGGGCCTAACCGGACGCCGGCACCCAGTACGGGTTTCAGGGTCGAAGAGAGTGGGCGCCTCCGCCGGGCCCACAGCCCGCTGTGCCCCCCCCCCCCGCCCCCAGCCCGCTCGCGGCGCCATTGTGACCGGCGCGGCGTCCGTCTCCGCGGCGCCCGCCCGCGGGTGCTGGTGAGGCGCGCTGCACCCCCTAACCCTCACACGGCCGTGCCGCCAACTCCGGGCCCCCGGGGCCTCCGATCCCACTCCTCGGCCCAGTGGCCTCCAGGAACCGCTCTCCAGAGCCAGACCCTGAGCTGCCTTGTCTCAAAACCATCTCAGACGCCGGGGGGCCTCCCGATCCCGGCAGGCTCCCCGAGGCCTAGGCGGCGGGTAGCAAGAGAAGACGCCCACGCCGCCTACAACTCCCAGCATGCTCCGGGCCACGTCTTAGGACTGACAGCTCCAACCACGGACGGCAAGGCCGCAGTGATGTGACCAATTGGAAGGCGCGAAGGAGGCCGTCCCAGCAGCACGTCAGCGCGGCCTTTTCTGTGGTCTTGAGGCCTCTCTGGTCGCTGGCGATAAAGAGCTAATCTTCGTTAAATGGTGACACTGGTTATACTAAATCGCTCAGTCCAAGACTTACTCCCCATCCGCTTTGGCCTTTAGTTTGATCCCTACCCCGCCCCCCCCCCCGCCGCGCAGGAGGGGCTGGCGAGGTGAAGCTTATCCAAATCTTATTGGGTGGTGATGGTGTCACTCTAATGGACTACGGTAGGACCGCCCCCGGGCAGTGATTGGATGGCCTGGAGCCAGCCTGGGTTGTGATTGGTGCGAGCTACCGGGCACTCTGCGAGGCCCCGCCGGGAGGCCGTGCGGCGGAGGAGCCCGAGCTCTGGTCCGCCCTCCGCAGGAGAGTGCGGGGACTCCTTCCCACCGCGCGGGGAGCGCTTGTCGCGTGTGCGGGGCGGGGTCGGCTGCGGGCCGCGCGCGGGCGGCGGCGGAGGGCGTGAGATGCGGGGGCAAAACCGGCTGGGGTTGTAGCTCTGGACACCTAGCCGGGCAGGACGAGGACGCGTCCGGTTATGGGATGCCCTGGACAGGCAGGGGCGCTACCTCGGATCCCCAGTAGATCTGCGGGCGGGTCCTCGGGGCCGTCCTCCCCCGCTTCCCGCCCGCCCCTCTGCGCCCCGGGAGGACCCCCATGGTCCCTGCTCTTCTGGAAACTCTCCCTGTGGCTGGGCTTCGTCGGCCGCGACGTTGCAGCCCCGCTCGGGGCCGGTTTTGATCGCGGGCACCGAGGCGAGGGCGATGTCGGACCCCCGGGTGCCGGCCCAGCCCTCCGTACTCAAGCCCCCCCGGGAGGCCGCCCCGGGAAAGACCCACTGCCCTTTGTGCCTGGGGCTGTTCAAGACCCCCCGGCTCCTGCCTTGCCTGCACACGGTATGCACCACGTGTCTGGAGAAGCTGGAGCCCTTCTCGGTCGGGGACGCCCGCGCGGGGGGCTCTGACGCGAGCTCCGAGGGCTCGGGCCTCCTGGACTTCGGGCCGCGGGTGGGCATCCTCTGCCCTGTCTGTGATGCGCAGGTGGACCTGCCCGCGGGCGGGGTCAAGGCCCTCACCATCGACCACCTGGCCTTGAACGATGTCATGCTGGAGAGCCAGAGTGGGGACGGCCCCCGCCTGGCATGCGACCTGTGCGGCGACAGGGGGGTGGAGAAGAGGTGTCAGACCTGCAAAGCCAACCTCTGCCACTTCTGCTGCCAGGCTCATAGGTAAAGGTGGGGTGCCCAACGATGGGATGCCCCTCTCGGCCCAGCCAGGGGGAAGGGAGGCAGTGGGAAGGAAAGCATTCTTGGCCCACACTGGTGGCTCACGCCTGTAATACCAACTACTCAGGAGGCTGAGATCTGAGGTTTCTGATTCAAAGCCAGCCTAGACAGAAAAATCTTAGGCCAGCCACCAAAAAGCCAGAAGTAGAACTGTGGCTCAAATGGTAGAACCTTGAGCAAAATTCCCAGTCGAGAGAGAGAGAGAGAGAGAGAGAGGGAGGGAGAGAGGGAGAGAGGGAGAGGAGGAGAGAGGGAGAGAGGGGGAGGGGGGAGAGAGATTTCTTAAATATCACCAAGAGCTAAAGAACAATATCTTATCTAAGGGGTTTCCCTGGATAACTAAATAGAGGTTCACTTGGTCAACCTGATAGAATGATTATAGTAATAATAGCAGTAAAGCTTCACATAGTCTCTGCGTGTGTGCACCATGCACTAGTACGGGGGCTTGAAGTCAGGGCCTGGGTGCTGTTCCTTAGCTTTTTCATTCAAGACTAGTGCTCTACCACTTGAGCCACAACTCTGCTTACAACTTTTTGCTGGTAACTTGGAATTAAGGGTCTGAGGGCTTTTCTGCCCAGGCTGGCTTTGAAGGGCCTTCTGAGTAGCTACAGTTACAGGCAGGAGCCACCTGCACCCAACCTTCACGTAGTCTTTTTCAATTTACAGAGTACACTCACACTCACACCGTCCACCACTTGTGTGGTAAATAACTGTAGCGTGTAGTGGAGAAACAGGAGAAGAAATAATAGCAGAGATTCTGCCCTTGCCTTTTTTGACCCTTGCAGCTCCTGCAGAAAGGCACCCACTGGCTTTGTCCCTATGTACTGGGGCAACTGAGGCTCAGCAATTTGGGATTTGCCAAGGAGCCACAGGTGGTGAGAAGAGAATCAGTCCAGATGTTCTGACTCTGGTCTGTGCGCTTTGTATTTATTATGCATGGTGCCATCTCAGTATCCGTGTCAGTTTTATTAGCAGAGGCTCAGCCTTGGCCAGTGCCTTACAAGGTGGTGAGTGGGTGGACTGGAGAATGGATGGACTGTAGGTACTGATTGGGATATGGATTTTGACAGTTTGGTCAGATGGATCACTCTTGTCCCTTCTTCCCCCACCAAACTAGGACATCGGGATATAAAATCACCAAGGCTTTAGGATTCACCCAGATTAGTTTTTCACTTCTGGCTTGCATTTGTTGCCTCACCAACAGGCCAGGTTTCTAGTTTCCACTCTATTTTTAACTCATGTCATGGTTGCTAAGACTGTCTTGTCTCACAGCCAAACAGCTGCCTCTGTTTTCTCAGGAGCCTCTCTTCTGGTGCCAGGATAGGCCCTCAGGTTGAACCGACTGTGGCGTCAGGGAACTGAACAACCATGGTGGCTTCGTGGGGATTTCCCTGTGTCTCTACAGGGAAGGAAAGAGTGAGGGTGCCTTGCGTGGGGGCCCGCGCAGGCATGCACAGGCATTGACTCCATGTGCGTTATGCTGACAGCACTAGGAAGTCCTATCTGCTGATCAAGGGGTGTGGGTGCTGGCAGGGGGAATGCTTTAATAAAATCTTAGGAAAAAGCCAGATGAGACTTTCTTTGAGGGCCAGCTACCTACTTTGGTTGGTGCACTAGCAGCTGCAGTTTGTATCTCTTGGTGCTGGTTTTCCATTAGTTCTAGGTTTGGGAAGCTGGCTACGTGGCTCTCTCTTGTCTAAATGTGCCTGGTTAACTCTTGGGGACAGTTTGGGGAGGGGTGCATGTTGGTTCTGAGGTTGAACTCGGCCCCACCCTCTTGCTTGGCTTTTTCCCCTCAAGGTTGGCAGTCTACCACTTGAATTACACCTCCACTTCTGGTGGTCAATTGGAGATAAGAGTCTTAGGGGCTTTACTACCTGCCTAGGCTGGCCTTGGGCCTGGATCCTCAGATCACAACCTCCACAGTAGTTAGGAATGCAGCAGCCTTGAGCCACCGTGCCAGGTAGCCTATTACCACCTGTTTTAAGTCACAACCTGAGTGGAGCCCGCTAGGCAGGTGTTGTCTCCGGGGCAGAGGAGTGAGGAGTCTGTGCGGCCTGGCAGTGGGGGAGCTTCCGTGGCGTGGCTCGGATCTGCGGAGCCTCGGGCCGCCCTCGCCCCTTCCCGTGACCCTCACGTCCCGCTCGGGTTGGTCCGCAGGCGGCAGAAGAAGACCGCTGAGCACGCCGTGGTGGAGCTGGACGAGCCGGGGCGGCGCGCCGGGAAGCCCGCGCCATGCCCCGCGCACCCTGCGGAGGAGCTGCGGCTGTTCTGCGAGCTGTGCGAGCGGCCGGTGTGCGGCGCCTGCGCGGCCGGCGAGCACCGCGGCCACCCGTGCGAGGACGCGGGCCGGGCGGTGCACCGGCACGGGGACGCGCTGCGGGCGCTGCTGCGAGGCGCGCGGCCTCGTCTGCGGGCCCTGGACGAGGCGCTGGCTCGGGTGCGGGGCCGGGACACGGCGCTGCGCGAGCGGGTGAAGGCCGTGGCCGCCGAGGTGCGCGCCTGCTCCGACGGCCACATCGCCGCCATCCAGGAGCACCGGGACCGGCTGCTGCGGCAGCTGGCGGCGTTGGGCGCCCGGCGCGAGCGCGCGCTGCGTCTGCAGAGCGCACAGCTGGAGCAGCTGCGCGCCGACGTGAGCGCAGGCGTGGAGTTTGCCGAGCACCTGCTGGCCAGCGGCTCCGACCTGGCCGTGCTGGTCACCAAGGGTGTGGTGGTGGCGCGGCTCCGCGCGCTGAGCCAGGCCGACTGCAACGCGCGCCCCGCCGGGCACCCCCACATCCGCTTCTGCCCCCAGGAGAAGGCCGGCCAGTGCCGCGGCTACCAGGTGTACGGGGCCCTGGACGCCCAGGAGGTGGACCCGGCCAGATGCATCCTTCAGGGAGAAGGTACAGTGGTGGTGGTGGGGGAGCCAGATAAGAGGGCCGGACGGGGTGTGGAGAGCATTGTGAGTCCTGCCTGGGCGCGCACGCCTGTAATCCCAGCCTATCCTGTGGCTGAATCTGAGGATCTCGGTTCCAAGTCAGCCCAAGCAGGAAAAGCTATGAGACTCCTATCACTAGTTAACCAGAACTGGTACAAAGAAGAATGTCCTGGTCTGTGGAGCGCAGAAGCGCCCCCTCACCGCCTCCTTAGCAAGGACTGATGTAGCTGTCCCCTTTCTGCCCCACTTGCTGGTCAGTGCAGTTCATATTCAGTTCATCTCCACCTCAGGAAATGCCTACCATGGACCCAACAACCATGCTTTGCCTCTGTTGTGTGACAGAGCATTACCGCAGGATAACAGTATGGACCCAGCCGGAGCTGGGTGAATTCTGCCTGCTCATCAAGGTTCTGAAGGGGTCTGGAGGAAGGAGGTGCACCAGGTTCAGGGTTCCTTCCCCCCCATGCCCTTCTTGTCACTTAAGCCTTCTATCCCTGTTTTGAACTCAGGGCCTAGACACTATCCCTTAGCTTTTTCAATCAAAGCTGGTGCTCTACGATCTGAACCACACATCTACTTCTGGCTTTTTGCTGGTTAATTGGAGATGAGTCTCAAGGACTTTCCGGCCTCCAACCTCTGTTTAGATCTCAGCCTCCCCATTAGCTAGGATTGCATATGGGCACGAGCCACCTGCTCCCAGCTTATCAATATTGAGAAGGTAGCAGTATAGGGGAAGAAATGGTCCCTCTGGACCTCGGGGGCCATTTATAGATGAGGGAAGTTTGTCAGCTTCACTCTGGCAAGAAATTCCTAACTCTGAGCAGGAACTCTGTCCCCAGACACGCCATCATTGGATCATACAGTGTCAGGAGTCAGACCCTCCACAGGCGTCTCCACAGGCCTCCCGCTACAAGTTGCACAGCCCCGGGTCAAGTCCCTCGTTTCATCTCCATGCTTGCCTGTGCACTGTGGATGGTAATGCCACGGCGTCATGAGCTTCCACAGCACAGGTCCCGCAGGCCCCCTGCACCCCTGCCCCGGCCAGCAGGACCTCAGCACAGGGTGGCTTGGTCTGACCATCTAGGCCAATCCTGCATGTTTTCTGAGACTCCTTAGGGTTGAAGTTAAGGTCCAGAGTCCCTGTGATCCCAGAGCAACTGTGGCCAGGGCTCTGCAGAGGCCAACCCGGGAGGGAGGAGGAGAGGAGAACAAGAAGGTGCACATGGCTGCTTTAAACAGGAAGTACCACCTCTGGTTTGAATCGGGAAGGCAAGATGGAGTCTGGGCTGGAAACACAGTAATTGCGCTTCACCCTAGATGTGGCGCTGGGTTTGTTGTCCTTAGATCTGCACAAAGCTCGGGAGAAGCAGACATCCTCCTTCACCCTGCTTTGCAAGGATGCTGCAGGAGAGAGCCTGAGCAGAGGAGGAGACCACATCAGCGTCGCAGTAGTCCCCAAAGATAAGAAAGACAGGTGTGTGAGACACGGTGCAGGGGGTGGGGACATGGTGGTGGGGGGGACGCGGTGCAGGGGGGGACACAGTTGGGGGCAGGGGGCTCTGGGGAGGGCTTTTGAGTTACTGGGGATGACTTGAGGCTCCTCTTCTTTGAGTTCATTTTCCCGCTCCACAAGGCTATGAAAAAAAAATGTGATTTCTCATCATTGAATCAAATGATCAAATACAAGGTTTTTGTGGTTTTTTTTTTTTTTTTGCTTATTTTTTTTTTTTGTGCCGGTATGGGGCTTGAAGCCAGGGCTTCAAGCTCTTGCTTAGCTTTTTCACTCAAGGCTGGCTCTCTACCACTTGAACCATATCTCCACTTCCATTTTTTTTTGCTGGTTAATTGGACATAAGAGTCTCTCAAGACTCGTCTGTCCAGACAGACGAGACCTTTGTACCTCAATCCTCAGATCTCAGCCTCTTGAATAGCGGGGATGGCAGTCACACACCACCGGCACCAACACCCAAATGTGTTTTCTTGTGTGTGTGTTAGTCCTTTATCCAATTCTCTCTCAAATATTTATTTGGCCTAATTGATTATCTTTATGCCAATATTTGGCATGGGCTGAAAAACCTTCCATGTTCAATGGATTGGTGCCATTCCTAAAATGCAGATGACTTTAGCCACTTTTGCCAGGACAGGTTTATAGTTCTGTTTCTCTGATTATCTGGCGTTGGATGTGGAGAAGGGAATGACAGATTATGAAGGTTCAACGGAGGCCTGAAAAGAAGATTAATTCCAGATTTACAGGAGGCTGAAGTCCAAGCATTGCAGTTCAAACCAGGCCAGGCAGAAAAGTCTCAAAGACTCTTATTTCCCAGTAGCCACCAAAAAGCTGGACGTGGAGGTGTGGCTCAAATGGTAGAGCACCAGACTTGATTGAAAAAGCCTAGGGACAGAGCTTAGGCCCTGAGTTCAAGCCCCAGTGCTGACACACACACACACACACACACACACACACACACACACACAGAATATTGAGCAGATGGTGTAGACCTTTCAGCCTAGAACAATAGGCAGCTCAGAGGGGGAGGATTTTTTTCACCTCTCTTTTCCGTTCAGTCCAGTCAGAACAATGGTCCAGGATAACAAGGATGGGACGTACAATGTGTCCTACACCCCCAAGGAACCTGGCATCTATACTGTGTGGGTTTGTGTGGAAGAACAGCACGTGCAGGTGAGTGTGGCCTGCTACCTGCCGCCCTGGGCGCCTCCATCCCAGACCCCGGCCCCCATCATCTTCCCTTCAGCTCCACGGAGAGCAGAGGGAAATCTCTTCTTTCTTTTCCTCACTATAGAAACAGCCCGGATTGTGCTTTTGCTCCCCTTTTTTGTACTGGTACTAGGGCTTGAACTCAGGGTCTCACACTCTCACTGAGTTTTTCTTAGCTCAAGGCTGGCACTCTACCATTTGAGCCTCAGCTCTACTTCCAACTTTTTGTTGGTTAATTGGAGATAGGAGTCTCATGGAGTTTTCTGCCCAGGCTGGCTCTGAACCTCAATCTCAGATCTCAGCCTCCTGAACAGCTAGGATGGCGGGTGTAAGCCACCAGCACCAGCGATTTTGCTATTCTCTCTGCCTTGCCTTCGCCTGCCAGTGATTGGTTGGAATTCTTAATTTGAAGACAACACCTCGGCCCTGATGGCCATCTGCCTGCCAACAAGCAAACTTGCTCAGGAAACAGTGTGGCCTTGTTCAGATTAGACTGGGATGTCACTGGCAGAGTGAGGCCCCTTCCTCTCATGGACAGTCGTTATCTGCCTATCCTTTTTATGTGTATGCATCTACGTCATTCAGGTTATTAGAACATGTCCACACCTTTTCCTGGTGTGTGACATTTTCAAAGTTGGATAATGCCTGTCCTGAGGCATCTCTCTGCTACCATTCAATAGTCCAAGATTCCCCCGGGCAGAGGTTACCTGGCAGCAGCTGAGCTGGCCAGCGGAGGGTTAGGCTCTGGGCTGGCACTAGGAAGACTCCATGGCCACAGACTGTTCACCAGCTTGGTGTGTCAGCACACGGATTTTTGTGTGCACTGCTCCAGATTTCTTCAAAGCCCAGTGCAGGCATTGTTCACACACACCCGTACCAAGGCTGGAGGTGGAACCGATTTCTTTGAATCCCAAATTGTTAAATGAGTTACACATTAACTTTCCACTACTGTGACAAAATAACTTGAGGTAACCAACTAAAAAGGAGAAAGGTTTACTTGGGCTCCTGGTTTCAGATACTTCAGTCCCACAGTCTACTTTTAAAAGAAGGGAGAGTTGGGCACCAGTGGCTCACATCTGTCATCCCAGCTACTCGGGAGGCTGGGATCTGAGGATCATGGTTCAAAGCCAGCCCGGGAAGAAAAGTGTGAGACTCTTATCTCCAATTAACCACTCAAAACCCAGCATTTCTTCTGTGGCTCAAAGTGGTAAAGCAACAGCCTCGAGCATAAGAGCTCAGGAACAGTGCCCAGGCACTGAGTTCAAGTCCTATGACTAACAAAAACTAAGAAATAAACGAAAGGGAGAAGTTTAGTCAGGCACTGGTGGCTCTTGCCTGTGATCCTTTCTACTCACATCTGAGGATCATGGTTCAAAGCCAGTTAGGGCAGGAAAGCCCATGAGTACTCATATTTTTTTGGTTGTGGGGGCTTGAACTCTGGGCCTGGGTGCTGATCCTGAGGTCCTGGTAGGCTAGCGCTCTACCACTTTGAGCCACAGCGCAACTTCTAGTGTTTTGGTGGTTAATTCAAGAGTCTCATGGACTTTCCTGCCTGGGCTGGCTTTGAACTTAATATCCTCATATCTCAACCTCCTGAGTAGCTAGGATTACAGGCGTGAGCCACTAGCTTTGGCCAAGACTTATCTTAATTGACCATCAAAAGGCCAGAACTGGAGGTGTGCCTCAAGTGAGATAGAGTGCCAGTCCTGAGGGAAAAATGCAAGCAAAAGCACAAGGTCCTGAGTTCAAGCCCCTATATTGGCAAAAAAATGTTTTTAATGAGTAAACAAATAAATAGAATTTAACATCAGAAAGGCTTCTAAGATAGGCTCTCTATGCCTTCTCGGACTGCATGGTTGTTATGCAGGAAGAGGCAAATTGCAGCACTTACTAAATCTTTTTGGCAGCTGGGAAGATTGCTAATTGGAGAATCATTAGCCTCAGACACCTAATCTTTCTCCCTTCTGTGTCTTCCCGGAGACAGGACAGGAGAGGGGGTAAAGGCCAGGAGGGTGGGAGGTGTGAGGCTTGCCCTGCCCTTGGTTAGGAAAGGAGGCTCGAGGCTGGGAAGCTGGAGAAAGGGCCACAGGCTGCCTTGCCTGGGGGTGCAGCCTAAGATTCCTGGAGAATTGCTTGAGTGGATCCCAGACACCTGGAAGCATGGGTGGAGAAGAGAACAAACAAGTGGGTGCTGAGAGATTTCCACCCCCCCCCCCCACAAGGCTGGTGGCAGGCTTCTGCTCTTTCCACCGCCTTCCTAAATCAAGTCCTTAGCCAACTCAGATGTGATTGCCGGAGGCACTGACTCTGTGGAACCCCGCTCTGTGCTGGGGTTCACTAGCTACACTGGGAAGTCGGCCCCTGGGGAAGAGAACATGGCAAAAGGCTACCGATTCCTTCATCCTGCTTTCTGTGTCTTCCTATCACAAGACACGAGGGAGCACGGTGACTCCGCTGCTGACACCCAGCGCTGCCCTGTGCTCTCGGTCTCCACCCGCAGGGCTCACCCTTCACTGTGACAGTGAGGAGGCGGCACCGCACACACTCGGGCGTCTTTCACTGCTGTACCTTCTGCTCCAGCGGCGGCCAGAAAGCCGTGCGCTGTGCCTGTGGGGGCACCATGCCAGGTAAGGGGGCACCGCTGCCCAGCAAGACACCATCATGCGGTGGCCTGCGCATCGGCCAACACAGCCGCTCAGGACCGTGGCCCCAGGCCGGTGTCTAGGAAGCTCTGTGTGTGTGTGTGTAAAAATGGAATTGTGGTGCCAGTTTCTTTGTTCTGCATGGAGTTGACAGCCTCCAGGGTTCTGAGTTCTTAGGGTTTTACAGTTCCCCATCTCTGGGGGATTCTGGCTCAGCCTATACGGGGTCCATGCAGTTGTAGAAATTCCAAATGAGTCAGATTACAGGCGCATACCTGCAGTCCCAGCTACTTGGGGAGGCTGAAATCTGAGGATTATTGTTCAAAGCCAACCCAGGCAGGAAAGTTTGTGAGATTCTTACCTCCATGTAACCACTGAAAGGCCAGAGGTGGAGCTGTGGCTCAAGTAGTAAGGCACCAACTTTGAGTGAAAAGCTAAGGGATAACATGCAGCAGGCCCTGAGTTCGTGCCCCAGGACCAGCACACGCTGGTGTGGCAGAGCCCAGGGCCGGGGGCTCTGAGGATTGGCTGTGGTTCTGAGTGTGCTGGTTCCTGAGGCTTTCCCTAGGGATCGTCCCTGCTGGGTGGAAAGGGAGGCTCCCGAGCCAGGACAGTCTCTGGCTCCATTCCCACAGTTGTCTTCTTCCCCATCCCCTCGGCTGTGCAGGTGGGTACCTGGGCTGCGGCCACGGACACAAGGGCCACCCCGGCCGTCCCCACTGGTCCTGCTGCGGGAAGTTTGCCGAGAAATCGGAGTGCACGCATGGGGCGGGGCCCGGCGCCCCAAGGAACCTGCTGAGGACTGTGGCATTGTGAGGATGCCAGCACCCACCACCCCGCAAAGCTCCCACCAGTGGACGCCAGATTTACTGAAGACCCCAGAGCCAGAGAAATACCTAAGAGACCGATGGGTTTAAAACAAAGTGCCTTCAAGTGCCTGCCTTGTCTCCTTTGTACTTGCACAGCAAGCCCAATCCATTCCTCTTAAAGGTGGATTGGCAACGTGTCTGCTCTACCACAGGGGCACCTTTGGCATACCTTTGGTATGACAGTGCCTATGCCACTGGAATCTAGAGGTCATGGGAGCTGGTCACTTAACTCCTTCCCTTCTAATGCATTGCCACTTTGGGGCTTAAACTCAAGGTCTGGGTGCTGTCCCTGGGTTTTCCACTCAAGGCTGGCACTCTTGAGCCACAGCTTGAGGTTCCAAACCTGGATCCTCAGATCTCAGCCCTGAGTAGCTAGGGTCACAGGTGTGAGTAACCACTGCGGCTTTACGGGCATGTTTTGTAGCTATTTTAATGGGATCTTGTTATTTGGGTGGGTGTCATTGGTCCCTCTGGACATGTGCAATTTTACCCTTTGGCTGGGAATATGGCCTAGTGGCAAGAGAGCTTGCCTCGTATACATGAGGCCCTGGGTTCAATTCCCCAGCACCACATATACAGAAAACGGCCAGAAGTGGCGCTGTGGCTGAACTGGCAGAGGGCTAGCCTTGAGCAAAAAAGAAGCCAGGACAGTGCTCAGGCCCTGAGTTCAAACCCCAGGACTGGCAAAAAACAAACAAACAATTTTACCCTTTGGGGCAGGGATTACAAGGAGAAAGTTCAAGCAGAGGAACTGTGTTGGAAGATCTCACACATGTACTGCAGTTCTTTTCAAGCCTGGGGTCTAGACACCTTCTGCCTCCTTTATCCTTCTCATATCTGATTGTTCAGGAGTCCTTGTGTCTCTGTACTTACAAACTGGCCTAGAAGCACCGACCCTTCAAGGGACGTCTTCCAGGTGGCAAAAGAATTCTGAGAGGATACAGCACTTTCTCAGCCCTCACTACATATTTTATGCATTCTTTTGGGACTCTTCTCATAAAGCAACAAACTCAGCCTGGATTAAAACCACTGAAATTTGCATTGTAAGATGCTTTAAGAAGTAGGTGCTTTGCCAAGTGTGGGTGGCTCACACCTGTAATTCTAGCTATTGAAGAGACTGAGATCTGAGGATTGTGCTTCTAAGCCAGCCCTGGCAGGACAGTATGAGACTCTATCTCCAGTTAACCAGCAAAAAGCTGGAAGTGGCCATGGAAGTAACTGTGGCTCAAGCAGAGCACTAGGCTTGAGTAAAAACTCAGGGACAGCACAGTTCTTGAGTTAAGGCAGCACATGCACACACACATCCACACACAGAGCATAAGCCTGCTATTGGCACAGCATTGAAGGTCGTCACACCTCCTAACCAATCCACAGGCAAATCCTACAAAACCTGCCTGACCACTGCTGGCCTTGGATACTGGGATTTCTCACCTCAGATGCCCATCGTCTTCTGACCAGTCCGCGTCTCCACCCTCACACCCCTCCAGGGCTGCCAGTAGTGCCTGTCAGAGCATGCTACTCCACTCCTCCCCACCCATGCTCCCACTCCGATTCCCCCAGGCAGCCGCCATCCACATACGGTCTGCTCTGTACTTCCATAGTTCTCTTCTCCACAGCAGTTTGACACTTTCCAACTTATAGACCATCCACATGGCCAGTTCTGGGCACACAGACTTCATACAAACAAGATTTGACAGATGGACTTTCTAGTGTGGCCCTAGTTAGTGTCTATTTTCCTAAGACCGCCCTTCTTCTAAACCCTAGCAAATCTCATTTAGCTGAAGTCCACTTGGGAAACCAGTTCTCTGCCTCCCCAGACTTGTGCAATTACCTGCACCTGAGGGGCACGCTTTGCATTTCCCGCTTACCTCACACTTCTGGGGATTTTATTTTTGCTGTGAAGCCTGCTAGATTGCATCACCCTTCCCCATGTGTCTTTACGTGAGTCAGATGGCAGAATGGTGGGTAAAAAGCTTACCGTTTATTTCAGATGAAAGAAGTTCTGGTTAATTGGTTAATACTTATCAGAGATGAAATTATATTGTAATAGGAAATTCTTCCACTCAGAGCTGGTTCTCTGCCACTTGAGCCACACCTCCAGTAATAGCTTTTTGCTGGTTAATTGGAGGTAAGTCTTACAGACTTTCCTGCCTGAGCTGACTTTGAACCTTGATCTTCAGTCTCCAGAGTAGCTAGGATTACTATGGGCATAGGCCGCAACAGAGAATGTCTGTGAGAAATCTGTGGTCTGGGTAAGGCTTGCCTTTCAAGTGTTCTGAATGGGAGCAGTGCCTTTGGCTTGGCATAGTAACGGACCCAGCTTAATCCAGCTGCTCTACCAGTGGAGTGGCCTGGAACAGGAGTGGTGTGCAGAACTACAGAGGTGGATTCAGGAACTGCCCCAGCATGAGGAAGTGACTCAGAAATCACCTTTGGGCTAGACACTGCAGCATGAGCGAAGTACAGCACCAAGAGGAGGCTCTGCTGGCATCACAGGTAAGGAGAGATGAGCGAATCACAGTCCTCTTGGATGGAGCAGTGGGATAAACACCTGGGCTGGGGCAGAAAATAAACATCTACCCACTCCTGTCTCTAAATGCAGTCATCACTCAGTTTTACTCCAGAAATAGATTTCTGTGTGTGAGGTTTGGCTCGAAGATGTGATACCTATCCTTTGATTATTTCTCAAATTTAAAATATTCTTAAATAAAATGAACTTGGACTAGACAGCAGGATGCTACTTAAACTAATTCAGAACAAGATTTTCCAGTCTGGGGATTAGAACCAAAGAATGCCTGTCAAGTACACCATTAGGGCCTGGCTGGGGGGTTCTACTTTTTCCAACATCCACAACACATGGAGACCTCACTGTCGTACAGACACTGGCCAAGGAATAATTGGGTGGCTTTTGGCAGAGCAAGGACAATTACAGTCTGAAGACATCCAGAGGGTGTTTATCTTATTGATTTATCAGATTATAGGTTGTAATGCCCGCTCCCTTCTCCACACAGACCAATTAAGAAGGCCTCGGGACCGGCATGACTGTGCTCCTCTAAGCAACTTCCCTAGTGGCCCAAGTGATCACATGTACACATCAGTGACGTGCCAGCGGGGTTCAGATGGGTGCTAACCCCTCGTCAGGGAGGAGGGCTGAAAGCTTGTAACAGCCAATCTTACATCCTGAGAGCCATTCCTTCTCAAGTGATTTGTCTTATAATCTCATAAAGGTAAATTTATCACCTTTATTTCTGGTTTTCATTAGGGCCTTATTGTAGCAGGTAAGTTCTAAAAGCAATGCTCACCTTACAAATGAGGACAGTAAAATGGGATTGGAAAAAGCCAACCAGACTTGGGGCTGGTTGAGGTTCTGAGCAGCAGGCTCCTTGCCGGGCCATGTGGTCTTCACCCCGCAAGCCTTTAGGCCTGTCCTTTAGGGACGCCTAGCCCATTGCCGCCGCCCCCCCACCCCCCACCCCGCCATCAGCACCTCTTGTCCTCACCCTTACCCAACTCCAGGAGGGATACTTCTTTCCAGGGAGAACTATGATGAACGAGGTCTGGGGAACCATTGCTGAGGGGAGAGGAAATCTGAACAATTTTGTAAAGAATCACATCACATCAAGGTCTCCAGTGTTGGCATTAGTCAAGAATCAACTGCCATAGAGGCGACCCCTAGATCTTAGTGGCTCAACACTACCTGCGAGTTGGGTACAGAGGAGGTGCATGGGGCTCTGTGTGGCCATTCAGGGACTAAGTCTGACCTGTGGTGAGAGCCTAAAGCAGGTTAGGAACCCCGACCTAGTGGGCTCACTATTCTTAGGGCTGTGCTGGCTTCCCTCAGTAAAGCACAGGTAAGAAAGTGTGAAGAAACCATCTATATGTTTGAAGATGGCAGCCTAGAAATGCGTTTTCACTTTTGTCTGTGTTTTCTGGACTACGCCCTGTCCAGTTGTGAGAGACTGAGGAGTAGAGTTCCTGGGTAGCCAGAGGAAAGGGAAATGGAAATGGGGTTTAGTGAGCACTTAGTGTTAGGTCTGCTACAGTGAAACACATTTGTTACACTGTGCCAATGAGAACACAACTGCTGATAATACAAACACTAAATGACAATAGCCCTAAATGCTAAAATAACCAAAAATTACACACGCATTACATAAAGAAAACATGATGGGCTCAGTGATGAAATGAAATGACACAATCAAACTGATACTAAGTGATCCACGAGGTGAAACAATGTAAACAGCTGAGGACCATGTGCCAGCACAGAACCTAACCTGAGGCTCAGAAGCAATGCTGGGCGGAGGGGTGGTGGGGAGGGCTCTGGTCTCAGCTCAGTCTAGAGAGGCCAATGGGGGCAGCCTGGCAGCAATGAGATGGGATTTACCGGGTTCCATAGGGCAGTAGTACCTCCTTTGCCTCCCAGACGCTGGGGACCACAGGTGTACATCACCACACCCAGCAGCAGTGGGCTTTTTAAGCTTTACTGAAGCTGAAATATACTTCCACCAGAGTTGTCTTCCAAAGATTTGTGTGTGCGCTGGCTCTGGGGCTTGTCCTCGGCTAGGCGCTCTCTCTTACCTTTTTCACTCAAGGCTGACACTCTACCACGAGCCATGCCGCCACTGTGGCTTTTTGGTGGCTAACTGGAAGTGAGCGTCTCACAGACTTTCCTGCTGGGGCTGGCTTCCAAGCATTTTAACCTGAAATCATTGGAGTGCCTGCTGCTTGTTATGGAAGTGAGCTGACTGAGGCACTGGGTACCGTGGCGCCCGCACTCAGTCCTGGGGATAAGGTTCTTTCTGCTCCTCTGCAGGAGGCTGCTGGACAGCCGGTGAAGCACAAGATCATGGCTGGCCTGCCACGCCCAGATCCGGACACAAAGCAGCAATTAGGTCAGATGCCAAAAAGGACTTTGAGGTCAGCCAGGGTGAGCTTGGTGACGGACTCTCCCGACCCAGAGAGAACCTGCTTGGCCAAGTCTTTCTTCTTTTCTTGGAGTGCCAAGATCTTTTCTTCCACTGTTCCAGCACAAACAAATCTAAATGCAAACAGCAAATGATGAGAAACCCCGTTGCAGCCTACATGCTAGGGTATCCAAACCCCCACCACGCTGCTGGGGTTGATGTTATTTGTCCCTTCAAGCTCTCTTACCATCAGGTGGGGAAAGCCACACGATCTTTATGCCCATCTTAACTGTGTGCTCGGGCTGAATTTTTATTTTATCCTGAGGCACAGGTATCTGAGAGAGCCCCAAATAAAACAGGATATCCTATCCCAGAGCAGCACGGAGCCCCCGGCCAGTGGCTCATCCCCGCTATCCTAGCTCCTCAGGAGGCTGAGATCTGGAACTGTCATATGAAGCCCATTATGTTTATTTGTTTTGTTTTTGTTGCTAGTCCTGGGGCATGGACTCAGGGCCTGAGCACTGTCCCAGGCTTCTTTTTGCTCAAGGCTAGCACTCTACCTCTTGAGCCACAGTACCACTTCCAGCTTTTTTCTATATATGTGGTGCTGAGGAATGGAACCCAGGGCTTCATGTATACGAGGTGAGCACTTTACCACTAGGCCATATTTCCAACCCCCGTGAAGCCCATTATGGAAGTCCAGGAATTATCTCTATTAAACTAGGAAAAAAGCTCGAAGTGGCGCTGTGGCCAGCCTTGGGTCAAAAAACTAACGGACAACATGCAGGCCCTAAGTCTGTGTCCATTACTCACACAAAATTAAACAAACAAAAAAATCCTGCAAGGTTTTTGCAAGAGCAGTCTGGGAGGCCCTGGGGTCTTGTTACCTGTGGATGACAACATCCTTCTGCTGTCCCACTCGGTAAATCCGGTCACAAGCTTGGTCTTCTAGTGACGGGTTCCTGGGAAACAGAGGTGCAGCTCAGAAATTCACCCCAGAGCAGGTGACAAGCTGGAGACCACAGGCCACATCCAGCCGGTAGCCTTCATTTGTTAGTTTGCTTCTTCCACTAAAAATGCATGCTCGATTTTCAAGGGGGTTAAGAAGATAAAGCAAAACAAAGCACAAAGGCTATGCAACAGAGAAACCATTTAGCCTGAAAGATACGAACTATTTCCGGAAGTCTGTCACCCCATTCTAAGGCTGCTGTTGGATACATTCTGACTCTCCCCTGAGACAGGGCCAGGCTGTGACGATGCATCACCACCAACTAATGCTTATGGAAGGAGGTGAAATCCACAGGACTTGCCTGCCTTAGCCAGGGGACTTCCGCATGTCACGCTGCAACCCTGCAGGCTTCACCTCCCACTTGCAAATGTAAGTGCTGGCTAACCTTCTCAAACATGGACCCTTTCAGCCTCACCCCTCTTTCTTAGGACCAACTCCACATTACTTTCTTATCCACCTCTTTAGAATATCGGATGACAAGTTGCCATTTCAGGCAAGCAAGTCTACAACAAGACCCAAGTTCGTGCACGGCTCCCTCCCCAGTGCACGCACCTGGGCACTGTCCTGAAGGGAGAGCACAGGGCTGTTTCCATCAGGCTGGGCCACCCGGGGGACTAAATCCCAGCCAGTCCAGTGCCCACGCACAAGTGGAAACAGAAGCTGGTCCAGCACTGTACTATGTGTGTGTCTAGCATGGTGACACACTCTTCTGCCTTCTCCTGAAGGGATCTAGGGTTGAGGTCTCTCCGGAAGGCTCTCAACCACTCTGCCTAGAACAGGAACAGCCTCCAGGAAGAGCTCTGCTCCTATTTCCCACATTAGGTTACCAGGAATGTAAATGAACATTTCCATGAGTTCTGGGGTTCAGGTCCTGCTCTCAGCTGGCTCTGTATGGCCTGCCTCCTGTCAGCTTTCCCTAGTTATTTTGGAGGTGGAGTCTAGAAGATTTCTCTGCCTAGCTGGCTTCAAACCTCAGTCCTCCAGGTCTTACGCTCTGGAGTAGCTAGGATCATAGGTGTGAGCTACAGGTGCCCTGCATGAGAGAGTACTATGTTAAGGAGATCTCTGAAGCCCACATACAGGATCTGCACTCCCACCTGTTGAGAGCCTGGCATCTGTGGACACGCAGTACGTGCTCCATGCCAGAGGCGAGGTCCCGCAACCCCTCTAGCCCTTCTCCCAACACCAAGACAACGCAAGGGAGACCAAGAGCGTACCAGTGCATGTCCAGAAGAAAGAGATGGTTTCCTCCAGTGAGGTTTAGACCAACACCTCCAGCCAGGAGAGAGATCAGCATGACCTTCCAAAGGAAACACAAGGGACACAGGTTGGAGCTTCGGGGGCCCCAAAAGGTCTACATACTGAAGGCTTGGTCCCCCTCGTAGCACTATTTGAGGGTGTGGAACCTTTAAAGAGTATGGCCTTCAGTGAGGTCTTTAGGTCACGAGAGGAGGGGTAAAGGGAATGAGACCCCGGCCCTCAGCCCTTTCCTTGGTCTTTCCATGTCACAGCCCTGAACTGAGCAGCTGAGCTCCGCTGCACACCCTTGCCACAGGCCCTAAAGCTACAGGCCAGTGGGTGATGGGCCGAAATCTCAAAACCATGAGCCCAAATAAGCTCCTCCTCTTGTGCACAGTGGACTACTGCAGGTGTTTTAGTGAAAGAATGATAGTGACAGTAAGTTGAAGCCCAAGAACGAAACAGAAGAGCCACAGATCCCTATCAAATTCCCTGCTATTAAGTACTGAAACTTTCAAGTGCCACTTCATGCCACCCCTCCTGTGAATCAATCTCCAAAAACTGAAATATATGGATACATCATTTAGAGCCCAGTTAACATTCTGTAACCCAATGATCTTAATTCTACCCACTCCTGCCCCTCCACTGCTCCTAACTTTCCCGCCACCATCCGGCTCAAGGTTCCCATCCTTGCTCTGACTCAATGGCTGCTCTTCATGCTGGCTCAGAGCAGCCACAATTCCCCTTCCTGAAGACTCGCGTCCCTGACCAATGTTCCCTAGCCGCAGCCAGATGTCAAGAGCTCTTTCTAGTTCAGTTCTCACATCTTACTCTCTTTAGAGCACTTGTGCACTGACAAGTCAATGTCTAATGAGCTCTTCGCATCTGGAGAGACTGAAAGGATGGATATTTTAAAGCTGAGTTGCTTTATTATCTCTAGAAAAATAAGAATAATTTCATGCTGCTCCTGCTGCTTTTTTTTTTTTCTTTTCAGTTCCAGAGCTCAAACCCAGGGGCCTCATAGTCAGCTCTTTTGCCTATGGCTGGTGCTCTACCCCTTGAGCCATTCCTCCTGCCCAGCTTTTGCTGGTTAATTAGTCTCTCCTGGCTTTGAGTTGGGATTCACCAGTTCTCTGCTGGCGTGAGGCATCGGCGCCCGCCGTACCTGGGGGCCTCTCGAGTGGTTAAATGCCTCCACCAACTCCATTCTCTGTTTGGGGTTCACAGAGCCGTCGATAGTGGCGTGCGTCAGCCCGCGCTTCCTCAGGTGCACGGCGACCACCTTCAGCATGCTGGTCCACTGCGAGACGACGACGCTGGAAAGGAGGCAAAAGCAAGACCAACTAACGGGCTCACCTACACAGCTTCATGCATCTGCTAACCTTCCTTTCCTGGGGGAGGGCACTGCTGGGGTGATGCACCCCCATAGTCCGTGTGAAAAGGCTTGGGCTCTGGGTGCCAGGGCTGGGAAATGCCGTGTACCCCAAGGTGGAGGGAGAAGGCCCTTGAGGTTTCAGGGACTCCCATCTTTTCCCTGCAGCTCCCTCTGCTTCCAGGCTTGCCATGGACGCGCTCGCCCTGCCACCTTCACCAAAGTCCCCCAACCTCAGACCTGACCCTCCAAAATCGGGAGCCAGCTTGAGCCTGTCTTTGCTTCCTAAGTAGGAAGGTGAACTACTGCAGGCACACATTTAGGTCACACAGTAGGCCTGAACCCACGGCCTCCTGCTATCACATGGTTTTTTCACTCAAGATTGGCACTCTACTACTTGAGCCATACCTCCATGTCCAACTTCTGGTTGGTTAATTGGAAATAAAGACGCTCCTGGATTTGTCTGTCAGGGATGGCTCTGAACCTCAGCCTCTTGAGCAGCTAGGATACAGGCATGTGTCACTGGCACCCAGCTCTACATGCACTCTTGTCTTGTGCTAAGCCAAGCTAGAAAACATGGTGGCTAGATCCAAGTAACAACTCCAGCCTCCTTTTACTTGGGGGCTTAGTGGTCGTCCAAGGTTCTTGGTACTGCTTGAAAGGACCCATCCTGTGACAGCAGCCAGACACCCCACCACAGGGATGCCCGCTCCCCAGCCATGTTCTAATCCGAGAATTAAAAATTCAGACTCAAGTATTTCCTAATATATAAATGCAAATATGCTCCCCCCCCCCCACACACACTGTGCAGCACCTGACACACCGTCTCTCCAGCTCAGGGAGATCACTAGCAGCTCTGTGCTGGCTCTGCCTGAGAGTCCTCCCCGCCCCTCTGCCCCTCTGCTTTTGGAGACTGTGTTAGATGCCCAGCTCACAGTGCCCCTCTGGGCATATCCTTTTCGATGAGTGCCAGGAATACTTCAGTTAGAAATCATGGAGTTGTTCTATGGCCTCAGTGCTTACTGCAGAGGCTGGCTCATGGCCCTTGACAGAAAAGCTGAAGTTTATGACAATCAGCAGTAGCACCTTAATTGTTTGGATAAGGCAGGAACCCTTTACCTCTTCTGAGTCGCTGAATTTCTTCGGATTGCCTCCAGTTCTGCCAACAGCGAGGACACCTGGAAAAGGGTTGCACAGGTGTTGTGGTTCCCACAGCTGGCTTTCCTCCATCGCCTCTACCTGCGTGGCTGCAGCCGACTCCTGCTCAGACCTGTCCCTATTCCATGCTCTCCTCTGCAGCCAGAGGCTTCCCTGAAATGCAACCTGGATGGGGGGACCGTCCTGACTTTCCCAGGACATGGACCACACCATGTCTGTGACCTGCTGCCACTGCAGGTGTACCTTATGATCATTTATCACACTTCAATTATACCAGAACTCTTCCCCAAATAAGCCTCACCTTGTGTATTCTGTTCTCTTGGCCTTAAACAGCATTCCCGCCAGCCTAACATCACTTTTCGGCAATTCTTCCCAATAAGTACAAGTTAGGTAATAAATGCTGATAGATCCACTACTGCCCATGGCGCCTTTGTCTCTATCGCAGTCGTAGTCAGGCTGTAAGCACGACTCATGGCCCAGCATTGCTCGTTGGCTGTGCCTTTCTCCCAGGACTAAGATACTCTAAGCAAAGGCAGCATATGACTGGCCCATTTCTGTTCTCCTGGCCCCTAGGACATTGCTAAGTATCAGGTACTATCCTGGGATTCTTCAGAAGAAAACGAGACAGCTTTACCCACTTTAAGGGCTGCTCCTAGTCACTGAAGGCCTGTCCAGCCTCTGCGCAGGTGCTCCAGGCATTTACCTGGAGGCCTAAGGCATCACTCACTGCAAACAGGCAGACACCTGGGCAAGCCTCGAGCAGAGCTGGCTTCATTCTCCTGACCTCCCAGAAGACCCCACGGTCCTAGCTACTTAGGAGGCTGAGATCTAAGGATTATGAAGCCAGCAAGGGCAGGAAGGTCTGTGAGACTCCTACCTCCAATGAACTGCAAAAACCTGGAAGTAGAGCTGTGGCTCAAGTGATAGTTTTGAGCAAATAAGGCTAAGGGACAATACCTAGGACTTGAGTTCAAGTCTCAGTGCCAGCACCAAGTCCCCCTCCCCAAAGCAAAACCCCAAGTTCTCTTAGAGAAGAGAGAGGAGAGATGGAAGCACCTTGGTACTCTCTCTCATGTCTTCAAAGAGCTCCACTTTGAAGCTCATGCCATTCAGGGACACAGTGGGAGCTGAGTCGGAGTCGCGGAGCTCAGAGAGGGTGAGTGCGCTGAGCTGCTCCTCCAGGGAAAGAACAAGTCCTTCCCTCTTCAGCTCTGTGGGATCCAGGGCCTGCAAGGGCGGGAAGAAGGGCTGAGCGGCGAAGGCGCCAAGGCGCATTACTTGTGGATAATGTCTCTTGATTTGGGGAACAGTGTTTTGAAATGTATCTTTACTAACTCTTCAGAAAACCCTGCTCAAGAAGTGCAGGTGTGGCTCAAGGGTAGACTGCGCCAGCCTGGAGTCAGCAAGAGTTCATGCCCCAGAACTGGCACTCACACAGGCCCATGTAAGGTGTGACCTTTAAGGTTTTTAATCAAATCAAAGATAAATCAAGTGATTTTTTTTTAAGACTTGCCAGACAGATAACATAACCATTCTATTTTTCTCAGCTAGAATAATTCAGGTAAGTGAAGGACTACATTACCACAGCCGCTGGATTTCAGATGGGCTTTTACCCAATGTAAAAGCAATGCCACAATTTGTTTAACCACTTGAATTTTCCTATAAACCTAAAAGCCTCAATACTGAACGTTGCTAGCAGAATCAGCATTATAGCATTCTGAAATAGCAAAGCCTTCACAAGTGGGGGTCCTTTTTAACCATTTACCATTTCCCTTTCTTAAGCAATTAATCTAATAGTAAATAATAAAAATATACTCTCCTCGGCACCATGGAATCAAGACTGCTGTAACCTGGAGTAACACACACAGGTTCCCTCTTCCCTCCCCACCTCCTCCCACCAGCACCCTCAGCTAGGCCAAGCCTGGAGGTGGGGACTGGAGACGGGCGGGCCGGCCACGGCCCCTCTCACCGACTTCAGTAGGGAAAGATGGCAGCAGCACTGGCGGAGCCTCAGCAGCTGGGAGAGAATGTGTGCGGTGCTGGGGCCCCCGGAGCTGGCGGCTGCACTGTGTCCAGACCCGGGGGAACCAAATTCCTGAGCCACTGCCGAGAGAGAAGACGAACCCAGGAACTGAAGCTTAGAACAGACATCTAGAGAAGTAGGAACTAAATCATTAAATTTTTCTGGTCTGAGGTCGGGTAATTTAGGTATAACTCATGTCTGTAACATTTAAAAGCCATGTGGAATGAGCTTTCTATGTAAATAAAGCCGATCTCCTGAGCAATGGCAAGGAAGCGGAGTTGCCAGGTCAGGTCTATGCAGACGGTAGAGGGTCTGGCCTCCATCTGCTCCCTCAAGGGGCGGAACCCCATCTTCACTGCTGGACTTCCCTGGAGCGCTTCTGGCTCACCTCGAAGGAATGGGTTATTGGGGCTTCTTTCAGGTGGGCTCCCTCTGCTCTCTTGTCTCTTCAGATAGGACTGCAGCGCTGACCTGCCTCAAATCAAACAGAAAATGTGCACATTCCATCACTAAACAAAACAGGCTGTGAGGGTCACTGCTGAGCTGTGCTTAGAATATGCCTGGGGCAGATGCAGTCATGGGCTTCAGCAAAGATGCCAAGCTCATGGCGAACATCTGCCAAAAGTAATCATTACTTAAAGACATAGGGAAAAACCTCACCAGGTACTGGTGGCTCACACCTGTAATCCTAGTGACCCAGGAGACTGCGATCTGAAGATTGTGGTTTGAAGCCAGGCAGGGCAGACAAATTCAGGAGACTCTTATCTCCAATTAACCACCAGAAAACCAGAAGTGGTACTGTGGCTCAAGTGGTAGAGCACTAGCCTTGAGCATAGAGGCTCATGGACAGCACCAGGGTCCTGAGTTCAAGCCTCACAACTGACCAAAACAAAAAGCTAAGCAAGAGCATGAGGTCTGGAGTTTAAGCCCCAGTACTAGCATGCACACACACATGCACACACGCAGCTCGCACGTGCACACACATATCTCCACTATATGTTGATTAGCATACATGAGCACTACACAGGGTCCACTGTGCTGACTCGGCAGATCTGTAGAACAAATTCACCTCCACTATATTCCCTGAAGATCCCTCCCCACTCCCCTTTTCAGTGTTTGCTCAGCTTCCCTCACTCCTCCTCCCATTTTTACAAGAGCCAGCAAGGGGGTGTGAGGCGCACTGCGCAGAGCAGCACAGTGAGAGGGAATCTGGAATCTGGGGAAGGGCAACAGCAGAAAAGTGTAAGGAACCAACACCATGAAGAATTATTATAAAACCAGCTTTGTCCTATTTTCAAATTCAGGTGACATGTTAGCTGGCAGGTCAAAGACATATGTTCTCCTAATGGACTCTCAAGAACAGACAGAGCCCATACCCTAAATACATGTTTCCTTTTTTGGCAAGGCTGAGGGTTGATCTAAAGGCTCTGTATGTTCCAAGCAAGTGCTCTACCACCTGAGCCATGCTCCAACCCTTTTTGCTTTAGCTACTTTTCAGGTAGCTTTTGCTTTTCTCATCCATAAATGTGCACCACCACACCCAGCTTTTTTCACTGAGATGAGATCTAGTCCCTGCTTTTAAGTTACGAGGACTGCAGGTGTGAGCCACTGGACCTGCTCCTTCACAGCTGTGCCTCTAGGAAAGGAAGCTAGTGAAGAATAGGCTCAAGTTTGCCTTCAGTGTACACGAGGCAGAGTAAGACAAGAAGGACAAGGGAAAAGGGAGATTAAAAAGAGAATAGAAGTAAGTAACACCATCTATGCCATCAGCACAGTTAATGTGGTCCTAGACTCACTCACAGACAGGAATGAAATGATGCAGTTTCAGAAGGAACAACCTCACATACCTGGATCTTGCAAAGAAGACATTGTACACGGTCTGTTCATCTTCAGACAGCTTTAACTGGTGCAGCTGGAACGCACGCTGGGGAAGCAGCACCTAGAAGAGGAAGAGGAAGCTAAGCCAAGCACCAGAGCAATCACCAGGAAGTCTGGCCCACCCCCAAAAGAAGCGCCCCGTGTGCTGTGACAGGAGTGCCAGGACAGCCGCGACCCACCCCCCAGGCCCACCCCCTAGAGGGGACTGGGAGGCTGGCCCTCCTTCCCTGCCCTCTGTACACGTCATTACCAGGGGTTTACCGGCGGCATCCAGCTGGTCCTTCGTTCTCCTCAGCAGGAGGCTCTTGGTGAGAATGCTCAGCCGCTCTCCTCCCTTCTTGGATCCATTGTCCACCTGACTCTTCCACAGACTGAACTCATCAAATGGAGAACAGCGCAGAAATCTTTGTTGTTGTTTTTTGAAGTAGTGAGGATGGGATACAAGGTAGGGGAAGGACAAACATGAGAATGGGGTCAGTGCTCACAGTAAGACATCAGATGGAAACAGCACCACAATACGGGTTACACTTTCATTCCGCCATTTTAAACAGGACTCAGAAAATCTCAGCTAGGCAGATGAAAAGGTCCAAGTCAATAATGAAAACCCACATGGTAGAAATGTGAACATCTTCTAACAATGTCTACAGAGTCACAACAGGACAGAGAAGCAATCAGTAGAATTCATTCCTAAAGCTCCAAAGGCAAGGAAGAAGTTCCATAGCCTCTAACAGTCTGCCTTAACTGAAACTATGTGTTTATTTATTTTTGTGCCAATCTTTGGACTTGAACCCAGGGCATTGTGCTCTCTTGGCCTTTTCACTTAAGGCTAGAGCCACACCTCCACTTCCATGAAAGTTAAATGTTTTGTTTTATTTTATATATTTTAACTTTTTTTTTTCTTTTTGCAGTTCTAGGGCTTGCACTCAGGGACTGGTCACTGTCCCTGAGCTCCTTTTGCTCAAGGCTAGCACTCTACCACTTGAGCCACAGCACCACTTCTGGCTTTTTTCCGTTTATGTGGTACTGAGGAATTGAACCCAGGGCTTCATGCATGCTAGGCAAGCACTCTACTACTAAGCCACATTCCCAGTCTGAAAGTTAATTTTTAAAGTCGGCATTCTTTTCTGTTTTCCTCAAATCATTTCTAAGGCTGACCCTAGTCGTGTTTTAGGCACAAATAACCCAAACCATTAACCACACTGAAGATGACTTCTTCCCGAACTCAACTTGCAGTACAGTTTTGCATAGGGAAAGGATGGATATAACCAAAGTCAGGTAATCAATAGTACTTGGTCATAGTTTTAATTCTTTTTTTTCTTTGCCAGTCCTGGGGCTTGAACTCAGGGCCTGAGCACTGTCCCTGGCTTCTTTTAGCTCAAGGTTAGCACTCTACCACTTGAGCCACAGCTCCACTCTGGCTTGTTTATGTGGTACTGAGGAATTGAACCCAGAGCTTCACGTATGTTAGGCAAGCACTCTACGGCTAAACCACATTCCCAGCCCCCATAGTATTAATTCTTTAGCCCTTAAAGGTTGGCACAGTGGCCATCTGCTACAGAACAGGGAACATGACACGTACTAGAGGCCATGTGCTGGGCACCACTGACAAAGGCTGGAGGCTGGGGGTCACTCACTTGAGTAGTGAATACATGTCCAACAGGTTATTTTGAATGGGGGTGCCAGTGACGGCCCAGCGAGCCTGGGCTCGAAGCCTGCACACAGCGATGGACGCCTGCACTCGTGGGTTCTTCACACTGTGAGCCTCATCCAGTATGACGCGGGCCCAGACCACTTGGAACAAAGGCCCTGAGACACCCTGCAAAGACCAGGGGTGAGAGGAGCATGGAATGTGGAGGGGAAGGGGAGAAGTGGGGAGAAGCACCCCCATCACTGAGGACGTACTCTAATCCCAGGGTTGCATGGACAGTCCCACTGAACTCAGTGACACCACAGGGAGCCTCTCAGCTGTTCAGACAGCCAGGGCCCTTCAGAGTCTGTCCCAGAGCTTAAGAGGCCCCAAAATGTGTCCTAATTTGAGGGTTTGGATGTTTCTGTTGGTGTCAGTCCTGGGACGTGGACTCAGGGCCTCCTGCTATTGCTCAGCTCTTTTGCTCAAGGCTGGTGCTCTACCACTTGAGCCACAGCTCCATTTCTGGCTTTTTTTTGTGGGTTAACTGGAGATAAAGAGTCTCTCAGATTAGTCTGCCTGGTTTGGCTTTGAATCACAATCCTCAGATCTCAGCCCTCTGAATAGCTAGGATTACAGGTGTGAGACACAGGAACTTGGCCTTAACATGAATCTTCATTTATTCTTTCAACCCACATTTCAGCAAGGGCTCTAAGCCAGGACTTCTCCAGGTACTAAACCTTTACTAACAATCTACTTTAAGGTATGAAGTACTAAGCTCCACGTAAAGGGTAGTTCCAACTCCAGATTCCAGCTAGAAGATAAACGAAGGTAACAACTGCACCATGAATACACAGGTCACAGGAGATAACGTGGGATGGGGACAGTGGGGTTGAGGCCAGAGCGCCTGCCACACATCCCGGGGCAGCACCACCGCACAGGAGACCCCCACAGCCACACAGCTCTGTGCTCAAGGGCAGAGCAAGGACAGGGCAGGCAGGACCACAGACGCCCTGCAGGAGCGCGCCTGCACTTGGGAGGGATGAAGCCTGGTGGTCCGTGATCACTGAGTGCCTAATACCACACGTGTAGCAATTTGGGATTTTTCCTGAAAGCAGTGGCCAGCACTGGGAGGCTGGTTATTTGTAAGACGTCAGGGCTGCCAGGGCTGGAAGAGCATTCTAGGGATCCCTCAGCTCAGAAACCTCTAAATATCCTATAAAATCAGATACTCTTAGTAAAGATTAGTTCTTAGGCCAGGCACTGGTGGCTCATGCCTATAATCCCAGCTACTCAGGAGGCTGAGATCTGAGGCACATGATTCAAAGCCAGCCCAGCAGGAAAGTCTGAAGCTCTTACCTCCAACTGGATACCCAAAAGCCAGAAGTGGAGCTGTGGCTCAAGCAACAGAGCACCAGCCTTGAGCAGCAAGCTTAAGGGACAGTGCCCAGGCCTTGAGTTCAAGCCCTGGTACCAGTACTTATATATATATATGTGTGTGTATGTATATATATGTGTATGTGTGTATGTATGTATGTACCTATTTATGTATGTGTATATGTATACATATATATGCAAGTAAGTAAATACACAAGCAAATAAATAAGTAATAACAAGTAAACAAAAGACAGCCTAACACAGTGCTGAGTATCAATTCAGCGTTGTGTCACTGAGGCTGGGAACACTCTGTTAGGTGCCCCATCCCCCCATCACCCCCTCACCTCACCTGTGCACCAAGGGCCGCATCAGGGGCCTCCCCCTCCTGCTTCTCTGTGGGAGTCTCCTTGGCTAGTAGACTGTAAGTAGTTATCACGATGTCATACGTAGACAGGCTGCAGAGACACGACACAAAGCCAACAGTACATGATCCTTCTGTAGACAACAGAGGCAGAGCTGAGCTTCAGAAAGATGCTTGGGCTGGGAAAGCAACACAGAACTGACTTACGTCCTTCGTGCGCACGCACACACACAATTTTGGAAAGTTAAATTTTACTACTTGGTCTTTTCTACCTCTCAGCTCTGATTGCTTCTCAAGTCCGCTCACTACAGCTAGTAGAGCCTCCCCTAGAGGCAGGGCTCCAGCTGGGTTTCGTTAAGCCTGGTAAGTAAAGGCTTGGCCAGGGCACAAAGCAGAGCAGGGCTGGGAATTGATTTCAATAATAACCAAGATGGATGATACCAAAGTCCCAGAAAAGAGGAGGAAACCTTCCCAGCCCTGCTCACATCTCACACCAAAGGTGCTTTCTCCCCTCCCCTCCGCTCTACCATGGACTGTGAAGACCCAGTAATCAAATCACATGCCACAAGTATGGAGAAGTATGGAGGCCACCTTGCCAATACTCTATGCAGAGATTCTAATTAGAGGCAGTGAAGCTTACTGATGGCAACATAGACACGTTTGACATGCTTTATCCAGAGGCAGTAATGGCTACACCCAAGCCAGGCATGAGCAAAGGGATAACCAGTGAGAAACACCTTATTCTAAGGAAAAACTTTGAACGAAGGCAGGCCCCTGACAGCACTCTGCCAAAGGCCATGCTCCTGCTGTGCTGCCAATACTCTGTGCCTGTCCAAGCGAAGGCAGCTATAAGCCTCAGCTCACCAGTATGGCAGTGTATTCCCATAAGACTACTTACTGTCCTGCTCTTTCAGATTAAACATCCAGTATAAAGGTTGGAGAAACCTATTAGAAGTAGAAAAAACTTTGCTCTCATCTTTTTTTGTTTTTGTCAGTGGTGTGGCTTGAACTCAGGACCTGGGTGCTGTCCCTAAGCTCTTCAACTCAAGGCTAGCACTCTACCTATCACTTGAACCACAGCACCACTTCTGGTTTTCTGGTGGTTAACTGGAGATGAGTCTCATGAACTTTCCTGCCTGAGCTGGCTTTGAACCTCAATCCTCAGATCTCGGCCTCCTAAGTAGCTAGGATTACAGACGTGAGCCACTGGTGCCCAATGCTTTCATCTTTGATTAGAGCAACAAGTATTTATCTCAAAGTGTTATGTCATAATTAGAAGTAGAAATATTGCTTTGAAACTACGAGAAGCCAGTGGTACAGCTGAGCTGCAAAGAGCTTGTCTAGCAGGGACAAGGCCCTGGCTCCAATCCGCAGCACTGCCAATGAACAACCCCCTCCAAAACCCAGACGATACAGGTAAGACTAAGATTAGTGGCTGGGGTGCTCGCTTCTCCTTCCTAGGCACCCCATTCAAGAATTTGTAGTTAGGTTGACACATCTGAAACTTTTTTCCTTTTCTTTCTCTCTTTTATTATTTTCTTCTGTCTCTTTTCTCTTGCTCCCTTTTTGTTCTCTACGTTTGCGTCTTGAATTTTTTTATTTGCAGTTTGGGGAATCAAATTTGGGGCCTTGTACATGCTAGGCAAAGCCTACATCTTCAGCCCTAAATCATCCCAGACACAAGTCTAAAAGTTCTTAGATCGTTTATATATGAAAAACATAGCCATAAGAGTAGATACAAATACAGCCTACAGAATCTAAACATCTGATTTTGATCATGAGCTCAGCAAGACTGACATGGTTCCATTTCCATGAACAGAAACATAAAAAGAGTTCTAGAACCAGAACTTCAGCAACACAAGGGATTCTGTGACATTTCCTCATTTACCAGGGGATGCTGCTGCCGCCTGGTGGACATCTCTGGCATTGAACCTGTTGTTGGGAACAGTGACGAGGACGTAACAAAGTTACCACCAGGGCAGTATCTCAAGATCCCTCAGGAGA
The DNA here is from genome assembly GCF_023159225.1 of Perognathus longimembris pacificus. Lineage (NCBI taxonomy): Eukaryota > Metazoa > Chordata > Mammalia > Rodentia > Heteromyidae > Perognathus > Perognathus longimembris. The sequence continues at coordinate 71,021,907 of NC_063167.1, read as the reverse complement.
GCAAAGGTTTGGTGATGGTAGCAAAATCCCATCTGCCCTTGGTCTGCACACACCACCAGTGGTGACTAAGTGTGGAGCTGGCACACCAGAGGGTCCCCAGAACTAGGCCGAGCTGCTGGCCCCCCCCCATGGCTGCATGTGCACTTACACTTTGGCATGTCGATTCCGGTTCGGCCCATGGTAGAGATAGACTCTCAGTTGGCTGCTGTTCACCCGCTTCTCTACCTCGTTTCTCCAGTGATGGATCAGGGAGGCTGGACAGACAATCAGTGTTCCATGGGAAATGAAGCTGGAGGAGTCTGGAAAGAGAAAAGCAGGAATCAGCCCGCAGCTGTTTCTCTGCCCTGGCTCTGCACCTTCTGTCAGGACTTCTACACAAAGCTGACAGTGGGCCAGGAGATGCAAGAAATGATCTTTTAAACCAAAACTCTCTACCATTTTCTCCTACAAAAAGGGCCAGGCAGCAGCTTGAGCTACAAGTGAAAACCCTTCAAAAAAGAAAAGAAAAAGAAGAACCAGGCACCAGTGGCAAACGCCTGTAATCCCAGCTACTCAGGAGACTGAGATCTGATCACAGTTCAGAGCCAGCCAAGGCAAAAAGTCTGTAAGACTCTTCACTCCAACTAACCAGCAAAAGGCAGAAGAGGAGCAGTGGTTCAAGTGGTAGAGCACCAGCCAGCCTTGAGTAAAAAAGCTAAGGGACCCAACCCGAGTTCAAGTCCCAGTACTGTTAGAAAAGGTAAAGAAGAATTACTGCAATTAACCTAGAGCCCTGGCTCTCTCCGTAATTTTTTTCTGTCACAGACCAAGCTAAGTTTATAATAAAAGGAAACAGTCACTGAAACTAGCACACTCAGCCTCAGAGACGACGCCACAGGAAAGAGACTTGGTACTGCTTGGCAAGAGGATCCACGGGAGCTGAGAAGCATCTGTCTGGGGGTTCAGATTCTGTAGAAGATGGTACTAGACACTTGTATGTACCATCTTTGGAAAGCCACGTCAAAGCCACATTTTTGTCCTTTTCTTTGCTCTTTTCCTGGTATTTCTGGGTGAGGATGAGTGCAATCATGGTCAGGGTTTTCCCTAAACCCATATCATCCGCTGCAAAATGAAACATATTAAATGAGTGAGTGGCTAAGAGTAAAAAAAATCAACAGTCAAGAGATGAAGCGGGGGCAGACAGCGACCCATCTGCTTCAGTACCATCTACTAACTATGCTTTGTCTACCTAAACAGGTTCTTCATCCTGTTAAAATGAATTCTTGCCAGGTGCTGGTGGCTCACACCTGCAATCCTAGCTACTCAGGAGGCTGAGATCTGAGGCTCACAGTTCAAAGCCAGCCTGGGCAGGAAAGTCCCAAGAGACTTTTATCTCCAATTAACCACCAGAAAAGTGGAAGTGGAGCTGTGGTTTAAAGTGGCACAGCACTAGCCTTGAACAAAAAAACCTCAGAGACAGTGCCCAGGACCTGAGTTCAAGCCCTACAATGAACAAAAACAACAAAAAAAGAACTCTTGCCATTGATATGGAGATTTAGGCCAGATGTTTCTAGTTTCAAGAAGACACTCATGGATTTGGCCTGTGGCCCCAGTTAGTTGTAGGCCAGCCTGAGCAGAAAAGTCCATGAGACTCCATCTCCAAAATTACCAGCAAAACTGAGGGCTGTAGGGGCTGGGGATATAGCCTAGTGGCAAGAGTGCCTGCCTTGGTATACCCGAGGCCCTAGGTTCGATTCCCCAGCACCACATATACAGAAAACGGCCAGAAGCGGCGCTATGGCTCAAGTGGAAGAGTGCTAGCCTTGAGCGGGAAGATGCCAGGGACAGTGCTTAGGCCCTGAGTCCAAGGCCCAGGACTGGCCAAAAAAAAAAAAACTGAGGGCTGTAGGCATGAGTCAAGTGGTATGAGCGCAGTCAAGCAAGCAAGCCAACTGAGGCACTGAGTTCAAACTTTGATACCAACAAAATGAATAATAATGGATCATACTTTAGCTCCCTGTGAACTGACAGAACCGATTCCAGTTTGGTAATGCTGCCTAGACTTTTCATGTAAAAGAAAAAAAAAAAGACTAACAGACGCATACCACCATGGATTTGACTAGTGTTTGCCATACTTCAGGGATATTAACAGTCCTTCACGCCTAACCGGACACTTACCGGGCACCTGTCATCATGCTTATCTAATTTATTATTCATTAGCTCATCTAATTTATTTTTCATATTCTATCCATCCTATTGCCTCATCTTTTAATTGGTACTGACCCTCAGTCATCAGCCCTTATCTTCATCCAAAACAATCATCCGACAGAGCGGAAGATGGCAGCACGGCTATGGTTCAAACCCTCACTCTGCAGGAAGCGTGAACACAGCAGGCCTGCCCACTAATTTGTGAGAAGCATGCTTCCAGGGTTGCCCCATGACTGCTGCCCAGGGACTCAGATTTAGCTGGTTCTCAGCACTCCAGAACCAATGAGAACTACTCACTCTGCCTCAACCATTGGTGCAAACAGCACTTCATGCTGCACGCCTGCTCTGTCTCTAGGATTAGGCAGGTGTTCGTCCTCCAAGGAGGGAGCTACCATGGCAGGGTGGAAGCCTGGGAAACAAACCCCTAACAACTCACTGGTGGGCAAGAAGTGCGGTCTGTGTGAGCCACAGGCAGAGGACTCAGGAAGTGTGGGGCCTGTTTTCCTCTGCATTCCCTCGTTCCCTTTTGCCGACCTTGATCTGCATCCACCTGCTGTAACAGATCACAGCTGGCAGAAGGACTACCTGCTGTCGGAGCCTGGGTTAGCCCCATCCGAGTCGGGGTGGCACTGCTTTCCTCGAGTGCTTGCAGCAAAGAAGCTAGGGTCTGTGTGTGACGTGGCCACAGCCAGAGCTCCGGGAGCCCTCCAGCCAGGCACTCCACACCTGCCAGAAGTCCTAGACACCGCCACTGAATAAAACCCTCTGCCCCACCAGCCCCTCACTTTTGCTACAGTTGAGTACTCATGGACAAGAGGCTACACATTTCTAGTCTTTAGCATCCTCATCTGCAAAGTGGGGGAATCATAACACTGCACCACCAAAGCAATCCAGAATAGTCACCGCAACGCCTAAGACCCCAGGCATGGTTGGCACTGACAATACCACACTTACCCAGAATCCCTCCTTGTGGCTTCTGCCGTTCCCGCCACAGTAACCAGGCCAATGCCTGCTTCTGGTGTAGTAACAAAGGTACCTGACAAAGGTAATGCCAGATGGTACGTGTAAATACCCACGGAGAAGATACCCAGGTCCAGGCCTCAGCATTTGTATTAGGAATCCGCACCCTTACCCCCGTACACACACACACACACACACACACACACACACACACTCACACACTCACGCACGCACACAAGACCTGGTTTGTCTGCCTTATTAATTTGTGTTAATGCTGCACTAACCACTCTGTCAGCTTTTCCTAACTTGTCCCTTAAATCTGACTCTCTAATCAGCAACCCCGAGCATATTTTTTAAGTAGTAGTTTTTTAAGAGGACGCTCCTAGCACTTTTCTTTTTTTGTACAAGTATTGGGCTTGACTGCAGGGTCTGAGTGCTATCCCTTGAATTTTTCTGCTCAACACTGGCTCTCTAAACACCTGAACCACAGGTCCCTTTCTGGCTTTTTGCTGCACATGCTTGCCCAGCTGGCTTTGAAATGGGATCCTCAGATCTCAGCTTCCTGAGTAGCTAGGATTATAGGTGTGAGCCACTGGCATCTGACTGACAATTTCTTTTAAGGCACAGGTAGGTAGAAAATAATTACCAGCCTGGAGTGCTATGTCCCTAGAATTCCCTCCATACTTCCTATGTGGTGTACAAGGCACTGCAAGGCCCCCCAACTCCCCTCTCAGCTCCACTGTCATGTAATTACACACTTTCACTCAACCAGTGCTCCACAGGACTCTGTATGTGAAGCAAGGACTCCAGCGCAGCAAATGCAAAGTCCTCACTTTGACTCACTGCTGGACACTGGTGGGCCTCACCTGTAACCCTAGCTACCTTCCCCAGCTCACCTTCAAGCCAGGTGGGTCTTCTGCCATTGCTGTCTCCCCAGGACAGGACTCCAGCGAGCGGTGTAGTTCATCAATGGCTTCACTTGTGACTTTCCACAAGGCGTGAAGGCGATCTTGGTTCGTATATCCTGCACACAAACAAGAATTACCCAGAGACACCACAGTTTCTGTCCTACCAAGCATTGCAGAAAGGTTATTATTTGCCCAGTGTTAGGTCCATACTCACTGAAAATTCTGGTTTCCAAAGCTGGAAGCTGGTGGCTTACACCAGTTATCCTAGCTACTCAGTAGGTGAGATCTGAGGAATGCAGTTCAAAGCCAGTCCCAGCAGGAAAGTCTCTGAGACTATTATCTCCCATTAACCATGAGAAAACAGGAAGTACAGCCGTGACTCAGAGAGTTAGACCTGAGCAAAGAGCTCAAGGACAGTACCCAGGCCCTGAGTTCAAGCCCCCTCTCCTCCCCTGAAAAATCTGGTCTTCATGTTCACTTGAGCCTTAGGCCTCTCTAGAGAGGCAGCAGCCTGGCCCTCTGCATCTCACAACATTTTAAAGGCTACTACAGAAAAACTGCCCAGCCCGAGTCAGCATCTCCTGATGCCAGCCACACCTTTCCCACATGTGAGCACACTGAACAAATGGCATACCACCTCTATACTTCTTGTTCTTCTATATCTGCCTGGAGGGTTGTGGAATTGCAAATAACAATCGTAATGTAGAACACAACAACAGCATGATGAAAAGCCCTAACTTCAAGCCCCAGTATAGGCACAAAAAAAAAAAAAAGAAAACAAGCTCTACTACGGTGGGCACCCAGGATCTGGAATATATGTGCAACTTTCAATCCAAGACTAGTTTCTCTCTCCTTCCTCATAGGCACAGACATCTGCCAGGTGTCAGCCCTTCACTGCAAGGCTGGGCCTGGGGTCCTACCTCCAGCCGTTGACCGGCAGGCTGCCTTTAGTCCTAGAGAGTCCAGAGGCTGGGCGGCACGACCCTGAAGGGGCTGGGGAGGCACCAGGTGGGGGGGCTCAGTAGTTTTGGTGGCATTCCTCTGCTGTGGTGCTTGAGAGCTGCTGTTCTCATTACTTCCTGCTGGAGAAACAGAAGCAGAGCAGACTGGAGACAAGTGAGGAAGTGTATGTGTGGAGTGGGGTCAAGGGTCGCGGTCATCCTCAAAAGCTGAGAAAGGCCTCCTAGGGAACAGAGGTCTTAGACCAAGAAGATGTTCCTCTGCAGGAGCAAGAGTGTTTTTACAGGTCACAGGGATAACCTAAATGGTCAGAAGCAGAGGACAGAATGGAAAGGGGAACCAATCAACACATTCTTTAACAGAATGCCTCTAGTCAGGATCATGAAAACCCCAAGTTCCCAGGCTTCATCCCTTTTACCTTGCTCTGGGGAGAGGGCAAGAGCACCAAGGGACTCCTCCAGTGCCTGAATTTGCTTGAGCAACTTCTCCCCCTTGTCTGGAAGAGCCTGGATATTCACCGATGCCAGTAAGCTCTGGAAAAAAGATCCCATCAAATGCATCCCTCCTTTCCAGTTGTTCAAATTAGAATAATCTATCAGGCCCAGCACCGATGACACATACCTGTAATCCCAGCTACTCAGAAGGCTGAGATCTAGGATTGTGGTTCAAAGCCAGTCCTGAGAGCAAATCTGAGAGACGCTTATCACCACTTAACCAGCCAAAAGCAGGAACTAGAGCTGTGGTTCAAGTGGTGGAGCACCAGCCTTGAGTAAAAAAGCTAAGGGCAAACTCGAGGCCCAGAGTTCAAGCCCAAGTACCAACATAAAAGAACAACAACAACAACAACAAAAACTAACATAGCATAACATACCAAAATTCTGAAATGGTCTTTTGATTGTATATAAACAGGACCTTTTTTCTTTAAAAAAAAAAGCAGCTGGTTTACTAATCCTGCAAATATAACCAGAAAGGATAGCCACTGAACAAGGGGCTGGAAACCTTCTGCACTCCTCCCCTCAGCCCACAGGTGGGTGGGTGCTCTGGCCCAGGCCAAGCAAGTCTGGACAAGCCATGAGGCTCTCATGTCAGCAGTTACCTTCTTCTGCTTCAGCTGGGTGACGATGTCAGCAGTTACCATCTTCTGCTTGGGTTGGGAGGCAAGGTGCACACATTGGGTGGTGGGGGCTGACGGCTGGGGCTTCTCGGAAAGTGCTGCGGCTCTAGATTCTTCTCTTTGTGACCGCTGACCAGGCAGCAGAAGTGTCTCCTCCTCCTCTGAGTCCTTGGTTGAGTCAAAGAGAAGAGGGCTCCCTGGCTCGGAGGAAACATCCTCCTCCTCTTCACTGTCTTCACTGCTGGAGGCAGATTGGTGCCCCCCTCTCCGAGCATGCCCCATGGAAGCAGGCCCATGGGCCTCTGAAGACCTCCGAGGTAGCCCTTCCTTGAAGGTCCTTGTGCCTGGGCCGTGCTCTGCCTTTGTTTCCTTAGCCTCCCAGTTCAAAGGGTGCTCCCTGCCATGATGACCCCCCTTCTGGGGCTGGCTTTCTGGGTTCTGGTGAGGGGAAGATGGGGCTTCCTTTTCTCTTGGAGGCTCTGCTCTATTTTGGGGATCCTGGTTCTTGTCATGTGACTCCAGGGCAGAGCCTGCTTCCCACGCAGGGTTCCCACAGCGCTGCCCAGAGGTATGGCCTCCGCTTCCGGATGTACTGCCTCCTGTTGCCTCAGTGCTCTCCCCCCTCGATGACTCTTCAACTCCAGATTGTGTCCTCTTCACCCCCAGGTCAGATGCAGGGCCTCTCTCCATCTGGCGGTTCCACTCAGGCTTCTGCTCCGGGCAGTCCACTTGCTGCCTTCCCTTTTCCTCCAGCTTCTGGTCAGCCATCCTTTCCACATCTTCCTCATGGAGGATGTGTTTGAAGAGTGCTGGCTTCTTACTCTTGTCCAGCACCTTGAAGGGATTTCTCTGCTGGCCGGAAAGGTGAGGAAAAGTCTCAGACGTAGGCTGGGACTTACTGGTGACAGGGGGGTCTTTTGATTTAGGATCCTAAGGGAATGAAAATGATTAATCATAATATAAAATTATGTAGCCTTCCTAACCAAAAGGAAGACACACAATATAAATAGCTCCCATATTTCTAGACATTCCTGGTATGGCTTCTGCATCTAAGAAAGATTAGGATCCAAACACAAAGAGTAAGTTCTTAACTTCCTTTTGTGTCAGAACCAGGATTTGAACTCAGGGCTTCACACTCTCATTTGGCTTTTCCACTCAAGGTGGTGCTCTACCCCTGGAGCCACAGCTCCCGTCCCATTCCCAATGTCCTGGCTATCTGCAGGGTGTGTCCTAGCCCTATCAATCCAGAGCCTTATCAATTACACTTAGCATATGCCATTACCAAGTACATGTTGGTCTATAAAAAGATGGGGAAATTAGTCAACAAAATCTCATTTTTTCTTGTATTTAAGACCTTAAAATACTTAAGTAAATACAACAGAAGGCAAATAATGAAAAAACATTTTTTAATTTTGGTGTGTGGCAGATCAAACTCAGGCCTATATATGCTTGACAAGCAGTCTGCCACTGAACTATATCGCTAAAACATTATTGAATTCAACAAGTGGTCCTTTGAATTAATCGTCCCAGTTAAGTCCAGCTGCTTAAAGAGAAAACTTTCAGAGACAGTTTGATGACCAACCAGTTTACTGGACTTCAGGGTCATTTCCATTAAAGCCATACATTAATAATATATTCAACTCGGACTACAGGGTTGTCTAGCAAGTGCTATGCCACTTGAACCAGGCACCAGTCCTTTTAGTTACTTTTATAGATGGGTTTTTTCTTGCCCCAGCCAGACTCAGACTGAGATCCTCTTATGCCTCCAGTGCACCTGGGACAGTAACTGAACTATGTCTGGGCTGTTGGTTGAGATGAGGTTGTGCTAACATTTTGCCTGTGCTGGAATGAATCACAATCAGATCTCCTCTTGAATTATCACCTAGGATTATAGGCATCCATGCTGTGCTGAGCCTCAGAAGTCTTAACATAGTGGATCTGAAAACAGATAAAGAATTCCTACCTTCCATGGAACATTTCCACACCAGCGTTTCCTCTCTGCCTTACCTCTAGCGCATCGGAAGAACAACCTAATGAAATATAAAGTACTAATAACTGAGGCTATAAAAAATATATTGAGGGGCTGGGAATACAGCCTAGTGGCAAGAGTGCTTACCTCGTATACATGAAGCCCAGGGTTCGATTCCCCAGCACCACATATATAGAAAATGGCCAGAACTGGCGCTGTGGCTCAAGTGGCGGAGTGCTAGCCTTGAGCAAAAAGAAGCCAGGGACAGTGCTCAGGCCCTGAGTCCAAGGCCCAGGACTGGCAAAAAAAAAAAAAGAGAAATGATTTTCTTTTCCATTTTTTTTTGCCAGTCCTGGGCCTTAGACTCAGGGCCTGAGCACTGTCCCTGACTTCTTTTTGCTCAAAGCCAGCACTCTACCACTTGAGCCACAGCGCTACTTCTGGCCTTTTCTGTGTATTTGGTGCTGAGGAATTGAACCCAGGGTTTCATGCATGCTAGGCAAGCACTCTACCACTAGGCCATATTCCCAGCCCTGATTTTATTTTTAATCCATGAACACATCTGTAACTATTTGATCCTAGCTTTGAGAGGTCACTTGAGACCAATCACTCTTAATATAGATTTTTAAAAAAATGCATAGCACATCGGGATTTGAACTGTGGACTTCATGCTTGTCAGACAGGCAACTCTACCAGTTGAGCCATGGCCCCTCATCATACCAAAGAATGTTCTTAAGGATGAAGAATTGGGACAAAGATGACATGGTAACAGACTGCACAGGTTTATTATTTTTATTTTGTAAAGAACAAATAAAGTGAGGACATCTACCAGCAACAGTTGCTATAATAAGAAGAACAATGCCCAGATACTGTGTGCACCTGGCAGGCTATCACAATACTGCCTAAAAAATGAACCTGAACCCACCCCAATTGCTAGATCAAGTCCAAGTCCCAGGAAATGCAAAGGAGCAAAAAAAACTAGAATATGGGGAGCATCACAGGAAAAGACTATAGTCGGAACAACCTGATCCCTCAACCAAGTAATTCACAATATATTCTCTTTATTCCAAGCTATCTTTGTCTGTTGTTCATACTTATTTAAAAGTGCTGAATAAAATAGAACCATTTTTTTAATTACCTAAAAGGATTCCTATAAACTTTAAGTAAGTTAAATCCTTAAACTTTCTACCCTTGGGTAGAAGACTCTGTAAAATTTAAATTCTTTAACCTGGTAATGTACTCAATCAAAAATTATTTTTTAAAAAAGCAGCTGGGTGTCAGTGCCTCACATATGCAATCCTAGCTACTCACAAAACTGAGACCCAGAGGATCTTAGTTCAAGGCCCACCTGGGTAAAAAAGTTCACAAGACTTTATCTCCAAATAATTAGCAAAAAGCCTGCTGGATTCAGGGAAGTTGCAATTTATTGCATACTTAGCATACATTTAGATCCTTTTTTCTCATTCTATTACCAGAATTACAAGTTGGCAGTGATTGCTACTGGTGAACTGAGATCAGCTACAGAGTCAGACAAGGTGATCAAAGACCTGCCCATCCTGAACTTAATATTCACTCTCTCTCCGTGTGTGTATATATACACACATTTTGTTTTTTAATAATGACTTTAAACCTAGCAATCTGCAAACTCTCTTAGGAAAACAAGGGGGAGCATTCATCTAGAGTTACACTTACCTGTGTTCTTTCTTACCCTGTGGCAGAAATAAACCCTGAAGCTCTACCACAGAGTCTTCATGTAATAAACAGTGAGAAACGGGAATGCTAGAGAAAATGAAAATAAGAACTTTACTTCAGTAAACCAAATCTTAATAAATCAAACCTTATCCGTGTGCTTTCCTATCAGGGTGGTCTGAGCCTCCAACTTTTCCCACTTGCATAAAGTATGACAGCAAGTGTGTGTGTGTGTGTGTGTGTACACGTGCGTGCCAGTATTGGGGCTTGAACTCGGAACCTCACACACTAGCTTGCCTTTTCTGCTCAAGACTGGAGACTCACATTTTTGAATTCCAGCTTTCAGGTCTGAAAAACCTAAATTCTCAAATCTGTCAAGTCCATCAGCTCACCCTGACGGACAGGAGGTGGCCAAACGTGGAGGGAGCTGGGAGGCCTGATGTCCAGGGGTTCTGAAGTGGGCGGGGGGGGGGTATCGGGGGTTCTGAAGGAGGGGGGTCCGGGGGTTCTGAGATGGGGTCCGGTGGTTCTGAGGATGTGTCCGGGGGTCCTGAGGGGGGGGGGTCTGGGGATCCTGAGGGGGACCTGGGGGTTCTGAGGGTGGTCCCGGGGTCCAGGGGGTTCCGGAACCCGGGCCGGGCGGCATCCCACGCAGGCAAACTTACTCCGTGGGCCGGACGAAGCCGCACGTGTCCGCCCGGCACACATAGAAGCTCTTTCCTCTGTTCGGGCCATCGCGGACGCCGGTCTTCAGGAAGCAGAAGGTTCCTGAGGAAACAAGAGGGTCAGCACCAGTGCCTGGCCAGCCCGGCCGGCCCGGGGCCCGGAGTTCCCGGCCTCACCGTGCGACGGACACCGGACAGCGTCCATAACGCCAGCTCCTCTTGCAGGAAGCTCCGCCCCCGCCGCGCCTCGCCTTTGACCCCGCCCCTCCGCGTGGCAACCAATCACCATCCAGCTCTTGAAGTCTCACACCGCCCCCCTGCAACTTTCCGCCCTAGTCTCGGCTCCGCCTTCGTCGATCAGCAACCAATCATAGGAAAGATTCGCTCATCTTCAACCAATCACAGAGGCTCTTAGGCTTAATGAGCGCGAAATCAAACTTGGCGCGAGGGGGCGTGGAGGCTTGCGGCCCGGGCCGACGCCTAGCGGGAGCCGGCCGACCCACAGCTCCCGAGAGCCCTTAAGGATCAAGAAGGACTCCAAAGATGGGCAGTGCCAACTCACGCCTGTAATACCAGCTACTCAGTAGGCTGAGATCTTAGGCTCGCGGTTCGAAGCCAACCCAGGCTGGAAAGTCCGTGAGACGCTTCTCTCCAATGAACCACCAAAAAGCAGGAAATGGGGCTGTGGCTCAGGTGGTAGAGCATCAGCCTTGAGCAAAAAATCTCAGGGACAGCTTCCAGGCCTGAGCCCTAGTACCAACACACACACACACACACACACACACACACACACACACACACACACACACAGAGTCACTCGAACCAGGCCCTCCAGCCAGGCTTTTTCCTGGTTATTTTAGAGATGGGCTGGCTTTGAGCTATGACCTTCTGGATCTTGGCTTCCTGAGAAGCTGGGATTACAGGTGAGAGCCAGGGGGCCTGCCTGGGTCTTGTGCTTTGGGTCTGGGGCCCGCCTGGAACTGTGATATTTTCATCCCCGCCCCCCCCCCCCCCACATTGGGAAGGTAATGGTTCCCCAAGCTCACTCAAGACCTATTCACAGGGGCTGGGGATATGGCCTAGTGGCAAGAGTGCTTGCCCCGTATACATGAGGCCCTGGGTTCAATTCCCCAGCACCACATATATAGAAAATGGCCAGAAGTGGCGCTGTGGCTCAAGTGGCAGAGTGCTAGCCTTGAGCAAAAAGAAGCCAGGGACAGTGCTCAGGCCCTGAGTCCAAGCCCCAGGACTGGCCAAAAAAAACTAAAAATAAAAATAAATAAAAAAGATCTGTTCACAGCGGACCATCTGGACAGATGCCGGGCCCCATTTCAAGCCTCAGCACTTCCGGCCCCGGCACCTGATGTCTAAACCCTCTGGTACAGAAGCCATGAATAACATACCTTTCTTCCAGTGAAAGCTAATTTTGCTTTCCTCTGTGTGGTCAAACTGTGTGTACTTGGTATACTCTCCTGATTTTAAAAATCAAGGAAGGGTTAGAGGAAAAGAAAACGTATCTGAGCTTGTCATCAGTTCCATCAGTGAACCAAAAGGGAGGAATGGGCATCAGATTTGTTGATGGAGAGGGACTTCGTACGCCAGCCATCGGGGACCATATGTCTCAGACATACGGAGTGACACATGTACTCATGGGGATGGAGCCAGGAGGGCTGTGATGTCTAGAGAGTCTGGGCCACAATGAACACAAATGTTACAGGGGCCCAGAGAGAGGAGACAACACTTGAGGTATCATTTGTTAATCAAGCAGTATTTGTTAAATGGCTTTGTGTGTTCCCAGTGTGGAGATGATGCTTGGGAGGAAATAAAGGGCACTTGAAGTGCCCTTATAAAACAACTGTTCTCATCACAGGAAACTCCCAGAATAGAGGAGACTGAAACCTTACATGGCAAATATAAAATCGCAAATGTCAAGATGAATAGAGGGCTGGAGAAAGATGTGACTGGAATTCCAAAGTAGAATTAGTATCTAGGTCACTTCTTATCTGAAATACACAGAAATACACTCTAACATAAGACACAAACAAGCAAATAGTTGAGCATATCTCTCTCTCTCTTCCTCTCTCTCTGTCTCTCTCTCTCTCTCTCTGTGTGTGTGTGTGTGTGTGTGTGTGTGTGTGTGTGTACTGAGACGAACTTTGCACTCGTGTTTGGCTTCTTCTTTCAAGGCTGGTCTCTACCATTTGAACCACAACTCCACTTAAGTATTTTTGCTGGTTAATTGGAGATAAGAGTCCACAGACTTTATTACTCAGGATTGGCTTTGAACTTTGATTCTTAAGATCTTAGACTCCTGAGTAGATAGGATTACAGGTATGAACCACTGGTGCCCAGCTATGTAGGAGCATTTTCATTATTCCCAGATTGTAATTCTTGCAATGTAGAGATCTTTGTGTACATGGCCAATAGATGCCATATGGGAAGGTACAGATCATAAATATCGGATTTGTAGGAAAATGTACATGATAGTTATTATTTTGCATAATACCAATTTGTAACAAATAAGACAAAATCAATTTTTTAAGTAGTCATTCTTGAAGAGGTTGTTCCTCTGCAAGTACCAAGCCTCGGGTCTCATATCCTGTCTTCCTCAGGCATGTTGCATTCCCTGCTCACAACCACCCTGACAGTGGGTATGCTTGAACCTCCATTGTAAAGATGAGGGTATTGTATGGAAATGCAGAGCATCTACAGAAATGGCAGGAGGCCATGCTCCTAGCTGACTTGCCCACCTTACCTATGACTCTGAAAGAGCCAATTTTGTCCTGGCTCAGACTCCCAGAGCTGCACCAACAGATCAGACACTGAAGCCATGCTTTGAAACTCCCAATCCAGTTCTAGCCATGACAGTGTCTTTGTAAAGCATCAGTTATTCAGTGATTCATTCAGATATGTAGCTTACATAGATAGCACCAAGCTTTTGGGTGTCTGTGGTGGTATGGAGATATGCTCAAGAAATCCAAGACTACAGACAAATAAAATTTTGTAAATGCAGTTTTCTAAATGACCACAAGAGGACAGCATATTTACATAAAACCCACATGGAAGGGCCATCCTCTCCCATTCTTTGTGCTTAAAGATGTGTAATGGTAATTCAATTTTACTTATTTTGTGTCTTTCAAATATGTGACTATTTTTCACCTGCCCCTTTACACAGACACCATCAGGATGACAAGAGTGAAAACCCAGCTTATAATCTGACAAGTCAAAAGGCTTGACACATTCGTGTGTGTGTATGTGTGTTTGTATATTTGTGTGTGTACCAGTATTGGGCTTGAATTCAGGGCCTCAGGCTCTTGCTCAGCTTTCTTGTTTATGGCTGGTGCTCTACCACTTGAGCCACGACTCCAGCCTGTCTTTTGCTGGTTAAATGGAGAGTCTTATGTCTCAGATTATCCTGCCCAGGCTAGCTTTGAACCATGATGCTCAGATCTCTGCCTCCTGAGTAGCTAGGGTTACAGATGCAAGCCACCTGTGCCCAGCTCTTTATTACTTTCTCACCATCAAATTCTTGGAGTGAGCTGAACCTCCTCCAAGTGACAGGATGTTGTTACTGTGCGCTCTGCTCAGGGTGGGGCTTGCCTCCTCTCCCAGGTCTGGCTGCAGGCCTGCTGGACAGTGTGCACTCATCGGGAGCTACCACACAGGGGAGCCCAGGATGGGAGACCCTCTGGGAGCAGGGAAAAGGTGGCTTTCCTCCTCGCAGTTGGTGGGATTTGATTTTTGCTTTCTCTCTCCCTCTTCTGTGTTAATGACCTTCACTGCTAATCCCCCATTCTTTTTTGTCTCCTTCTAACCAGCCCCACTGCAAAGGAGGCAGACAATATCAGGGGCTTTTGTGTTTGCACCCAGAGCACCACACGCATGCATGCACACTGGAGAAATCCCTTCCACCCAAAAACGCTTTCAGAGAATCGCCATTCCTGCCACTTCCAATAATTGCCTGTTTCTGGCAGAAGAGTCGGAGCATGGCTAAGTGGCAAGCAGGTAACTTTCCTCAATGTGTTTCACTGGTTTTGCTTTTAGGTTATACATGCCACCCAAGTGTGTGTCTCTGTGTGTGTGTGTGTGTGTGTGTGTGTGTGTGTGTGCGCACGCATGGGCATGCACACATACATGTGCTCACAATACAAAATAGCAACCCTATAGCACTCAAAGAACTTACACCATCCAAAACATACCATTAGACATGAAGAACATAGATCTGGGGTAAGTACAAACTGGATTAGCTTCGGTTAGCTCACTAACTATTGCTGTCCCTTCTACTGTGGTCAGTATACAATTTGCATAATTCATTTTGTGACTTCTCATCCCTGCTCAGGAGTTGATATTTGGTTTTAGTTCCACTGCTGGAACTTGAACCTCAGGCCCTGGGTCCTGTCCCTTAGCTTTTATACCCAAGGCTGGTGCTCTACCCCTTGAACCACAGCTCCACTTCTGGCTTTCTGTTTTGATTTTGTCTGGTTAGTTGGAGATAAGAGTCTTACAGACTTTTCTGCCCAGGCTGGCTTTGAACTGCAATCCTCGGATCTCACTCTCCTAAGGTAGCTGGGATTATAGGCGTGAGCCACTGGGTTCCAGGCTTTTGCTGGCCTTTAGAGGTGGGGTTATGCATAGATATTGGGCTTAGACAAGGTCATGTGGGTGAGGACTTCCCGAGGGTGTTACGTCCTCATAAGTGAAGATACCAGACAGCTCACCTTCTGCCTCCAGAGTGGAGAGAAACTCCTGTGGCCCTAGCCACCCCACCTGGGGTGTTTTGTGATGGCTGACTGAGCAGCCAGTACAAACTCCCAAGCTAATTATTTGCCACCAGCTATAACATTTGTTTTCCAAATGTGCCTGTTGCACTTCAATCTATGTGTAAATTGAATTAGCTAATTAATACAGGTACAAAGTCCCTCAGTAAGGAGTCTCCAGTGATTCTGTTTCTGGTTAATTTCCATAGGGGTGTGTGTGTGTGTGTGTGTGTGTGTGTATCTTCAGCTTCACTTGGGACTCTTGGCTGTAATTTCCCTGTCTTCTCATTTAATTGCAAAACACATGATTTTATCCAAATGTTCCTTCGTCTACATTGCTTCTATATCTTGAGTCTTCCTGAAATCTCCCACTCTCCTTAAATTAGTCTCTAGGGCTGAGAACCCAAGCAATGACCTCATTTTGTGTTCAAGAAAGAATTAGGACCAGCATGTTAAGAATTAGGAAGTAAGTCAGGCGCTGGTGACTCACGCCTGTAATCCTAGCTACTCAGGAGGCTCAGAGAAAAAATAGAAAATAAAATGCAAGTGGTCCGGTTTCCTTTTTAGAAGTAGAAAGAGTTTGATAAGGAATATATATATATATATATATATATATATATTTGTATACACACATATAGTGCTGATACTAGGGCTTGAACTCAGAGCCTAGCATGCTATCCCTTAGGTTTTTCACTATGAGTTGAGCCACAGCACCCTATCTGGCTTTTTGCTGGTTCATTGGAGATGAGAGTCTCACGGACTTTTCTGCCTGGTCTGGCTTTGAACCTTGATCCTCAGATCTCAGCACACACACACACACACACACACACACACACACACACACACACACACACACCCCCCACTCCCGAGTAGTTAGTAGTTAGGATGACAAGCGTGAACCCAGTGCCTGGTTTGGGTGAACAAACCAGGAGCCTTCCTCAATAAAGCAAAGGATGCCAGTGGGCATATGTAGACATGTGTGTATGTTAGCAGTTGATTCTGGGCAGAGCCGGAGCCCTTATTCAACATGGAAGCCAAGCACACCTCCAGATTTCTGTAGTGTCACTCTGTGTTACTTCAGACCTGCATTCACACACACCATCACCACTTGTCAGTTTTAGGGCTGAGAGACATTTGAGCCACATTTGAGGAATGCAGGCCATTCTGATGTCAGCACCTCTCTCCATGGGGCTGGTGGCATCCTGGGCTTCCAGAACAGAAGGGTTTCTCCATTTCCTGCTGCCAGCAGGGTGCACAAACAGCCTCAGTCAGACAGACCATTAAGCAACAAAATGATTCCCCAAAGACATCCTGGAGGACTTGTAGCATCTGCCTTGGCGATGGGAGATAACAGAGCATGCTCTCGAGTGTCTCTTTAAAGGCCTCCGTAAGGCAGCACAGAACAGCCATTCAATCAACAGGCCCTGGGCAGCGTGGGCACCTGCAGGTACCAGGGCGAGCCTGCTTCCCGGACAAACTCATGTCTGCTTTTCAGAGCAGGGCGGCACTTACAGCTGTCTCAAAGGACACACCTGTCACCATGGCATTCCCTTAGCCCCGCGTGTCTTTGCTCCTGACCATCACCGAGGATGGAATCTTGTCCTCCCGAGTGTGTTAATTACCCCGTTCATGTCTTCCATCCTATGTCCAATCTCAGGGCCTTGAAATAGAAATGCATGCTCCGATAGCTCCAGTCCTCATTGTTCACCGAGGACGCGTCCACAGCAGAAGTGCTTTTCCCTTCCTCTACATGCTTAGATCCGAAAGCTCCTGGCCCAGGACCCTAGGTGGTTAATCTAATTGTGTCTGTGTGCCCAGCGCCATGCATGCACCTAGGGGCGTTCACGGCTGTCACAGTGCACCCCAGTGATAACATGGTATCTATCAACGATGATGTCAAGCTGTGACCCTCAGCTCTCAGCCTCCTGAGTATTTAGGATTACAAGTGTGAGCCACTGTGCCCGGCTAAATCGTGAGAAATGATCATTCCTTGTGTCCTCCTCCCATTGCACTCATCTTCTACCATAGTCTCCTATTCTTAGACATGCCTCAATATGTTAAAAAAAAAAAAAAAACTAAAGGAAGCCTTTGCCTCACTCATCTCACTGGCAACTTGTCTTACCGAGAGAAGCTTCTGGATGCATTGGAGTAGAATTCTTCTGAGATGCCGAGTTCCTGCTCTAGTAGGAGCCCAGTCAGAAGTGGAGGAATTGGCTTAGCGTGGGCCATTCATGACAGCCCAAGCTTATTTACTAATACAATCTAATTAATAACAGACTCAGCTATCACAGGCCAAAACAACTGCCTCAGGAATGTAATACATGGCCGAGATGGGCAGATATGAATGGTCAAGAAAGGGTAGGCGCTAGAAGCTTCCCCCGGTTGGGGTCAGAGAAGAAGCACTTTGGATTTTGCAGGTCAGATGCTCTCTTTGGCAGCTACGCAACTCTGCCATTTCACTGGAGAAGCAGCCCGACATGGATGGTAAGAGAAGGGGAGTGACTGTATCTCAATAAATCATTTTAACAAACTGGTGTCAGGGTGCCTGGACCCTGGGGCCAGGGTTTGCCCTGAGATGAAGGTTGCCTAGGTGCCAGCGAGGCTTTTCAACAAGGAGGAGAGAGAAGCCACATGTGGCACAAAATAGAAATGTGGGAATGGCCTCCCTGGACTTGAAGACATCAAAGCAAACACAGACACGAACATGTGCAGAACTGGAGAGAGTTCCATGTCAAATGTCTGTTGTGGAGGATCAAAGCAAACTTGATCCTCTATGTTCAAAAGGGAAAGAAAGATGAGTTTGGGGTCTCAGTTGCCTGAAAACTCGTGGTGAGACAAATGGCACAAGGTCACTTGTAAGAGAATCGAATGTGCTGGGTGGTCCTCCCTTCCAGGGAGGAGAGGAGAGGCAGGGAGGCCAGAGCACAGGCTGATCTGCCTCTCCTCTTTTTCCTTTCAAAAACCCAATTATAGTGCAGGTTTCCGGAAGTTGGTGGGAGGGACATTGTACTTTCTAAGAAGTCTTAATTGCAGCTTTGTTCTCAAGTAAAGAACACAAGCGCCCTTACCTGGGAGAGAACGCAATGTGTTGACATGTATAACAAAATATTTGGACTATTTCAAATGAGACTATAAAGGAAGACAGATTTAAGGAGCCAGTAGGTCTACAAGCAAGCGTGCTCATAACCACCAATAATCTGCTTTCAAAGGAGCAAAGGAGCTAATTATATTTGGAGAGGACTATGTGCCTGGTAAAATAATTGAAAATAAATTGCTCTCCTTGGAAATGCAAATTACAGAGTGCTAAAGCAACTACTGGTCACATCAACCAGATATAGATGTGTTTCCACACCTCAGTTCTGTGGCGTTGATTGACATCCCATTCTGACTGTGACCAGACCCTGGGGCAGCTCTGCACACAGAGGCACAGGGGCCCCAGGCAGGGGGAGGCCACTTGTTGAAAGCCTTCAGAGGTGAGACCCTATCCTTGGAATTTTCTAGGCTGACACTAGGGGGCCCTAGGGAATTGGGTTTGACTCAGCCAGCTGGGAGTCAGGGCTGGGTTCTGCTGACCCCATCTGTAGTACCACATAACCCAGGCCACCAGGCCAAAGGGAATGAGACACTGACCACTCACCAGGAGCCACGTGGCCTGTGGGGGAGGGAAGAAAGAGAGATGGGAGGCCCTAGAGAGGAGGCTGGAGCATCCTTACACAAAACATAAGAAGATGTCTCCTCAGCAATATCTAAATAAGTCTTCTGTATGTACTGGGGCTTGAACTCAGGGCCTCAAACTCTTGCTTAGCTTTTTTTTTTTTTTTTTTTTCTCAAGATCAGCACTCTACCACTTGAACCACAGTTCCATTGCTGGCAGGCATTCTTGCTGATTCACTGGAGACAAGAGGCTCACAGACTTGACTGACCAGGCTGGCCTCAAATGGCAATCCTCAGCTCCTAGCCTCCCAAGCAGCTAGGATTACAGGTAGGAGCCACCAGTGCCTGACAACCTTAACAAGTCTTATTGCACAAAACCAAACCAAACTCCTCCAAAATCTCAGGCTACAAAAATGTTATATTTTTACTTAAAGAAGCAACATTGATTCGATATCTCCTCTTAAGCGCTCAGATGGGCATTTGTCAATGGCTAGGAGAGGAAAGTTGGATTTCCACCTGGAAAACAGTTACTTCCTACCATGGTAGGCAGATCCCAGCTGAGCGAGCTAGACTGTGATTCCCTTCACCTTGACAACATTAGGCTCCTCCTACAACCTCTTATCTAAAGAGGGAAGATGAAGAGATTTGGGGGAGGGGGAGCCGGTGTTTTGGGGGCGGGGTGGCCATGGGGCACATTGGTTCCCATGGGGACACCTTGGCTCCTGAGGCCGTGGGAGGCAGTCCCTTCCCTCCCACAGGTGAGGGACGCCAGGGCTGAGGGAAGTGATGCACCACCAAGAATCACTTAGCGGGGCCTGGCACCACCCGAGGGCCCACTAAATGCCCTGGATCCCTAGGGAGCATGTCCAAAGCCACAGAGAGAAGAGAGGGGCTGAAAGAAGAATTCGTCCACACCCTGGCCAGGCCACTCCCCAAGTCCCGCCATGCTCCTTCGGCCGCTGCGGGTGCGGTTGCCCAGTCCTCAGTAGCCAGCCTTCACCTCCCCCTCGTCCATGCCCCCCCACCCCCGCAGCCTTCACCTCCCCCGTCCATGCTCCTCACAGCCTTCACCCCCCCCTGTCCATGCCCCCCACAGCCTTCACACCCTTCCCTTCCCACCCACCCATTCCCGCCTTTGCTCTCTTCTCCCTGGGGCCCGGGGTGGGGGCGGGGGGGGGGGAGCTGACAATTTCCTGGCCTTGCTGTGCATGCTGAGGAGGGAAAGGAGCAGAAGGATGAGCAACACAAATGGGCAGAGGACCAGCAAGTGGACTAAAGGTGGCCATGAGCAGATTCTGGAAGGGAACGTGAGCTCTGCAACTAAGGGGAGAAAAATGGAATCATCAGAGTCGCTTACCCTACCTGTCAATCACGCACACCCTCCACGTGCTGTTCTAGACAGATAGATGGGGGAAATCGCAGGGCCCCGTGGTGCAGGCTGCTCCCCCCCCCCCCCCACACACACTACCACTGGAGAGCCCAGGACAGAGGCAGACCCGCTGCCTGCCCTCCCATGACCAGCACCCCCCCACTCCCCTTCCCAGCCATTCTCAACCAGTGACCTACATAAAACCGCCAGCCCCAAGCCAAACAAAACCAAAGAAGAAACCTTGCCTTTAATCTTCTCCCCTTAGAGAAGCTATCTATAATTCAGCCTCCTTCTCAACCGCGTGGCTGCTCCTGAATTTTTAACAGAGCTATTCCCATGGCTGCTGCTGGCACACGCAGCACATAGTCCTGTCCTTCACACACAGCTAGATTCTCGGCCTCACCCACACTTGCCCCCCAACCCTGTCACTCTAAACGGGTCACACATTCCCCAGGCACCCTCCTTTCCCTGGGCTCCTTCCCTGTGTTTCTTCTCAGCTATCACCTGCTCTGCATCCTCCAGGCTGGGCAGGCTGTCCTGATCACCCTGCTCCCAGCCCTGCCTCCCTTTCCTGGGGCGTCACTCACCTTGTGCCCTTCTCAAGGCCCTTTCTGCCTGCAGCCTCTTCCTCTCCCTTTTAACCTCTTCTGGCTCATTAGCAGTGTTTAAGGGTGTCTGATAGTGCTGTGTGTTTCTCAATAACTTTATTGATCTGAAACAAATCGCATGGCCTGTGACCCCAGGGCCTGAGACTCCATATAGAAGCGTGCAGGCACATCTGAGCCTCGGGTGCTGGGCCTTCTGGGGAGAAAGATCCTCCCACAGATGTGGGGCACGTGCACAGCTGCACACTGGGCCGGGGAAGCAGAGAAGACAGGACTGCAAACACCATAGGTCCCCGAGCCACTGCTCAGAGGACCCGATTTACAAGCCCTTGAAGCAAAAAGGCAGATGGTTAAAGCAATGCTGGCAAATAAATGTGGCCTGCATTGTTACCAACAACAAATGTTCTAAGGACTAGATTAACAATGCTATCTTAAGGTGGGTACAGCGGCTCACATCTGCAATCCACTCAAGAGGCTGACATTTGAGGATCCTGGTTCAAAGCCAGCCCAGGCAGGAAAGTCTGTGAGACTCTTCTCTTCACTTGACCAGCAAAAAGCTAGAAGTGGAGGTGTGGCTCAAGTGACAGAGCACCAGCCTTAGTGGAAAAAGTTAAGCAAGAGTGTCCAGGCCCTGAATTCAAGCCCCAGCGCCTGAAATAAAACCAAAGGAAATGAAATGAAATAGAATAACAAAATAAAATAAAAATCATCCTCTAATCCCCGAGGATCTTTCCTTACTCCGGATCATGGCCCTAAGCACTGACAAGAAACTCAGGTTCGGTTCCCTCCAGACTCCTTGAAGCTTTGTAATGACTGGAAACCTTACTGGTCACAGTCCAGGCTTCTGGGCTTTTTCAGTGATGGAGGATACAAAGACCACTCAATTTTTAATGTTGCCCTTGTGGAATTCACCTTAAAATCTTACATCTGTCTTAGAAGGATTGTACAGAGAACAGCAATATAGATACAGAGCCAAGACCAAGTGTCTCTGAGGAGCCGTGCCTTCTAATCCCAGAACCGGTGCTTTTAGTGAGTAGCTATTTATTCCCCTGGAAAGTCTGGTGCTTCTCTAGAGCCTAGGAACTCCAGTGGGAAAACATATATGGAATGTGCTCAGGGGTGTGGCGCTTCCTATTATCGTTGGAATGAAAGACTAGCAAGAAAAACATTCTGCCTGAACACTGAGGAGACTAATGGACAAGGGAAGAGGACCGTGAAGCCCCAGGGAAGAAATCCAAGATGGCGTTGGCTTCCTGTCTAGAAGACTGGCTGCCCAAGGTGGACATAGCTGTCCCCTCTCCAAGGGGATACCACTGTCCTCAAAGCACTCCTGCCCCATGGTGTGTGTCACTAAGCTCAGCTCCTTCTTCCCCATTCTGTGAGCTCCACCAGAAAGAAGCAGCGAAGAGAATGATCCGCACCAAGCACTGGCAGCTCACACTGTAATCCCAGCGGAGATCCGAGGATCACAATTCAAAGCATTTCCAGACAGGAAATCCTATGAGACTCTTATTTCCAATTAATCGGCAAAAAGCCAGGAGGGGTGCTGTGACTCAAGTGGTAGAGTACCATCCTTGTGTATAAAAAGCTAAGGGACAGTGCCCAGTCCCTGAGCTCAAGCTTCATTCCTGGCACACACTGAAAACTAAGTAGATGAATGTTGAAGACAGCCACTGGCCACCGGGAAGACGCACTAGTCCAGCTGAAGAAGATGTGTTTTTATTGTAAAATTTCTAATAACACCTCACATGTCTGCACGGCACCAGGCTGTACTCTGCCAGGAGGGGGCTTCCCACATGGAGAATGGCTTCCATCTTCTGTGCCAGGGCCTGCACTTGAGTTCTCTGGGCACCCTCCCTCCATTCCTTGATGCCTCTAGGGTACAATGTAAAGAGGCCCCAGTGACCATGGCCGTAGAGTGGCTCTTAAGTGTCCCCCAAAGGCCCAGATGTTAAAAATATGGTCCCTAGCTGGATGCCAGTAGCTCACACCTATAATCCCAGCTACTCAGGAGGCTGAGATCTGAGAATTGCAGTTCAAAGCCAGCCCAGGCAGTAAAGTCCATGAGACTGTTATCTCTAATGAACCACCAAAAACCTGGAAGAGGCACTGTGGCTCAAAGTGACAGAATGCTGTCCTTGAACAAAAGAGCGCAGGTACAGTGCCCAGGACCTGAGTTCAAGCCCCAGGACTGACTGTCCCAAAAGAGAAAATGGTCCCCAGCTTGGAGTTATCAGCAGGCAGTTGATCTTTTAGGAAATGGGGCCTCATGTGAGGGCTTTTAGTCATTGGGGACATGTTCCAAAAGGTGACAGTAGGACTCCAGTCTCTCCCATCTCTTGTGTCCTGGGTAAGAGGTGTGTGCTTGTACCCCACTGCACATTCCACTGAAGGCCCAGTGTGGAGGGCCTGGACTCTGTGGACTGAAAGTTCGGCAGTTTTGAGTCATAAGAAATCTTTTGTCTCTAGACATAGAGTACCTCGGGCAGATGTTGTAGTATGGAAACGTGGTAACGCAACTCTCAGGATCAAAGTCCCCATCATGTGTGTGTTGAATACACAGAGGCAAGAAGTAAGCACTTACTGTTTGGGAAAGGTTGTTGGGTTTTGTGTGTGTGTGTGTGTGTGTGTGTGTGTGTGTGTGTGTGTGTGTGTGTGTTGCTTGTTTTGTTTTTCTGCTTGATTCAGAGGTTACTTAGATGTAGCTGAATTTGGCTCAATCAGGTTAAAATGTAGAGTGACGTTCTCATTTCCTCTGCATTGTGAGGTCGGAGGATCAGCCAAGAGGAAAAGAGTCTGCTGTAGATTTTTATCCATTATCTGAATATTTAAAGGCACACAATATTAATAATTGCTTCATTTTTGGGGGGGGGAGCAGAGCATGTCAGAAGCAAAAGCCTCATATAAAACTGATTTGTTTAAATGAATTAGTACAGAAAGAAATAATAATGCTATTCTCTTCCCCTCCCCCTTTGTGTGCCAGAACTAGGGCTTGTACTCTGGACCTTGCTCTGTTGCTGAGCTTTTTTGCACAAGGCTAGCACTCTACCACTTGGGCCATCCTTCCACTTCTGGCATTTTGCTTTCACTGGAGGTAAGAGTCTCTGAGATTTGTTGTCTGGCCTGGCTTCGAACAGCTGTGACCCTCAGATCTCAGCCTCCTGAGTAGCTAAGATGACAGGCGTGAGCACAGGCGCCATCTTTCAGGAATCTATACCTTAAGCTAAAGCTGGAGAAGGGCATAGCTTTGACGGCAAGAGTGGAGAGCAGTGGAACGTCCTCGGGAGTGTTCACCCATGTGAGGTGTTCACCAGTGGCAGCACCCTGAGCTCCATGCACTGGGGTCCATGGGAGGCCCAGCCTACCCACTTGCTGGGGGAGCTGGGGAGCCGTCATGTGGCCACAATGCTCTGGGACAGCCCAGCATCTTCCATCTGCCCTGGACGCCGCTTCAGGATGAAGTCGGTGGGGTGGTAAGCAGGCCCTCGCCCTGCTGCTGGGTCACCCAGTACAATGAGGCCACACCACCCAGGCCCTGGGGGCCACAGCGGATGTCCACCTCCTTGTGCTCAGGGGCCTTTCCTGCCCAGTGGGCCTTGGGAACCCTCACCTGACTTCCTGGAAGAGGGAAGTGGCGGGAAGTTAGAGGGGAAAAGCAGCCTTTCACAGTGGAGCAAATATCAAGAGTAATTTCAAAGAACGATAAAAATGATGTTGGGCATCCAATTTTTAAGCCCTACTGCAAATGTATGCATCAATTTTAATAATAAATCCTGTCTGATCTTGAATGGTCCTGACTCTCTCCTTTCCTTCCTGGAGAAGCATAGAAAATATTAGTTTACATGAAACCATCTGTTTCTGTCCTTATTTCATTGTAGTCAGCGCCCATTCTCTCCAATGAAGACAATCTGATGTGCATGTCTCCTCTCCAGGGTTTTGTGACTAACGTCTATTTTCTTCTTTTTCTCTCAGAGAGAGTTCCCCTACCACATGGACCAGCCCCCTTCAGCATCTTTTCCTGGGGCATTTCCTTTCATCCCCGGCCAGAACTTTCTGGCCACCCAACAGCCCCCACCCCACAGAAACTTGCAGAGAGGTTTGTTTGGCACCCTTAATATTTTAAAAAGGAGTAGTTGCAAACATTCTCTAATTGGGACATGTCATTATTTAGTCTGCTTTTCATGGCTTTGGAAAAAAAATAATAATAACCCGAATAAAACCATGCAAGGGAGCAACTACTTATTTGGTTCATGGTTTCAGACCCGTGACCGTGTAATGCTGGGATGCTGCATGCCTGGAAAGCCAGCATCATGTGCTGGCACCCTGGTTTGCTGCCAGCTCATGCAGTGATTGCGCCCCTGGAAGGCAAGCGCCTATGGTGCTGAGCACAGGGAACCCACTTCCCAAGCAGCCCAGCCATGCTCTGCTCTGCTCTGCTCAAGGAAATGTCAGCCTGTATGGGCAGGGCCTGGCCAATCCCCCACATGCCCTCAGGCTCCTTCTCTTCTCTCCCAGTGCCAGGAAGTTGGCTTCTTCTTAGTGGAGGTGAACTCTTTTGAGTGTCTCTGATACTTCCTCTTCTCCAACTTTACATGCTCTTCCAGGCTCGACAGGTACAGGCTTTTCATCTTTCGGGTCTGATTTTTGTTCCCAGTTCTCATTGTAAGTCTGGTAAGGACTGGTCTCAATAACCATGCCATAAGTCATGTCACGGGTGGAATTCTTAGCCTCCTTGGCAGTTCCTCCATCAGACTAATGATTCACTTTAAATGAAACCTCAACTCGAAGACTCAGGGCAGGGACAAAACGTAGACCCATTAGTTTGCCAGAATGTAAACGACATGGCCTCTAGTCCAATAGAGCCCTCATTCTCATCCAAAATTTCATGCTCACAGTGTTTACATCTGCATTCCTGTCAGTGTTCTGGGCTTCTGAGCTCTCCCCGAAACTGCCTGTTAAGCTTTGCCTGCAGGGTTCTTGGGCTTTGCTGGTCCTCTTTGCCACGCATCCTAAGCCTTCCACAGCTGCTTTCAAAGGCCCCAGAGCCACCGGGGCAGGGACTCACTACTCTGCTACCAATTTTCTGCATTAGCTTTGGTGCTGCTGCTGTGGTGAAGAAATACTGGAGAGACAGTTCAAAGAAGGAAAGATGGATTTTTGTCTCTTGGTCTCAGACGTTTCTGTCAATGTTTTGCACCTGAAGCAACCTCCTGGTAACCAGGATGGGGGTTGGGAGGTGAAATAGGTGTGTGTGTGTGTGTCTGTGTGTGTGTGTGTGTGTGTGTGTGTGAGAGAGAGAGAGAGAGAGAGAGAGAGAGAGAGCGCTGTATTTCTCTGGGCCTCTAGCCTGTTGGATGATGATTCAATTTAGGGCAGACCTTTTCCACAGGAAAGACCCAAAAGTGTCCTTTATGAATCTCTTCAGTGTTTCTCAATCCAATCAACCTGCCCATCAAGATTAGCCACCACAGTCATTAAAAAAAAGACAACCAGCATTTCTCGATGTATTGAAAGATCTGAGAGCATGGAGCCCCCATTTCTACCCGGAAGCAGTAGCCGGAGCCAGGAAGTGGCCATTGTCCTCCTTAAGAGGGCTCCACACATGCTGGCAACGTTTTGGCTGGGACAACTGAGAGACAGGGTGCCTAAAGCACAGATGCAGGAATGTGAGTGAGTCTTGTGGGTTGCCACAGAGGATAAAAGTGGCTTAGGACAGGGTGAGGGTAGAGGTTCCTGGGGCATCCACATAGAACTACGCAGCTGGCAGATGGGCCTAGAGGCCTGGTGCTCACGAGATCTCAACATGAAGACTTGGCGTTGTCATCCTGACAGCACTAGTTACAGCCTGGGTAGCATTTTAGAAGTTCTGAGGAAAGCAAAGAAAAGGGAGCTAAAGGGTCCAGGATCTGTCCTTGAGACACATTCATGTTTAACAGGGAGAGAACACTGAAGAAAACAGAAGAGGAGGAGGAGGAGGAGGAGGAGGAGGAGGAGGAGGAGGAGGAGGAGGAGGAAGAGATGCTCATATTAAGCTATTGCCTTACCCCTGCCCCAACAGGATGTGATCTGTAAGAGCAAACGCTGTGCCTCAATTGTCTTTGTATTCACATTGCCCAATACACAGTAACATGCAATGCTGATCTTACTGTTTGATGTTACCTTGAAAATAGTATTTTAGTAGTGTTTAAGCAACTTTTTTGCATCATGCTATTGGATCTTACCCAGTTCCCAAACCTTAGCTGTGACTTTCATTCCTTGTCAATCATCAGTAGAGGTGACCTAACTACTGCTGCAACCTAATCAAGCTGTCCACCTGACAGGGTGGAAAGATGGAGCATTCTATTACATTTTGAAAGGCCTCCCACGAAAGAGGCCTTCCCCTCAGCCAGCCATTCCAACAGTTAACTACTGTTGCTTGCCTTATGTTTAGGCAGCCAAATGTGGAAAAGCAATTCCTCCACGCGTCCCTGTAGACTTGTACAGTTTCTGCTCACAGTGGGAGAAATATGCTTCGTATTACTCTTCCTCAGCCAAATTACAGCAGAGCCCCACTGGATTGACACAGCTTGTTATTACAGAGGCCTGGTGATGCCATACCCCGGGTAGCTGCACAAACCAGGCTGCCAGGCTGATAAGCAAAGCAGCCAAAGGGGTCTTCTTCCACCTGAGCTCATCAAGCCCCAGACCACTCACCTCGAGTGCCTTCCCTTCTCTAGTGTCATTCCAGGGCCTGCAGACATGAGCAGATCATGTATTTAAAATATTTTTTTTCTATGCTGATACTGGTGTTTGAACTCAGGGCCTCATGCTCTTATTTAACTTTTTTTTTTCTTTTTCCCAAGGCTGATGCTCTACCCCTTGGGCCATAGCTCTACTTGTAGCTTTTTGCTGGTTAATTAGAGATAAGAGTCTCTCAGACTTTCCTGCCTGGGCTAGCTTCAAGCTGTTATCCTCACATCTCAGCCTCCTAGCTAGGTTGACAGGTGTGAGCCACCAGTGTTTGGGTTTCCAGATCCTATTTTTTGCTTCCCAAGAAAAGGTGGTAAGCTATCCGACAAAACGTGTGACCGTCCACTTACAAGCCGTACCTGTGGGGCTGAGTTTGAGTTCTGTTGGTCCTGACTTCTGTCCACCACACTTCTTCCACGTGCCATTGTAGACAAGAGCCACTTCCCCACCACACAGTGGTGTTTGTCCTAGTCATTTCTTCCACCCCCACAATGGGCAGAAGAAACAAGGCAGGGGAAACTCTCTTTTCTTTTCTTTCTTTTTTTTTTTTTTCTTTTGCCAGTCCTGAGGCTTGGACTCGGGGCCTGAGCACTGTCCCTGGCTTCATTTTGCTCAAGGCTAGCACTCTACCACTTGAGCCACAGCACTACTTTGAGCTTTTTCTGTTTATGTGGTGCTGAGGAATGGAATCCAGGGCTTCATGCATACTAGGCAAGCACTCTACTGCTAAGCCATATTCCCAGCCTGGGGGAAACTTTCTCTACATGAAATTTTCCCTTTTTCCATGGGGTATGAAATTCAGCCCCATATTTTACAACATTGGTTTGATCTATTTCCAGAATCTTCACCCAGGATGCCTCAGTGGTGCCTGAAAGGTTTCCAGCGGACCAGGACTCGATGCTGTATTTTGTGTCTGAGTTGGAGCAGATGGGGATCTCTTGGGCATGACTAGCAGAGCTCTCTTTCAGCTTGCTCTCTGAATGGTGAGAACGAGAACAGTTACTTTGCTAGAAGACAGTCCCTGATGATGGGAGAGCTCTAGAGATGAGAGGCCCATGAGAGGAATTCTGTCCTAAGCCAGGGCTCTCCAGCTGCCCCTGTACCAAGAGGGAATGTATCCTATCCTTCCCATACGAACATTCTACAGCATTTAGGCAACAGACAGCTCTTCTAGAGAATCTCGTGAGCCACGCTGAGGGAAAAGTGACACTATTAATGCTCTGTCTGTGTGCTCAATATCCAGGGCACTTCTGCATTCGCAATTTATCAACGTCTAGTTAGAAGCCTTTTCAAACATGAGCAAACAAAAGGAAATTGTGTGTGCGGTGATTCAAATTGCGTCTCTGCAACCAGTCTTCTGTGGAGAGGTCAGAAGGACCCAGCGTCAACAATCATTTAGCCCCAGTGGCTTTGCTGCCTTGGCAGAAAGATGCACAATAGAGCCAATAAATCTTGCTCCTAAATCTCACGGTCTCCCTGCTGGTGTCTCCAAGCCCACTTTTGTGGAAGCTTCTTGCTGTTACCATTGGGTGTCTTTAGTCTTCCTTGCACAAACATTTATTGGGCACACACTGCCTCACATGCCAGCCACTCCCAGCCCCTGTAAGAGGGGCTCACAGTGTGGGGACAGAGATGGACAGATCGTGTCTATCGTGTCCCTCACCTGGCACAGGTGTGGAAGTTATCAGAGCCCTCAAAGGGCCATGTAGCCCAAATACAGGAGCAAAGGGAGACTTCCGAGAGGAGGCGGCCCCAAGCTGTCCTAAAGGTTCATAGCAGTGGTTCATAGCAACTGATGAAGGATAGGCTTATGGAATTTCATACAAAAGGAGCAACCTGACCAACTTTGAAAGTGTGAGGGGACATGGATTGCTGAAGAATTCAGTGTGATCGCAGGGTGGTTAGAGCTCAGATAAGACAGAAAGCAAAGGGAGAGGATGTTGCAGACATAAATGTACCATATTATTTAAAAAAAACAAAACACCACGCTTGCATGTCCTGCTGCAGGAGTCTGGACATGAGGTGAAGAAGGAGGTGAAGTAACGGGCGGGTGACTGTGGACAATAAAAAAGGACTAGCTTCTGATAGCAGTGGTGAGTACGTGCTCTGTGCAGTGAGAGGCAGGTGAAGACGAACCAGGAGCTTGGAAGAGAACTGCTCTGGCAAGATGAGAGTGGGAGTTACTGCATTCAATGTGTGCTCCCATTCAGGAGACTGCATACAGACAGAAGAGAGGGAGTTGAGGGTGAAGCCAAAGGAATAGTTAAAGAAGGAATCAAGGCTTGGTGTTTCAGCACCTGCCTGTAATCCCAGCACTAGGCGATTGAGACAGGAGCAGGCCAACTTGGTTGAGACAGACCAGTTGGGGCTGCACAATGAGAACCTATGCCAACAGACCAAAATCCAATTAAAAAAAAAAACCCACAGGAAAACAATGCATCCTTGGGGACAGGGGATCCCGAAAAGAATGAGAAGGGTCGGGCGCGTGGCTCAGGTGGTAGAACCCCAGCCAACAAGTGAAAGCATTAGATAATGAGTTCAAATCCAGGTCACAGAAAAAAAAAGAATGAGAAGGAGCAATTGCTATTAGGAAAGGCATTTTTAAAACTTTGTCTTATGAGGCCAGGAAAGCTAAGAAATTGTAATCAGGAAGGTTCAGGGAAGTCATTTTAAGTACTACAGAAAAGACAAGTACATGAAGGCATTCATTCAAAGACAGCCCAGGCAGGAAAGTCCATAGACTCTTATCCCCAATTAATCACCAAAACAGCTGGAAGTAGAACTGTGGCTCAAGTGGAGCAGTGCTCAGGCCCTGAGTTCAAACCCCAGGACCAGCACTAAAATAAATGAATGAATAAATAAGTAAATAACTTAATTAACTAACAAGGAGATCATTACCATTACTAGAAACATAGCTCAATAGCACAGAGACTCAGGCAGCTACCACAATGAGCTATGTACCGGGTACTGTGTGAGGCACCTTGCATAGTCACTACATTTAAGTTGCAAACAAATGGGCAATGTACAGAAGCAGTCTAAAGAAGACTTGTCTAAAGGCATGCTGCTATCCAAGGCTGGCCCGTGGAAAGGAATTCCACTTCACATAATTCTCCCAAGAGAACGCAAGTTAAGAGAGACAAGATACTGCACAACCTTGCTTAGGATGGAGTTTATATTTAATCTTTCTGTTCTGTTACCCATTGGTGAAACATATTAACATTTCACCATAATTCTGAATTTGCTGACTCAGATGTTAACACATTAGAAGGAAGCAGACAAATGAATTCTAATAGAATTGTCATTACTTTTATCACTCGAATGGGAATGGAAGTGACTCACTTGTTAGGTTGCCTCTGCACTGGTGGTGGCCCGGCTATGCCAGGCAGGGCCCTAGTGAGGCTCATGTGCAAATAAAGAAACAACACAGAGCTGTGGCGATTCTCTAGCGTGCAAGGCTTCCCTTTTTTTGAACCAATACTGGGACTTGAACTCAGGGTCTCATGCTTTTGCTTGGCTTTTTTGCCCAGGCTGGCACTCTACCACTTGAGCCACACCTCCACTTCCAGCCTTTTATTGGTTAATTGGAGATAAGAGTCTCATAGACTTTCCTGCCTGGGCTAGCTTTGAACCATAATCCTCAGATCATGGGGAACTAGGATTACAGACATGAGCTACCGGTGCTCAGCTAGCTATTCAATGTTTTAACAACTATATGATCCCTCTGTGCATAGTAACAACATTGTTCGGTATGAAACTTCCTGCAGGGTGCTGATGTACATAGTACCAAGGAGAGGGGGACTTTATGCTTATTTCGATAACCAAGTTGAGAAGAATTTATTTAAGACAAGGGCTTTCTGTGTGGCTCAGGCTAGCCTCGAACTTGCAAGCCTTCTGCCTCAGCGTCCCAGGTGCTTGGATTACAGGCATGGGCCACAGCACTTGGCAAGACAGAATTTTTTTTTTTTTTGCAAGCCAAGATCAATTTCAAGTGGCTCTTACCTGGTAAGGAAATGACACGATTCTTAATGGGTGAGGGAGTAGAAATCCTGGTGGAGCCATTTGAGTGCTGGGCTTTTTGGTCCTAGGCATCCGCTTTGCACCACTACACTCTTGCATCTTCCTTAGTGGCATCGTGGACTAGGAGCTGAGAACGAATCCACGTCTGCGAGACCTTTGTCTTTTTGTGGATCTGAGATAGGAGAGTCCCCCCCCCCCCCCCCGCCATACACCTTCCATTCAACAGTGCTGTCATGGGTAATGTGAACCAGCTGATGAAAGACTTGAGACCCTGCTGGCGGGAACTGCCACATCACTGGAAGGAGCAGCCTGAGGGCAGAGGAAGCGGCGGCCACTACACAGGACAGGGGGAAGGGCCAGCTAGCTTCTCGTAGGGCTGCTGGCTCATCCGGTGAACTTCTAAACTTGATTCTGCAGAGGGGAAAAAATGAGACCCAGTTCTGAATATGTCTACCAAAATCAAAGCGCAGGACTTTCCAATGTCCTCAGCTACCGTGTGTGCTGGCCCTGGCCGCGTGTGCGGGACCATGTTCCAGGACTGCCCTGTCCACGTGAGTCGTGGTTAGGTCACAAGACAGTCTGTCCTGAATTTTTACCTCAGTTTTCCAATGTTGCCCCCCCCCCATCATTCACAACTGTTCTCAGTGATGACAAATACACAGTGTTTCTCCAGTGTGCTGCTTAGACAGCTGCTGTGGAGTGGGTGGAGCCGGGGCCCCATGGTCTGGCCTCTTTCCTGCCTGCCTGCCTGCCTTCCTTCCCCCACTCTGGGCTCTGTGTCAGACTCTCTTGCCTGAGCCCTGCAGCACTGAGCTACAGGTCAACAGACAGAATGCAAAAGGTTTGGCTCTCTTCTCTAGAAGTCAACTCTGGTTCATAGGATTTTGTTTTTATCCTTGGAGACAACTTGCACTCTAAAGATGATCATGATTGATGTGTGTGTGAGTGTGTGAGTGTGTGTGTGAGAAAGTGAGTGTGTGTGTGTGTGTGTGTGTGTGTGTGTGTGTGTGTGTGTACTGAGGCTTGAACTTAGGGCCTGTGCTCTTACTTGGTTAGCACTTGAGTCATACCTCCACTTCTGGCTTTTGGGTAGCTAACTGGAGATGAGACTCTCATGGATTTGTCATCCTTGGCTGCCTTTGAAGCATAGTTCTCAGATCTCAGCCTCCTGGAGTTCAGACATGCCCCACCAGCACCCAGCCTAAAGAGGGTTGGTTATTCTATAGACAAACCAACTTCAGGGCTGACCGACAGAGCTGGTGTGCAGCCTCTGCTGCTCCATACACAGTTCCTGGGGACTCAGGGTGATAAACATTCAGACTGCAGTGTGGAATACACTGGCTCATGTCCAAGGGCAGGAGGGGATAGCTCTGCACTTACTCAGAAATGTTACAGTGGCTAGAACCTTGTGAGTCCATGGCTGCTCAGGGGCTCTGTGCTGGGGGCTCTCAGAACCTCTGCACCTGTGGGCTCCGCTGTCCGTGACTGTGGTAGAGGGAATCTCCAGCCAGAAGGTGGCCCAATCCACTTTCTGCAGCCTCACGTTGCCATGGTATCGAGGGCTCCCCGAGGAGGCACCCAGCTGCGTGCTGCCCTTCAGTTCCAGGCCAGTAACAAGCCAGGGCTTGGTCTGGTCCTGTGGGTCATGCCA
This sequence comes from Perognathus longimembris pacificus, assembly GCF_023159225.1. Lineage (NCBI taxonomy): Eukaryota > Metazoa > Chordata > Mammalia > Rodentia > Heteromyidae > Perognathus > Perognathus longimembris. Next base: position 70,988,673 of record NC_063167.1, on the reverse strand, counting down.
CCAGCTCACGGAGGAGGACTTTGGGCCCCTTCTGCCTTGCAGATGAGGGAGAATGGCTCTCCTTCCAGTACAGAGTGCTCCTTGGTTGACACAACCATGCTTCTGGCTGCAAGTTACAGATCACAGAGGAAAAGAGTGCTTTGAATAAGTCAAAAACTTCCTACCACACAGGGAAATCTCATTTGTGATGACTTTGTCGAGTGCAGGACAAATCAAATCAAGCCGTTTCCTCCTGTACCACCCAAGAAAGAAAGATTTTCTAAGTACAAGTATGCACTTAGAATTTTCACTTAGATTGGGTGAGGCTGGGGGTGGGTGGAGGCGGGGAGGCCTGTACTGGGACTCCAACTCAGGCCCTCACCTTTTGTTTAGTTTTTTCACTCAATGCTGATCCTCTACCTTGAGTTATAGCTCAACTTCCATTTTTTTACAAGATAATTCGAGATAAAAGTCTCATGGAGGGGCTGAGAATGTGGCCTAGTGGTAGAATGTTTGCCTAGCATGTGTGAAGCCCTGGGTTCGATTCCTCAGCGCCACATAAACAGAAAAAGCCAAAAGTGGCACTCTGGCTCAAGTGGTAGAGTGCTAGCTTGAGCACAAAGAGGCTCAGGGACAGTGCCTAGGCCCTGAGTTCAAGCCCCAGGACTGGCAAAAAAAAAAAAAAAGGCTCAAGGACCTTCCTGTCTAGACTGACTTTGAACTATGAATTATGATCCTCAGATCTCAACCTCTTGAGTAGCTAGGATTACAGGTGTGAGGTACTATGCTTTGCTGCAAGTTACTTTTCAAGCCAGTTTGTTTAATCAGCTCATCCTTAAGAATAATATTAGTTGGGCAAATACCTAGCAGTATTTTATTGGGTTAATTGGGAAGGTGCATAAACCTAGAAGTCATGATGCTATGCTAATTTAAGCTCATAGATTTTTAGAAGTTAGATTTTCAGAGTTCAATATGATCTTCCTCCTTCAATGTATCTTTCCTCTACTCAGTCCTAATTAGGTTAGTAAGTACTTTAAACAGGGAAATAGTATTAATTAGATGTCTGTTCACAATATCTCCACAAAAATAATTACTATGGAGCTATACATTTATGTGTTTATATATATCTTCTCATCTATCTGCCCATCACCTCTCTATCTACTAATCATATATCTAGTTGGTAAAGAAGAGAGCCTTCTTATGCCTAAATTACAGTGTAAAACTATAACAGTAATGCCGGCTCCCAGATGAGAAACTCAAGATATGTAGAAAGAAATGCAGACACTCACTGAACAAATGCTTATTGTGCAAAGTCTGATCCTGGTTGCTCTGTGGGTGAGGCAGAGAGAGCGATCAAGTGCCCCCCTCCTCGGCATTCCAGCACTGAGGGTGCGGTCAGGACCCCGGAGCCAGAATTACCCTGGGAAACACACTTGACCTCCCAAAGCCTTCGTTTTCTTTCCCATAAAAACAAGGGTAATAATAGCACCCACATTATTGCATTGTTGAGGAGACGGCACAAAAGGTCCGCACAAAGGCTGAGACAGCTGGCTGGCTCTGGAGAGCTCTCATGACCGTCAGCTAGGAGCACTGGTGTAAGAGGCAGGGACAGCTCAACACTAGGGGAAAGCAAAATAGAACTAGTGTTAGAAATTAAAGAGTGCTAAATGAACTTACACATTGCTATTCCCTGCTAAGGAAAGAATTCAGTCTTAGACTGTTTTACACACACACACACACACACACACACACACACACACACTCACAAGCTAGAAGGGCAAAGAAAAAGATTACTTTTCATAAGTAGGTCATAAACAGCTCATAAGCCTGCTTCCACATTGGGGTTGATGATTATGCTTCAAAAGTTTTTTTCTTATTTAATATAAAAAGGGCTCATAAGTGAGGTTTGGAAATTATCACCCATAATTTCATCACTTTAACATAACCATTACAGTCAGTGTCACCTAAGATTATTTAGAAAAAAGAAACAAACTCGCACTGTGTTTATTACGCCACCCCCATAAGTAATAAAGTCACCATGTACAAGGTGTGCATGCCCAGTGACAGTGGAATCCCCTTCCGTTTAAATATTCGTAGAACGATAAAATCTGCTCTTACTTCAAACCATAGTTTGACTTTCAAAACAGAATGTTAAACAAGTCCTTAATAAATATGCTAATATGTTTCCCTATTGCTACCTATTAGGCCCAGTTTGGACTCCAGCCTTGCAAAGAAATTATTTTTAGCTGTGGTGTCCGGGAGGATTACAGCTGCACACTGGGAAGCCCTTCGGGGGAGGTCTTTGGCACAGATTCCCACGTGCCAGGGTGAGGAAAGGTGGCAGGTATTTTCCACAGGGATTCAGATGCACAGAGAAGAGATTGTGGTCTGGGAAAACATGTCAACCTGCCTACATTGTTTTTTTCTGAATCTGAGAGAGTTAGACCAAATGTCTAGTGTGAAAACTAACACCAAAACACAACTCCCTGGCCTGCCACTCTAGGCCAAAGCTTGGGGATCCTCATCTCTAGCCAGTGGGAAGACAGAAAAACATGAAAGAGAAAATCATCTCTTTGGAGATGCTTCTAATGAGCAAATGCAACAAAGTATTTTTAAGTCCCCCTTAATTAATTTTTTTCTTTGTGTTTTTTTGCTTTGGGCAATTATTCTTTCTAGGCTTTGAATTTAACAAGCAGCCCAGAGAAGGCAACTATTAGCTGTGGATTTGTCTATCTTCATTGTACACAAAAAGCACTGATTGAGCTGAATGCTGGTAGCTCATGTCGGTAATCCCAGCTATTCAGGAGGCTGAGATGTGATGATTGTTGCACAAAGTCAGCCTGGGCAGGAAAGTCTGTGAGACTCTTATCACCAATTAACCACCAGAAAACCAAAAGTGGTACTGTGTCTCAAAGTGGTAAAGCATTAGCCTTAAGCTCAGGAACAGCACCTAGGCTTTGAGTTTAGGCCCCACGACCAAAAAATAAAATAAAAAACACTGATTCTTCAAACATGTGTTAGGTCTCTCAACCTGTGGAAAGTGAAAGTGAGCCGAGCAGCTTATTTAGTTTTGCGTTGCCATAATAGGGTACCTGAGGCTGGATAGCTTACAAAGTGAAGAGGTCTACTGCTGGTTTCAGGGTCCTGACAGCATGGAGCTGGTGTCCTGACTGCATTAGAACATGGGGGAGGGGAGGAAGAAAGGGAAGCCAAAGAGGTGAGTACCCGGGGTGGGCTCGCTTTGTGACAGTCCACTCTCCCAGAATGGCATGAATGCAACCAAGAGTTGGGAGGGACCTAAACCCTTAACATCACCACCAGGGATCACACTTGCATCCCAGGAACCTTTGGAGGACACAGCGGAGGCGTCACAGCTTCCACACAGAGATGCTCAGACCCAGCCAAATGGGTGTCTCCCTCCGGACCAGGAAAGGCGGGAAATGGAGCCCATAAGGAATCTGAGGGGGCAAGAAGGACGATCTAACTGTGAGCCTTCATGTTGTAGATGAGGAAGCTGGGACTTAGCGAAGTGAGGGCATGTCCATGGTCACGGCCATGCCTTAGAAATGGGCCAGGAAGCCCCCTCCTGTCCTGCTAGAGGGTCAGATCCCCACCAAATTCTGGCTCCACTGACCTGCTGGCCTCCTCTGGCAAACCTGGCTGGCTGGTGATCGCTTCCTCTGCAGCTCATGCCAGGAGCCCTCAGGGGGCCTGGCCACCTCTGCCATGGTGCAGCTGTGGGCACCCGCATCCTCGGGGCCTGCAGAGAAGACTGTCAGGGAGAAAGACTAGGGGCTTGGCTTTGAAACCTGGAGCTGTCTTTGCTCTATCTGTCTCCATACTCCTTTAAGCCCAGGACTCCACCTGCATCGATCTGAACAATCTCAGCCCCGGTAAGGGGCCAGAAGCCCTGGAGCTGTGGGGCCTGGGTACTGCCCACCTCCAGGTGAGCCAGTTGCAAGGGCAGGCCCACGGCAGCTCCCGTCGGTGGCAGACACTGACTGTGAAGTCCCTCCCTGGGGAGTGCATCTGGCATTTGGTACCAGAAATGAGGACCCCCCCCCCCCCCAGGATGCCATGGACTGCATCTTGTATGTGGTGGAGGTAACCTCCACAGCCACGAGGCCGTTCCTTAACTCTCCTAGAAAGCACAGATTTCTTTGTTAACCTCCTATTTTTTTTTTTTTTTTTTTGCCAGTCCTGGACTCAGGACCTGAGCACTGTCCCTAGTTTCTTTTTGCCACTTGAGCCACAGCACCACTTCTGGCCGTTTTTTGTATATGTAGTGCTGGGGAATTGAACCTAGGGCTTCATGTATACGAGGCAAGCACTCTTGCCACTAGGCCATATTCCCAGTCCTAAGCACAGCTTTCTTAAGGCAGTCCTAGTAGGCTAGGATATGCACAGATCCATAAAGCACACCCCTAGCAATTCTTTCTTAATTAACAAATTAAGTCATCGGTGCTATTTTGAGTGGCTATAAATTATGATTGTTTGCTCTCTGTCTTTGTGTTACTTTGGTGTTGGGGATTGAACCCAGGGCTTCATGCGTGCTGAGCTCTTCCTTCTGCCAGAGCCCCGGCCCCAGCCAACCCTCATTTCCGGTTCTCTTTTCTGTCTGAGAATATCCCGAGGAATTTCCCTAAGTGGAAAGCTGAGGTGATGCAGCTTCGAAAGATTCCAAGTGTCACTTGGATACTTACGGCCAACAGGACAATTTTTTAGTTAAACAGACTAACATGCTTTTAAGAAAATAAAACAATAACAACAACAAGAAACATCCAAACCTCAGTGTTCTATCACCCAGTCATTACAGTTATGTATGGTTTTATAGCCCCCTCCTACTGGTTGGCTCAATGCTCAATGCCTATGTAGAGAGATCAGAAGTTATAGATGATGTCTTTCTGTGAGTGCATGTGAGAGCGTGTGTGCCAGTCCTAAGGCTTGAACTTGGGGCCTGGGCACTATTCCTGAGCTTTTGTGCTCAAGGCTAGAGCTCTACACTTGAGCCACAGCTTTACTTTTGGCTTTTTGGTGGTTAATTGGAGATGAGTCTCATGAATGTTCTTGCCTGGGCTGGCTTCAAACTGACATCCTTAGATCTCAACCTCCTGAGTAGCTGGGATTACAGGTATGAACCAATGGTGCCTGGCTCTTTCTGCCAACTTTTGTCAGTGTGTCAATGGATTGTGTCAATGGATTATGAAGGGTAACCCCATTTCAGGATAGACAAGGGTAGGAGGTGCCCTGCCTGGGCAGGGACAGGCAACACGTTGGAACCTGCACTATTGACATGTGGACTTTGCACAGAGCTGGGCTACCTTTCCACACCAGCCTCACCCCTCACCTCCAGAGTGAGCAAAGCTCAGGCTTCTCATAGTTAAAATAGGCTGATACAGAAAATGTCCTGACCAGGCAAAGACAGTTACAAAACTGTTCTCTTGCCGGCTTTGTAGCATCAATCTGAGCATTGAACATTTCTTGTCCCATATAATTTCACCTAAACAGGACTCAGATGGGACAGTCTTCTCAATTATGCTCCCCAGATGACAAACACAACATTGACTCAAATATTTAGCTCAGTTTATTTTTATTAATGCAACTAATAATTTATATATACACATATATATATTTAAGTAGTAGAATACTGGTGGCTTACACCTGTAATCCTAGCTATTTGGGAAGCTGAGAGCTGAGGATCTCAGTTCAAAGCCAGCTCAGGCAGACAAATCCAAGAGACGCTTATCTCCATTTAATCAGCAAAAGGCCAGAAGTGGAAATGTGACACAAGTGGTAGAGCACCAACCTTGATTGGAAAAGCTAAGGGACAGCACCCAGGCCCTGAGCTCAAGCCCCAATGTCTATACTAAATGAAAGAAAGAAAGAAAGAAAGAAAGAAAGAAAGAAAGAAAGAAAGAAAGAAAGAAAGAAAGAAAGAAAGAAAGAAAGGAAGGAAGGAAGGAAGGAAGGAAGGAAGGAAGGAAGGAAGGAAGAAGGAGAGAGAGAAAGAAAGAGAGAAAGAAAGAAAGAAAGGAATTCCATAAATACTAGCTGTGAATTTGCTCACTTCCCAGGAAAATAATCCACTGCTTGGGAAAATAATCAGGGCTGGCTGGTCCACAGTGTTCTCGGTGCCTGCTTCCTCATGATCTGAGTCCATGTTTCATTTGGATCTTGAATCCACTCTGTTTCTTCGCAGAACAGCTGTCCTTGATCTGCAGGCTGGAACCTGCCAATGGACAGCCTGAAGGTTGCCTCCCCGAGCTTGTACAGCCGCACCTCCCCTGCTGCAAACCTCCCTGCATGGGAGGGCCCAGGGATCAACATGAAATCTTTGGTGAGAGAAATAATCTCGGTGGCTTGACTTCATTCTCCTTCCCGCATCAGGTACCACATGACAGAGAGGTGGGTGTGCTGCGCCGGGCTGTGGACGCCTTGAAGGTGAGCTCTAGGGGCTCACCTTCCTCCCGATGTCTGGGAATTCAAGAGGGGCAGACAGGGTATCTGGGATCACTGGAAACAGAGAACGTCAGGTGCTGTTTCACGAGTGACAAAAGAATTCTGACATCTTATCATTATCTTAACATCTCCTTACACAAAGATGGTACAGAGGCCCATCTGTAACACAGCCTTTGCTGGTTTCAACCAGCCATGTTCATTGAACTTCTTGGTGCAAGGCTGGTGTTCTACCCTTTGAGCCACAGCTCCAGAGCCCTGGGTCTGCTTCATTAGCATAGTGCTGGATCCAATTGGCTGGTGAAGACAAGCGCGGAGAGCTGCCAGGCCTGGATTTTGACTTGAATCTGTCTCCATCTCAACATATTTCCCTGGGCCTTAACCTGCTTCCTAAAAAATTTCTGTGATGATACTGGCGACTGATAGCTCATGCCTGTAATCCTAGCTACTGCACAGGAGGCTGAGCTCTGACTCAGGATTTTTTTTGTTTGCGAGTTCTAGGTCTTGAACTCAGGGCCTAGGTACCGTCTCTGAGCTTCTTTTGCCCAAGGCAAGCACTCTACCACTTGAGCTGCAGCGCCACTTCTGACTTTTTCTGTTTATGTAGTACTGAAGAATCAAACCCAGGGCTTCATGCGTGCTAGGCAAGCACTCTACCACTAAACCACATTTCCAGCCCCTGAGTTCTGTTTTGAAGTGAGCTCAGGGCAGAAAAGATAGTGAGACTCTTATTTCCAATTAACAAGCAAAAAATTCTTTACACAGTCAAAAAGATTCAGAAGTGTCTTGCATCTTTGATGGAACATAGCCATCTGTATTATTGGAAATAGCTGTAATTTGTTTTTATTTTCGCTCCTGTATCACATTCTACAGCATGGCTGTGCATTCATTCTGCCACAGATAGACAGTAATTTGCTCTTACGTGTGCCCTAGTGTATTATGCACACTGTTCTCTAAGATGGTGGCTGAAAATGTTTTAAACTTCCAGTGTGGCACAAGCTTTTGATAAGTAACAACTTAAACTTTTCTAAGGTGTTCTAACTCCTATTTCTGGATATTTACTATGAAAACACATGATATAAATATATACATTATTTGAAATCCATGAATAATGATCTTATGTATATGCCAGTACTGGGGTTTGAATGCAGGGCCTCACTCTGCACTTAGCTTTTCTGTTCAAGGCTGGAGCTCTACCACTTACGTGACAGCTCCACTTCTGACTTTTTGAGGTTAAGTGGAGATAAGTGTCTCATAGACTTTCCTGCCCAGGGTGGTTTTGAGTCCGGATTCTCCTATCTCAGTCGCCTGTGTAGCTATGGTAACAGGCCAGAGCCAGCATCTCCCAACTGTATTTTCAACCTTCACAGGAAGTTTGTGTGGTTGGTTGACTGGTTGGGGGTTTACTGGTTTACTGTTTTTATGCTGGGCAAAGTGTTAGCTGACTATTTGCAGTTGCTACTGTTTTTCCCTCCATGGGCTTCCTTCTATCCCTTAGGATAGTTGTGGTGTCATCCGGAATTCCCATGGCTTGCCTTTCCCTGCCCTTCACCTCTCCTCCCACCATGCTTTCCTTTCTCCTTTGTCCCGGTGGAGTCAGAATTCAGCAGCTGTTCTGCCTGCTTATGAATTCTACTCCACTTCGCTACTCCAGCCATGGCTTCCTCTCAGAGCCTCCAATGTCTTTCAGCCCCGTCTCCCCGCTCCCCCCAGGCCCTGACCCTAGAGAAAGCTTTGGCCGACCCCGTGGCACCACTGTCTCTCTTCTTTCTGAAACACAGATCGTGAAACATAATAAATAAACATGCACTCTGTGCTTTCTGAGAAAGGTTGAGCTTATTATTATTAATTTTTTCTGCTGAAATGCTACCCTTTAGCCATGTTTTCTCCTTTTGACCTAATATCTGAAATTTATGCCAGTGGGAAGCATTCCATAGTGGTCCTAGCTGAAATGTTTTTGGTAAGAAAAAAAACTGAAATCATTTGTGTGTGTGTGTGTGTGTGTGTGTGTGTGTGTGTGTGTGTGTGTGCGCGCGCAGGTACCGGGGCTTGAACTCAGGGCCTGGGTGCTGTCCCTTTGCTTTTCACTATAAGCATCCTGAGTAGCTAGGATCATAGGCATGAGCCATCAGTGCCCAGCTATTTTGTTCACGTTAACTCATGGGGAAGACCAGACCTTCTTTTTCCATAGCCTCAGGTAGTAAGTGCTCTTGTCAACTTTCTTCCACCCAGCCACACCTGAAGGCAAATCTACCCAGGCAAACCTCAACATCAGACAAACATAAGGGCTTTCCCTCCCCGACTGGCAAGGAGACGCTCTCCCTCCCCACTGCTCAGCGCAGGAGCATGGGGCAAAGCTGGAGCCACACAAAACCAGCAGATCAAAATAGCAACTGAGGGGCTGGGGATATAGCCTAGTGGCAAGAGTGCTTGCCTCGGATACACGAGGCCCTAGGTTCGATTCCCCAGCACCACATATACAGAAAACGGCCAGAAGCGGCGCTGTGGCTCAAGTGGCAGAGTGCTAGCCTTGAGCAGGAAGAAGCCAGGGACAGTGCTCAGGCCCTGAGTCCAAGGCCCAGGACTGGCCAAAAAAAAAAAAAAAAAAGAAAAAAAAAAGAAATAGCAACTGAGGCAAACCAGCACAGACAGATGTGAAAACCTATGAGATCTGGTATATGGGAATCACCCAAACACCGCCCCCCCAACCCAGATGTCCAGAGAAGCCAAGAGCTGTCATCATAAATAAAAAATGATTGACAGATGGGTGCTGGTGGCACATGCCTGTAATCCTAGCTACTCAGGAAGCTGAGATCTGAGGACACAGATTCAAAGCCAGCCTCGGCAGGAAAGGCCATAAGATTCGAATTTCCAATTAACCACCAGAAACCTGGAAGTGGTGCTGTGGCTCAAAGCAGTAGAGCACTAGCCTTCAGCTGAAGAGCTCAGGGACAGCACCCAGGTCCAGAATTCAAACCCCACAACCAACAAAACAATTAAAAAATGATTGTAAGTGAGTGGCATATATATGAGATATATATATATATATATCATATGATGTGTGTGTGTGTGTGTGTGTGTGTGTGTGTGTGTGTGTGTGTAGAAATAGAGAGGGGGAGAGAATGTATAGAGAACATACAGAAGTATGCATTTATGGAACTTACTCAGAAAGAGAAAGACCGATGTCTCACACAGGGCCCGCACTCTGGGGATCACTGCCAACCTTTTACCAAGTGTCACTGAGATGCTCAAAAGCTGAGTGACAAATGTCACACTCACATTACAAAGGTAGAGAGGAAACACTCATGTGGTTTTCAGCATTTGGGGAAATTCAGACAGCTCACACAAAGCAAAGCTTGGCCACAGTACAGGTCTCTGACTAATTCCTCACATCTGAGTGTGAAATAATTCATTATCTTCATGGATAAGTATAAACACACACTGATTAAAAATAAGATGGGGCTCATCCTGGCTAAATATGTATCATTTGGTAACAAGGGTATTTAAGTAAAGTGAACAAGTAACAATTCACCAGAAATGTTTGCTTGATTTTTTTTCTTTTATATTTTCAATTTATGGGGTTTTTGTCGTTGTTGTTTTGGTTTGGTTTGGTTTTTTGCCAGTCCTGGGGCTTGAACTCAGGGCCTGAGCACTGTCCCTAACTTCTTTTTGCTCAAGGCTAGCACTCTGCCACTTGAGCCCAGTGCCACTTCTGGATTTTTCTGTTTATGAGGTGCTGAGGAGTGGAACCTAGGGCTTCATGCATGCAAGGCAAGCACTCTACTGCTAAGCCATATTACCAGCCCCTCAATGTATGTTTCTGAAATTATCTTTAAGTGGTTGTACCAAGGGATTTTGATTCACTATATCAATGAGAAATGTTTACTTGTTAACTTTTCCTTTAGCTCCCCTGCAGAGAGAGGAAGGAAGAGAAAGGCCCTAGACAACATAAACCAGGCTCACGACAAACATGCAGAGAGCAGGCTCTGCATTCAGGCTGTCTGGGGTGCATGAAAATTCTACTTTTTGTAGCTTGCTGTCTTGGAAAAGCTAGTTAACTTTTCAACATAGTCTTCATCATAGGCAAGATGAGCTAAATCAATTAAAGTCTGGGTACCTCATCAGTATTATGAGATATTTCAGTGCATCCACCTACCCACCCACCTATCCATCCATCCATTGGTTCACCCATTATCATCCCATCCATCCATCCATCCATCCATCTACGCACTCACCTATCCACCCACCCATCCATCCACTCACCACCTACCTACCTATCCATCCATCCATTGGTCTACCCATTATCCATCCATCCATCCATCTATTCACCCAGCTACACATCCACCTACCCACCTATCCATCCATCCATTTGTCCACCTATTATCCATCCAGCTATCTATTCATCCATCTATCCATTTATCCATCCATCCACCCCCCCTCCCAACCACCCACTCATCTTTCCATCTTTATCTGCCCATCATCCATCCATCCATCCATCCATCTATCCACTACCCACCTACTCACTCATCCACCCATGGATTCATCTAGCAGATTTTTTTTGTAGTCCTTCTGCATTCTTGGCATTATGATTTGCACATACACCAATGGTCACAATTCTACATTTACCCTCACAAGGCTCCCTGTACAATGCAGTAACGTCCAGTGCAGCACCTGTAGGCAACAGGGGGAGTTGGTGGGAGGACAGGTCAGGATGGGGCTGGGCCAGGTGAGACAAACACGGAGGAAGGGGCCCAGATGCAGCTGGGAAGAGACAGTCAGGCATGGGTAGTAAGGCACAGGCCATAGCTTCCTGCTGTAGTAAGCAAAGTTTGAGGCTGGTGTGAGAAGAGAAAGGTCTACAGGTTGGCTGGGGCAGGCTGGGGTTGGCTTCTCATGTCAGGTCTAAGGGGTGACTTTATCTTACAGAAGGAAGCTGTCAAGAGGTTCAGTTTTTTTTCTGGATAATTACTTATTTATTGTCAAAGTGGTGTACAGAGGGGTTACAGTTTCATATGCAAGGCAGTGGGTACATTTCTTGTACAATTTGTTACTTCCTCCCTCATTTGCCCCCCTCCCCCCGCCCCCCTTTCCCTCTCCCGCCATGAGTTGTTCATTTGGTTTACACCAAATGGTTTTTTAAGTATTACTTTTGGAGTCATTTGTCTTTTTATCCTAAGAGGTTCGGTTTTGTTTTTTGTTTTTCATACGAGAACAGCCTGGTCCAATTTTATTTTACTTGTGTGTTGTTTGCTGAGGTAGATAAAGGTCTAACCTAATTCAATGATTTTTGCATTCATTTGTATGGGGCATGATGAGGCTCTAAATTTAGGCACTTAAAAGACAGGATGAATAGATGAAGCACCAAGTATTTACTTAGGACCTATATGTAATAAGCTACCAAAGATGGGGATCACACATTATTTCATTATTATTGATATTTTTCTAGGGCTTGAACTCAGGGCCTGGGAGCTCTCCTTAAGCTTTTATGTTCAAGGCTAGTGTGTTACTACTCAAGCCACTGCTCCATTTCTGGCTTTTTGATGGTTAATTGGAGAGAAGAATCTTGTAGATTTTCTTGCCCATGCTGGCTTCGAACTGTGATCCTTAGACTGCAGCCTCTTGAATAGCTAGGAGTATAGGTGTGAGCCTCCAATGACGCCAGCCCAAAGGCTGGTTTTAAGTGGATACTTGGGGCACTAGAATGATTTATGATTCTGCACAGGGTCAAGGGTGTGTAGACTGTATGTGGGAAAATATGAAAGGGAAGTTTGTGTGGGATGGAAATTTCAAACTAACTCGCTCAGCTATTAATTATCCTTTCAGTGAACCTCCAAGTACAGGAATTTGTTCACAATGTCAGTTAGAGAAGTAGTGACCTACTTCCAGGCAGTGATATTTAAAGCAAATGCAAGGTTTTCGTTACTATGGTCTAACAACCAACAACAAGACTTTGGTGGCTTCTAACAATAGATATTTGTTTTTTATGACCATCCTCTGGGTCAGTTGTTTAGTGTGGGCGGGTTTGCTCTTGCATCTGTGGTCAGCTGCTGGGAGTATAGCCCAGGATGGCCTTGTCTTGGGTAATCTGGCTCTCCTTCCTGTCTCATGCTTCTCCTGCAGGTTAGCCTTCTATTGTCACAGTAATGTCACATTCCCGAAGAACTAGAGGAAACAGCAGCACTTTCTAAAGCTTGCATTTACATCATGATTGGTAGCAACCTCAGGCAGAGCTGCTGTTCGTATGCCCATGTTCAAATAACACAGACACATTAATCTTCTTCCTCCTTCTTCCTCCTCCTCCCCGCCCCCCCCCCCGCCCTCCCCCCCACTCCTTTCTTCTTTCATGGTACCAGTACTGGGCTTAAACTCAGGGCCTTGCGCTCTCACTTGTTTTTTGTTGTTGTTGTTGTTTTGTTTTGCTGTTGTTGTTCAAGGCTGGCACTCTACCACTGAGCCACGGCTCCACTTCTGGCTTTTTAGGGAGTCACTGGAGACAAGTGTCTCATGGGCTTTTCTGTCCAATCTGGCTTTGAACCAAGATCCTCAGACCTCAGCCTCCTGAGTAGCTAGGATTCCAGCTGTAAGCAACAGGAGCCTAGCATATTCTGCCTCTTTTCTGGGGAGAACTGCAATATGACAGAACAATGGGAAAGATTTAAAAAACAATCAACAACAACCTAGAATGTCAATGCACTCAACCTGCCAAGAACCCTGAAAAGAGATTTTGGATATGCATTAACCACAGAGACAATCACTGCCTATAATACAGAGTACCCTATGTCCCCAAAATACAAACAGCACAGTAAATGCTATGCTTCCATATTCCTGGCTGTTGCCAAAATGTATTTTTTCCCTCCTTCTATTTTAGTGGCTCCATTTCTGCCAGAATTTAACATTGACAGAGTGATGTTACCTCTTGTCTGGAGGGGAAAAAAGCTTTTTGTTGTCAAGGGAAAAAAAAGAAGAAAGAAAAGGGAAAAAAATAGAACTGGAGAAGAGACAGTTATTCTATTGCCCCCGGGAATCACCACATTGCAATTGTACCACTTGAAAGGGATGTAGAAATGTCATTTCTGATCTAGAGGGATGGAAGGTGGGCAGATGGGAGGGCAGTCGGGAAAGGGCCACTCTTGGACAAAGGAATCAGTAATGTATTAAAGGGAAATTTTGTTCCAGTTCCTGCAAGATTTTTAATAGAGATCTTTGCTCTAGGTTGGCATGCTTCAATATTGTTTGTATAGATTCATGGAAATTACAAGTATTGGTGTGAGTGTCTGTGAGTGTGTGTGTGTGTACTAGAGATTGAACTGAAGACCTTGAGCTCTCACTTGTGTTTTTTTTGTTGTTGTTTTGTTTTTTTTTTACACAAGGCTGGTGCTTTATGATTTGAGTCACACTTTGACTGGGTCCTTTCGCTGGTTAATCAGAAATAAGAATCTCAAGGGCTTTTGAGACCAGGCTGGCTTTGAACAGGGATCCTCAGAGCTCAAGCTCCAGAGTAGTTAGGATTACAGGTGTGAGCCAGAGGTGCCCTGCTCACCTGCAGTTTTATAGACTTAACTCACATCACTGCGGGGTACAAGTCTCAACTCTTCAGATGAGCAAACTGAGACTCCGGGGTCTTAGGATAAACTATCCAACCTCTCACATGGCTAGGAAATGGAGTCTAGGGCTACCTTCTCATTTAACTTGTTTTGAGCTGGCTGCTCATGGAAGGGAAAGTGTGAGATGGTGAATGGTTGGAGAAAGAATTAAGGAAGAAAAAAAAAAAAAACCTGAATAGATCCGCAGGAAGCTGATCATTATTCTGACTCCTGCCCACTCCCCCACACCGGAGTTCTTGAATTTCAAGTTAAATGTATTGCCACTCCACAGAGCCTCAATTTACCCAGATGCAGAAAGCCTCATCCCTCCAGGTACCGGAGCTCAGGCCGCAAAGCGCCACCCTGTGACCTCAGCCCCTCGCCTACAAGAAAGGAACTCATCCTGCGACCCAGAACAACTCCTGGTGGCCACTCCAGGTCCCTTCTTCTCCCCCAGATACCCTCTAGGGCTTGGGGTTGTTCTCTCCCCTGATTGAAGGGCAGGAAAGTGTTTAAAGCAGAGAGAGCTGGTGTGTCTGAAAACAAAATGGACCCCACGCATAAGTCAGGGTTTGGAGCCCGACATCCACAGGGCAGGCTGCTCGTTTATATAAGGCCCCTGGTCTCCACCCACGAAGAATGTGTACTTACTCTGATTGGTTGAAGGGCAGACGTGTGCCGTGGGGGGGGGGGCCTAGTGATTGGTTCCCCACCGCACAGAAAGGACTTCTGATTGGATGGGAGCTAGGAAGCCCCTTACTGACCCTCAGCCACGAAGGGCACATGCATTTGGTACCCGGCGCCTGAGCAGAACCAGCTGGATGTTTGGTGCTGGAGCTGGGCCCGGCCACCATCTTCTCTCCCAGGCAGTCCAGCCAAGGAGGCCTGGCTTCTCCTCACACGGTGTGGCTTCAGCGGGAGCTGACCACGAATCCACTGAGGCAGGAGAGGTTTGCGAGGCCGTGACCGCTGCCCTCTGGGGGAAGTCAGAGGCCGGGGTGGGGAGCAGGGTGAGGTGGGTGCAGAGTGCAGCATGCGCCTGGCTCCAGGAAGAAGGAAGCCCAGAGCAGCAGCTGAAGGCACTGAGGTTGGGGTTGGGATTGGGTTGCACGCCCTTGGGAGGGGCCATGCATCACCTTCTATGGGGGTGCTGTGAGCCCAGCAACAAGCTTTGATGAGAATAGCGTGGGAGGGTGTGGGGTGAGCCCCAGAGAGAGAAGGGGCCCGGAATTACTTGCCACGGGCCTCAGGCCCCTCTCAGCCCCCTCCATCGTGGAGTACTCAGCTTTGCAGTGTGTTCCAACATCTTTCTTAGCTCCCCCTACTTCCCCCCACTGTCTCTCCCCCCCCCACCTGCAAAACTTCTTCCCTCCTCCCTTCCACCTTCTGTGGGGGCGGGGGGAGGTGAGGGTACTGAGGCTTGAACTCAGGAACTCCCCTAGTTTTTTCACACAAGGCAGATACTCTGCCATTTGAATCACAGCTCCACTTCTGGCTTTTTGCTGGTTAGTTGGAGATACAGCTCACATGGATTTTGATTCCCAGGCTGGCCCTGAACCAGGATCCTCAGATTTCAGGCTCCTGAGTAGTGAGCGTTACAGGTGTAGCCTTCAGTGCCTCTGCTAAGACATTGCTCTGAATCTGACTGTGAAGCCAAGAGTCTCCTATCATAGTCACTTTCTTGTGCACACCTGTGTTGTCTCTTTTACAACTCTGATTACTGTAACCTTTGTTTTAAAAAAATTGCCGTGGGCAGACCTTCCCATGTCCTTGTGATCCTTGCCCCCACTTTACCTTCCATCTCTTACAGTATCTTTTTTTTTTTAAAGCAATGAATCCCTATTGAATTTTTCCCAGAGAACCTTTTAAAGTTCATACCTCTTTTTTAATTACTGTGGGAAAAGCACACATAATGGTAATTTCCCATCTTGGCCATTTTAACTGCACTGTTTAATAAGCACACTCACATTGTTGGGCAACAGCTCTCAGGAATCTCCTCCTTGCAATCCTGAATCTGTGCCTACTAAACAGGAACCTTTCCCCCCCACAGCTCTTGGTGATCACTTTTCTTCCTTCTGTTGCTGTATTTGTTGACTATTTTCTAAGAAGAAAAATATGTGTTTGTGGTGACCAACATTGTCACTTAGCGCAGTGACAGTGAATTTCCTTCAGGATATAGCATTAGTCAGGATTTTTCTTTTCCTAAAGATGGCACCATTGTGTGCACGAATGTTTCCTTTACTCATTCATCTGAGGGAAACTTGAGTTGCTTCTACCTCTTGGCCATTCTGAGAATACCACAGACATGGGGCTGCAGGTGTCTCTTTGAAAGACTGCTTTAATTTCTTTGGATGTCTACTCAGAAGTCAGACTGCCAAATCATCATATAGCTCTGTTTTTAATTAACTCTTAAAAATTAGCATGCATTAGTTGTAGCAGAGTTTCATCGTGTGATATTTCCACTCACGTAAACAGTGTATCTGGACCAACTTCACCCCCTCCATCACTGCCCCATCCCACTCCCCCTCAAAGTGGCATCAGCAGGTTTCCCTGTTCTGTCCTCACACTTGCAAAGCAGCAACATCCACATAATCATTTTCATCCACCCTTGTCGTTAGCCCTCCCCCCTGCCGCCCCCTCCCAGCCTAATTTATTCGCTTGTCATCCAGGTATTTTAATTTGTGTTCATTGCACCAAAGAGACTCACTATTTTTTAATTTCTCAGAGAACCTCCATACTGTTTTTCATAATGGCTGCACCATTTTGCAGTCTGATCATTCATACATAGGAATAACACCTATCATTTTCTATTCTTCGTTTTGTTGCAATGGTATCATACTGGGATTTGAACTTGGGGCTTTGTGCTTGCTGGGTAGGTACTCTACCATTTCAGCCATACCTCTGGCCTCTTATTGTCTTGGTTATTTTGAGGTAAGGTCTCACTTATTGTCTGGAATGGCCTGGAGTGCCCCCATCCTATTTATGCTTCCTTTGGTAGTTGGGATAGCAGGTGCATGCTACCATGCCCTTGAGATGGACTCTCAGGAACATTTTTGCCCCGATTGGTCTGGAACCACAGTCTCTGGAGGAGCTAGGATGACAGGTATGAGCTACCAGCATCCTGGCCTTTTGATGGCAGCCATGCTAATACACATCTAGTGATATCTCACTGTGGTTTTGATATGCATTTCTCTTAGGAATAATGATTCTTCTCATACGCTCACTAGCCATGAGTATATATATTTTTGGTGGGTTTTCTAGTCAAGATCTTTGCTCATGTTTTAATGGGGTTGCTTTCTGATTGGCAATGACGTTCCTCTTCTATTTGGAATATTAGCATGCATTTATCAGATGCATGGTTTGTAGATGCTCCTTCCCACTGTCACTAGCCCTTTCCCTCTACCAACTTCACATGCAGTTTGCAGTTCGGTAAAATCCCATTTTTTTTTTTTTTTTTTTTTTTTTTTTTTTTTTTACTGCTCATGTTCTTGGTGTGATATTCAAGAATCACAGCCAAGCCCAATGTTCTGAAGCTCTCTCTGTTTTATTCTAGGGTTTTACAGCTTTAGTCTCACATGTGAGTGCTTAATCCATTCTGAGTTAATTTTCATATATGGTGTAAGGTTAGGTCCAGCCTTGTTCTTTTACATGCAGACATTAAATTTTGCAGATAGGATCTTTTTCCTTTTTTTTTGTTTTGTTTGAACTTTACTTTTTCACTCCAGGCTGGCACTCTACTACTTGAGCCATACGTCCACTTCCATCTTTCTGCTGGTTAGAGATAGAGTGTCATGGACTTTCCTGCATGACTTTGATCCTGGATCCTCAGATCTTAGCCTCCTGAGCAGCTAGGATTACAGGTGTGAGCCACCGGCACATGGCTTTTGCTTTTAACCCCAATTGAGGAAGGAATATGTTTAATAATAAGTCAGGGATTGGCAAAGACTGGCTTTACTGCACCAGTATTTGGACATGAGTGAGTTTTCCAGATCACCTAGAAGCAGGTAATGACAGGTCATTTCAACAGTATCATGTAACTACGTTTACAGAGTCCAAGTACCTCCTACCTGCCTGGAGCAGTGCCAGCTACTCCACAGTGAGTACCACAGGGGCTCAGCCCAGTCCTTGAAGAACTCACAACTGCAGTGGTCCCTGGATGGGACATGAAAGACAACAGAAAGGTCAAGCTGGGAGTCAGTGCCTCATGCCTGTCATCCCAGCTACTCAGAGATCTAAGGATCATGGTTCAAAGCCAGGCTGGGCAGGAAAATCTGTGAGACACTTCATTTAGCCAAACAAAGCTAGAAGTGAAGCTGTAGTTGAAGTGACAGAGTAGCAGCCATGAGCAAAAGAAGGGTTCAAACCCCAGTACTAGCACATATGCATGCATGTGTACACGCATGCATACACACATACACACACCCTGAGTTCAAACCCTGGTACTAGCACATATCACATATGCATGCATACACATACACATACACACACACACACACACACACACACACACACACACGCATGCACGCACATAAAACTCAACCAGAGTGGTGAGGGAGGCTGGCTGAGGGCAGGCACCCGCTGTCCATGTTAGCTCCAGGTTATATTATGGAGCAGGGCACATGCTGTTCAGTCACAGTGTGGTCATGACCTTCGGTGTGCACACTTCCTCCTCTGGGGAGGAACGGCATCTGACTTCTCACTGAAGGAAAACCTGTAAGGTCACCTGGAGGCCAAGAGAGACCTCCCACCAGAAATGAGACGCTTGCCCTCATCCCCTGCCCCTGTGAAGCCTATTTCTTCTTTGGACAGAGAAGGAAACCTACAGTGTTTGTCTGGAGTCCCAGAGACGGCAAGGAGCCTTCACCGCTGCCGCTGGAATTCAGCTCCTGCCCTCTGGCCAGAGGGAGCTAGAGACATAACAGTCACATCAAATTCCTCACAACTTCAGTTTAAACTGCCTTTAATGAAATAAAAAACAAACAAAATAACCAATGGTGCATTGCATAATGTGTATGGTCACAGTATAAAACAATTACAATTGGTTCATATAACATTGGATATAGAGAAGAAAATCACACAGACCCCTTGCTTTGTCTATGGAGAACTCCACAGACTCAGATGGGCCAGCTAAAGGAAGCAAGTCCACCTTGCCCCCCACCATGTGCACAGGGGAGCGTGTGCTCTAACAGCAGAGGGCTTTCCCAACCGCAGCTCACTTCTTCCTCTGTTGTCATCACCGAGGCTAAAGGAAAAGGAAAAAACCAACAACAAACAGCTTTTCTAAAAGTAGCAAGTTGTGTAGTATTGCTTATTGTTCCTGCCAAAAAGAGGCTCAGTCTTTGGCTAACAGATGTCAATATCAAAATCATGGCCAGAGCCATCAGGGAAAGAGACAGAGGGCTGGGCAGGGCAGGGGCTAGGGGAAACACACATAAATACATTGCTAAATTGGGATTTAATCCAGCTGGTGAGTTGAGAGCTCTACTGTCCCATGGAAAATCCAAAAGGTTGTTAAAAGCCAAAGTTTGCATTTTTCTTGTTTTCTCTTTTTTACAAAGTGAACACGGATGTAAACATCATAAAGTAAACGATTGGAAGAATTTCCTGGGCTTCATGGAACAGCTTGGGCTCTTTCTGGGGGATGTGTTTGTGATTTGAGAAAAGATCAGCCTTCTAGAAAGTTCCTGTGCAATCTTCCTGCATGTGAGGCCTTCCTCCAGCCTCTCCCAAAGAGCACTTTGTGGGAGCCCTATTTGGTATGTCAGATGGGGGCATCTCACACCTTCACAAGACACATCCTGCACAGCTTCTCCGTGGAAGGACCTTGGCACAATACTCTGGCTGTCTGACCCCTCCCACAGTTCCCAGGGGACCTGGGATCGGTCAGTCCAAGGGATGCCAGAAGGGCAAAGGTTGGAGCCCAAGACGACTCACCCTTGACTACGTCAGTGTGAGAGGTGAGGTATAGTGCGTGAGCACACACTCCTTTCACCACCCAGGCCCAGCAACCTAAGCCTCTGGGGGTGGGGCCCCTTCCAGAGTCAGGGGTTCTTAATGTCTACTCCGAAGGCCTTGCTACAAGGATCCTGAATCTGCCAGGAGTAGATGCAAGGTTTCAAAGTGCACACTGTGCAGTGAGGAGATGACATGCAGATGACACCCCAATAGTGCCACGCTCTCTCCTCTGTCCCCTCCCCCTCCCATCTTCTCACCAGATGCCAGGCCTGGAGCCTACCTGCCACCAGAGGCTTTAGCACACAATCTGGAGTTTGTGCCACAGGAGCAGTGCCCACACTGGGCAAGCTTACCCACAGGGGGAACTTCGTGGGTATATGCCCCCCCCCCCTTGCAGGGCAGCTCAGAGATGAGCAGAGCCAGTCATGGCAACGAGAGCAGGAAGGAGAGGAGACTGTGAGCCCAGAGTAGCAGGGCTCATCAGCCCACAGGACAAAGCTGCACGGGAATGGCCATCCTTTTCCTTTTGTATTTCTTTATTGCTCAAAACAAGTGAATCTTTTTTTTTTTTTCCTTTTGGAAGACAGGGCCGGGTGAGACCCTTCAGAGCCAGAA
Source organism: Perognathus longimembris pacificus (assembly GCF_023159225.1). NCBI lineage: Eukaryota > Metazoa > Chordata > Mammalia > Rodentia > Heteromyidae > Perognathus > Perognathus longimembris. The sequence continues at coordinate 70,968,085 of NC_063167.1, read as the reverse complement.
TTCACGCACAGCGCATGTCCACCGAGCTGAGCCACCAGTGAGCCCCAACACTGGAAAGCTTCTGGAAGGCCAGTGCTGGGTGCATAGGGCAGGGAGGGGGTGTTACAGGAGGGACCTGGGGGCTCTAGGCTCAGAGGGGCACTGTCAGCAGGTGAGAGAACCTGGAGGATCTTCCTGCCCACCCTTTTCTTCCTGAGGGGAGCAGGCAGTCAGAGCCGTCCCGCCCTCCTCCGTCCCAGGGCAGCAAGTCTCTGGCATTCCTTTGTGCCCACAAGTACCTAGAAGGTCGCGGAGAACGCATGTTCCTCTAGGCAGGTTTTGTGTGTGCCAGTCCTGGGTCTCGAACTTAGGGCCTGGACACACTCAGCCTTTTCACTCAAGACTAGTGCTCTACCACTTGAGCCACACCTCCACTTCTGGCTTTTTGCTGCTAATTGGAGATAAGAGTCTCATGGACTTTCCTGCCTAGGCTGGCTTCAAACCTCCATCTCCTGAGTAGCTAGAATTCCAGGCATGAGCCACTGGCTTTGGACTCCTGTGAGCAGATTCTGAATCTTGCAAGTCCGTGGAGCCTTGCGAGCGGCAATCTGTTCTCACAGGAGGGATCCTGGGGCAGGTGGAGCTGGGCCTTCTCTGTGGGGCCCCTGCAAGTCTCCTGGCCTCCAATGTCGCACACCAGGCAGGAGGGAGTGAGCCTAACACAGCCTGGGCTGCAGGAAGTGGGTGCCCCAGGAGCCTGCTCCCTGATCCCGGGGGTCCTGCAGGGCCCAGTGGCCTCGGCTCTGCCAGAGCATGCTTCCTGCTTTCCTTGCCCCTGCCCTCCTCCTGGCTGGCCTGGGCAGAGGTCGGGCTGTGTCACGGTTCCTACTCATTCTTAAGGCTAAGGTGGTGAGCTAAGGTGCTCGGCGGAGTCTGAATTCCAGACCCCAAGGCTACCATCTCCTCACTCTCACAGAAATGGATACAAGAGTTGGGAAAGGGCCCAAAAGAAAAAAGAAAGATAAATGCATTTGGGCTCCAGGAGAGTTGCATGCTCCAAATTTAGATTTCAAATGTAGACAACGCCCCACCCCCCCAAAAATAACAAAGGCATGGGGCAGGGTCGTGAGAGCCACAAGAGCCTTGGGCCTGGGCCTATGTCACCCCAAGGCCAGAGTGGAGGGTGGTAGTGCAGAGTCCCTTGCCTGAGGCCCAGCGTGGACGCAGGCCCCCTGGCAGGCAGGCCAGGAGGAACTCCATGCCACTGTGCACATCCTCCCTGCCACCCTGCCAACCAAAGTCACCAACACACACACACACTCACACACACACACACACATCAGAGATCTGTCAGAGGAGAACAAAACTTAGACAAAGGTTTAACTGTTAAAAAGCTGCAGTCAGGAAAGAGCACACACTTGAGATTGTTCTAGAGCAGAAAGTGCCGTGGGAGGAAGAGCTGTGTCAAGGTAAACATGTCCGCGCTCAGAGCTTGACGTGAAGAAAGGAGAGCGCAAGCTCCCACCTGAGATAGAGAGGACTGGTCTTTAGTGTGACACTTTGTTTCCAAACATCTCTGTCCTCACCCCACTGTCCCTGGAACCTTCTGGATGGCTGAGCTGGGTGTTCACTCCATCACCTCACCCCACTGTCCCTGGAACATTCTGGAAGGCTCCAGCTGGGCATCTAATCCATCTCCATGGACATAAGTCGGCGACGCTCCCGCCGTGTCTCCTGCACTTCCTTCCTGCAACACCAGTGGGCGCTGCAGTAGCCGATGAGGCAGGACAGGAGGCCCACCACGGTGGACAGCCCCACGCCGATGAGGAGGGGGTACTTGAAGGCGGTCAGCACTGGGGGAGAACAAGGGAGGCAGTTAGTGCTGCGCTGGCAGCCCCGGGGGACCAGCACCTCCCTCCCCGACCTCGGAGGGCTCTCCTTGGGGATCAGACCTCACAGATCTTCCACCCCAAGTTCTTCCCCCTTGACAAAGTGAGCAAATGTCCCCCACCCCGTTCTCAGGGAAGGCAGAACAAGAACTCACTGCCTCTGAATGTCAGTTTGCTTTTTTAGGGCTCTGGCAGGAGATTGATTTTTAAAAGTCGGTATAAGGGCACTGCGCATTCAGCAGCAGATGCGTCCTTAAAAATACCATGCATAAATCAGCCCTGTGCACGAGAGTACTGAAGTGTGCTAAGCAGCTATTTTAAGTAACACTGTAGTAAATTATCGAGCAAAGTGAATAATCACTCCCCTACTTGTTTGAGAAGATCTTGAGTTTTCATTTGGAATTAACTTCAAGGAAAGAATTTAAGACGCAAACACAGTACAAATGACAAGTTTCGGAAATGCACGCACACTGTGTGGACCTGAGGCCCCAGCGCTCTGCAGGTGGATGGTGTCTCACAGGAGGTGACCCTCCCACTTCACAACAGAGGAGACAATCAGCAAGGCCATGTGACCCACCAAAGCAAGGGCTCAAGTCTATCTCCTTGTGCAGAAGTGTATAAGGAAACTCCTCCCAGCCTCCTGCTTAGGTTGGGAGACACCTGGACCCTCATACTCTCCAAGGACTTACTCTAACTGGTACTTTCTTTTTTTTCCCCCTTCTATTTGATTTTTTAAAATTGTTATCATAAAGGTAAGGTACTCTTTAGTACATTTCTTTTTGGACTGTGTCACCCCTTCCCTCGCTCTCTCCATTTTTCCCTCCTGTCCCACCCACAAGTGTATAGTTCATTTTCAACATGGCATCCAGTGAGATAATTACTTTCTGATGCTTTTTGCAGGTGAGACGGATACAAGGATTTTTTGTTTGTTGCTGTTTTGTACCAGAGCTTGAACTCAGGGCCTGGGCGTTGTCCCTGAGGTTTCTCCCATGGCTGGTCTCTACCACTTGAGTGTCACTTCTGGCTCTTTACTGGTTAACTGGAGATAAGAGTCTCGTGGATGTTCCTGCCTAGGCTGGCTTTGAACTGTAGTCCTCAGCTCTTAGCTTCCCGAGTAGCTGGGATTACCGGTGTGATGCCTGGCTTCCAGTAAGCCCTGCAATCACTCCCCATGGTGCCTCTGACACACGACAGTAAAGCCAGGAACTGGCAGGGCTGCTTTCGCTCTTTCTGAGCGCAGACCAGGTCCGGCCCAGTGAGAAAGCAGACTGCCCAGTTGTGGTACATCCCTCAAGCTGGAAGCCTGGATGGCTGTCAGCCAGGCCTGGAGAGACACTACCTGCAGGGCCCGGGAGTACAGCCGCTTGCGGTACCTACCATCCATCTTCACGGTTATAAAGACAGGCTTGGAGTGAGTCTCTGTCTCCTTCTGCCAGGAGCCTGTTGGTGACTTCACCCATGGTGTCACGGAACAAAAGTAGTTGCCAAAGTCCTGGTCCTCAGAGCCATGCACCTGTAACAGGAACTCGAGCGTGCCCACGCGCTCCAGGCTCAGGCTGCTCTTCCCAGGGCGCGGGGCAGTGGTGACGATCCCCTTCCGGTCCAGAGTGGACAGCAGCACCGGATCCTTGTCCAGACCAAAGGAGTGCACAGCAAACCAGGACACATCGAAGGCCATGTCATCTAGAGTGCCAAGCCAAAACCCTGGGTCAGCACCATGAGGAAAGTGCAGCCTGCAGGCAGGCCAGCTGTTTCACAGAATCCTATTCCAATGGTGGGTCATGGCCTGAGCTCCTCCCTGCAGTCCCCGCACAAAACCACACTCTTGCCACTGCCCAGCCTACGGAGCCCGGGGAGAGAACCTGGGGCCATGAGCCCCACTCACACAGCCCCAAAGGTAGAGCAGGCAGCCAGCCTCATCACACTCTATGCCCCAAGACACTAAACGAGCCCCAGGCAGGGAAAAAACTAAACTTACAAGGAACAAAATGTCACGCTGCAGAAACAACATGGCGTAAGATATCACAAGAAATGTACACACTGCCCTACTATGTAACTGTACCCTTTTTGCACAACACCTTGTCAAAAAATTTGTGTTCAATTAATAAATAAATTAAATTTTAAAAAAAAAGATGAAAAAAACAAAAAGAAACAACATGGCTCACAGTCCCCAGGTGTTGCCGCTGGGGTGGCAAAGGCCCTCAACATTAAGATTTAGCCCAAAATAAATTAATATGCACAGAAGAGCAACAAGCCTAACACAGAAGCAAGTCTCCCAGAATGCAAAGGCCAAGCGGACCTCCTCAACTCAGACCCCCTGAACTGGCTCCTGTCAACAGCACTAGCCATGCCATGGAAGAAGGGCTGCTTGCCTTTGCTTTGCTCTTTTTGGTGGCAAGACTGACGCCAGGGCCTAGTACATGTGCCACAGCATCCTACCACTAAGCCACACCTCTAGCACAAATCTTTTTATATTCCCATGTGCCAGTGGCTCATCCCCATACTCAGGGGGCTGAGATCTGAAGATCACAGTTCAAAGCCAGACCAGACAGGAAAAGTCCATGAGACTCTTATCTCCAACTAACCACCAGGAAACTGAAAGTGGAGCTATGGCTCAAGTGGTAGAGTGCTAGCCTTGAGCACAAAGAAGCTCAGGAACAGCACCCAGGTCCAGGGTTCAAGCCCCAGGAGCAGAAAAAAAAAAAAAGAAAAAAAGAAATCAATATATATAAAGCAGGAATTGCTAAACCCTACCACAGTGACATTCTCACTTCAGCTCTTTGGAAAGCAGCCTCATTCTCTTCAGATTGACTCACTGAGGCGCTTGGGTACCATTTTCTGGTACCTAGAGAGTGAGTCATGAGGAGACCGCTCCGAGGGGTGGGTGGAGGGGGCAGAATGGGCCGGGGTCCTGCCCATTGCGCTGGGAATGCGCCGTCACACACAGGTGCTGGTGGCTTCTGAATACAGCATGCTGGAGGGACTGTGTCCCCACTACCCACAACCACTCTCCAGTCCCCGACTCTGTGCCTGCCACACAGAGTCCCAGCACCAGAGCGCCCCAGTGAGTCCTACATTCGTCCTGATTGTGAAGGTACTGAGCACAGCACCCGGAACACAGAATGCACTGAGTGATCTCCACATTGGACAGACATGGGCCAACAGCAATGCTGGACTAGCAGGTGTACTCTCTGCACCTGTCACTGCAGACGCCAGGGGGTAAAGCGCCTGTACTTGCACCACCAGAAACTGAGACCCCTTGGCTGGTCTTGTGGAGGTCACGCGTGTTCTCACTCCTCGGGCCCCCACGGTCCTGATAATTATGATGCAAATATCTGGGCTTGCTTCCAATTGTGCAACAGGTAACACAACTTGCTTCCATTCAACCTAGCCGGTACAGGGGGCTGGTGGGGGGGGCAGACCCTTGGGGGCAGGATGGCACGCACTCGCAAGGACTGGGAGGAGATGGAGTTTGGTACCTGGCTCAAGCATGGTGCCCTCCACCGTCAGGATGCAGAAGACCTTGATGGGCTCGCCCCGGGTGACAGAAGGTGTGTCTGAGTGCACGGAGGCATTGAAGACCGGACCTAGGAGAAGGCAATGCCGTCCCATCAGTCTCTTACATGGGCCCCTCAGCCATGCATGCTCTCCAATGCTGTTTGAATGTGGCTCGCTTTCCCGGGAACTGTCTAGAAACTCACCAAGTAGCTATGCTAAGGTTGCCTGCCTCCTATGCAGACGTAGGAGCGCGGTCTGTGGAACTGACACCAAATTAGAGCTCATACCAGAGGCCCTGGCGCCCCAGCTCTTCCTTTTGCTTCTCTCATGATAACCTCAGCCTCATTTCAAGCGCCCCTAGCTCAGCACCACCTAGGTGTCTGTGCAGGGCGGGTTGCGCTGGCTGGGTTTTGAGGGTCTTTTGGCTAATCAGAGGGACAGGGACTGACCCCTGGCTGGCAGGGGTGAGTGGGAGCTCCGTGACCGGGGACAGAGGCCCATTGAAGAAAGGAGACAGAAGTGACAACAGTCTTTCCACAGAGTGTGCTGGGAGCACAAAAGGCATAGGGGGCTCCATCCAGGGGGCAGGAGGGACTGAGACAGCTGGGATATTCCTTGAAGAGACCACCGAGCTGGGGAGGCAGGCATACTACTGGAGCTCTCAGTACTTCTTGCTCAGTTTTCACTTTGAGTCCCAAAGATAAAACCTCTACCCAGTCCAGTGCTGGTTGCTCACACCTATAGTCCTTGCAAATGAAGACCACAGTTTGAGGCCATCCTGGGCAGGAAAGTCCAGAAGACTCCATCTCCAACTAACCAGGAAAAAGTCAGACTGGAGGCATGGCCCAAGTGGTAAAGAATCAGCCTTGACTGAAAGAGTCAAGTGAGAGCATGAGGCCCTGAGTTCAAATCCCAGTACTGGCCAAACACAAAACCCAAACTAAAACCCCCACACCTCTCTAGCCAAATTTTGTCTTGCATGCCTCCCTGAGAACACGGCAGATGAAATTACTGCTTTCAACCTGTCTAAGAACCCAAGTTCCCAGCTCTAAACTACACTCTCCCCAAGAGGTCAGTGTTTAGTGTATGATCCTAACTCCTAAAACTCAACAACAGGCAGAGCAGAGAGAAGGTTCCAGAACATTCAGTGTTGAAGGATTTCCCATGGGTTTCCTGAGAAGCAAAGGGGATGGCCCTGGCTTGCTGGCTCCAAAACTCATTAGAAGTTAAGGAAACAACTGCTATCTTCTCATCCACAGTGACTAGAAAGGAACAACCATCAGACAGACAGATGGACACAGACAGAAAGAGAGGTCACAATATCTGATGAACTAAATTTTCATTTCAACCTGAGGCCCAGTAAAACAAATTTATGAGCTTGCTCCTTTGACAAGAAGTGTGTGAAGAGTCTGTGTGGTTCAGAATGTGGAACGCCTGGAAAGTTCTGTGCGTTCTTAGCACTGGAGCGCAGTGGGCTTGGGGACCAGGGCAGGACGCCACCCAGTGCTGGATCCTGAGCTTCCACCGCCCCCACCGGCCCCCTTGCTGCTGGGAGCAAAGCAGAGACTGACTGCCCTGGGCAGGGGTGGCCACCAGCAGCTTTGTCACCCATGGTCATTTGTGAGTTCAGAGCAGCCCCACCATCGTGTCAGAACTGGGTCAGAACTCAGGGCCTCACACTCTTAGCCTTTTTTTTTTCCTTTGAGATGATAAATTCTATACTTTCATAGAACCACACTAAGAGGCTTTCTTGGGCCTCTTGTAAGAGAATACAAAACGATAAAAACATTAAGAAACCTCCATACTGGATTTATGTCCCTGTTTATTTAATGTGAAACAGCACATATTTACTTGATTTGGACTAATGTCACCTTTTCTTTTTCTTTTCAAAGAAAACTCCAAATGCCTTCTCGGCTGTAAGTTCAAGTTCTCATTTTCCCTGTGGGGCTGTGGGGATGGAATGGGGACCTATGCCAAGGCTGCTGGCAGACTGGGCTGGGAAGAAAGGTTCCATTGTGGAGTCTGCTCACAGGGGTGATTTCCTTCTCTCCCACGAAGCCAACGGATGACTGGCAGCACGGCACAATTTCCTCACGATCATTTCTGGGGCAATGCTGTGCTGTGCAGGGGCTTGTCTGGTTAGCATCACAGGCGGCTTTCACAGAGTTTGCTCTCCCTGCACTCTACCATGTGCCCTAGGATCTCAAGTAGCCCAGTTCCAGGTCTTTTAAAAATGAGGACAGAAACAAAAATGCACATTCACCCAATACTTGTATAAGAATGTCCCAAGTAGCAGTCAGGAACCAGAAACATGGAGGAGATAAACAGAATGTGGCAGATCCTTACAATGGAGTATTATTCAATGATTAAAAATAAAAGCATGAAGAGAGCCGGGTGTCTGTGGCTGACACCTACCATCCTAGTTACTCAGGAGGCTAAGATCTCAGGATCACAGTTCAAAGCCAGCCTGGGCAGGAAAATCTGTGAGACTCTTATCTCCAATTAACCTCCAGAAAACTGGACATGGAGCTGTAGCTGAAAGTGGTAGAGCGCTAGCCTACCACTGACAAAATTTTTAAAAAAGCACGAAGTGCTGAGGTGTGCTAGAGCATGGGTGGCCTTTGAAAACATTGCGCTCTCTTAAAACAGCTGGATAATGAGAGCATGTCTTACCATACTTGTAGGAAATGAATGAACAGAACAGAGATAGAATGTAGATTTAGCGGCTGGTGAGGGGCAGGAAAGGAGAAGGTAGGATTGAAGGGTGTTGGTTGGGTGTTGTCTGGGTATTAAGAAATGTTCTAACACTTGCACACTCATGTTCACTGCTGCACAGTAAACCACAGGTAAGTCAGGGAAGCAGCCCAGAGGCCCTGCAGTGAATGAGAGGATGGAGAAAATCTCTCTCCCCCTTCTCTCTCTCTCTCTCTCTCACTCACACACACACACACACACACACACACACACACACACACACTTTACTCATTCATTGGGAAGAATATGGACCTGGAAAACAATTTGCATTGAGTGAAGTCATGCTCAGAGAGACAAAAGGAGCATGTCTCCACTTCTATGTGGAAGTTAGATCCAAATTACAAATATACATGAAAACATGCAGGGTCTATGCAGATGTATGCAAACAAACTGACTAGCAGATGGTGTATGCAGGAGAGGACTCAATGGTGTAATTGCTTTGAACAAGAAATTTACAGTAGGGGCTGGGAATGTGGCTTAGTGGTAGAGTGCTTGCCTAGCATGCATGAAGCCCTGGGTTCGATTCCTTAGTAGCACATAAACAAAGCCAGAAGTGGTGCTGTGACTCAAGTGATAGAGTAATAGCCTTGAACACAATGAGGCTTAAGGACAGTGCCCAGACCATGAGTTCAAGCCCCAGGACTGGCAAAAAAAAAAAAAAAAAAAGGGAACTTAGGGCTGCAACTGGGAGGCAGTGGGGGGCACAGATGAATGGAAAGAGGAGGTACATGTGAATAGTCATAATACTCAGGGCAGCCATCATTTCAATAAGCCAACACTGAATCAGAGAACTGGGAGGCTGGGTGGGGCTGGGAGCCATTGGGGAGAATAATGGTGACATTGATCATAAACTGGCATGTTCAATTAAAGCCCCTGTATCAGTACTTAAAGATGATTAAGAAAAATAAGTTCTACACATGGATTTTGGTGATGGCTGCTCCAGTGTGTGGGGTGGGTGGGGTCTCTGTGTGTTGGTACTAGGGATCAAACTCAGGGCCTTATGCTTTCACTTGGATTTTCCACTCAAAGCTGGTGTTCCTCCATTGGAGCCACACCTCCACTTCCAGCTTTTTGCTAGTTAATTGCTGCCAGGCCAGCTTAGAACCTTCGTCCTTGGATCTCAGCCTCCTCAGTAGCCGAGATTACAGCATGAGCCACTGGCACCTGGCAAATCCCATGCTCTGGGATGTGTAAGTTGATGGCATTTGAAGCTATTTGAAAGCATGAGGCCATCTGACAGAAGCCCGAGGTGCGATGGCCGGAGCCTGGCTCACCTGAGGTCTGGAAGTCGATCTCGATGGGGTTGGAGAGGCCGGTGGCCGCCTCCCTCCACAGGCTGCCCCCGGCCGGCGCCCAGGCGGTCACCACGCAGCGGTACAGCCCAGCATCCGACACCTGCGTTTGGTACATTCGGTAGCGAAACTCATCCTCCTGCACCTTCTCCAGCACCACGCCCTGTGCCCGCGCGGCGTCTGTCCAGTTGCCCGGCCTCACCACGGCGTCCTGGTCCAGGGAGACAATGCACCTGGTGTCGTTGGGCCCTGGGCCGGCCGCGATGGCCTTCTCGGCCGTGATGGCCACGGAGTAGCGGGGGGACCTCACGTTCTGGGAGGACACCTTGCAGGTCATCTCAAACGTGCTCCCCGCCGCTAGCAGGGGCTTGGGCTGCCGGGCCTTCACCACAAGCACAGAATCTGGAGAGAGAAGAGGGCAGGGAGGCTCTGAACTTTTCTAGAAAAATCTAGAGGAAGAAAGGGAGGCCAAGACGAAGCAGTCTCATGGGCATACAGAGGCAGGCAACTGCCACAGACAGCCTGGTACGGAGGAACTCCAAGTCCACGATGTTTTACCCAGAAGGAGGACTGGGGAACCCAAAGGTGAGCCCTTCCCAGGGCAGCAGGCAGAGTTCACTCCTTAGAGGCACGGAGGGTGCGGGTGAACCCCATGCCCAGGCCTGGCTGTGGGCCCCACCACCGCCCTTCCCTGAGACAGGGGAGCCGGTGTGGCCTTGATGGTTTCACCCAGCACAGCACACACTCATCACCAGTGCAACCAGAGTGCGCATATCTGTGCTCCATGCTCCCACATCACACCGGATTCATACTCAAAGGCCAGGGCCGAGGGCTGCACAAGCATCCCGTGTAAGGCAGCCACCTGCAGCCCATGCCCGTGGTCCCAGCGACCCCGCAGGCTGAGCTCCAGAGGCCTCTGCAGAGCCCTGGCCAACTCCAGTCCTCAGACTCCACCTCCACCTAGCCAGCTAAAAGGTAGGCTAGAGGTGTGGTGTAGGTGGTAGACTGCAGCTGGTCTTTTGGTGAAAAGCTAGGGGATAGCTCCCAGGCCCTGAGGACTGTGCTTCAAAACCAGCCTGGGCAGAATAGCCCAGGAGACTGTGCCCCGCTAACTACCAAAAGGCAGGACTGGAAATGTGGCTCGAGTGGTAGAGCTCCAGTCAAGCAAGCAAGCAAGCTGAATAAGCTCAAGGTATTAACTGACCAATAATAATAATGATGATAATGAAGAACAAATGTTTTCTCCCCCTACCTTCTGCTGCCCAGAATATGCTGATGGGCTTGGAGAAGACATCTTTGCTCTTCACCCAGCTCTTGTTCTGATGCTGGGTCCAGGCAGACACAACGCAGAAATAATTGCCCCTGTCTCCCTCCGTAGTCCTTTGGATCCGGAAACTAAACGTGTCCATGTGCTCCTTAGAGAAAATGAACTCTCCGTCCTGGGCCCGCCGCCTGCTTCTCTCTCCGTACCGCAGCGTCCAGTCCCCGTCCATGACGGCAAGAAGCTCATTGGCCGCCATGTCGTCACTGCGCCGGCTCAGCCGGTAGTACCAGGACACTGCCAGGCGGACTCGGGCCTCCGTGTTCCTCACCTCCACCACCCGGCACTCCATTTCTGTGGGCTCGTCTGCAAACCCAGGCATTCGGGACGCATTCAGGAACACCTGGTAGTCTGGCTCTGAACAGGAGACAGAGAAGCTGGCTTAGAGGCATTAATCAACCGGCTACGGTGGCTCATGCTTGTAATCCCAGCTGCTCAAGAGGCTGAGATCTGAGGATCACAGTTGAAGGCCATCCCAGGCAGGAGTCCATGAGATTCTGATTTCCAATTCAGCAGCAAAAAGTCATTCGTGGAGGTGTGGCTCAAGTGGTAGAGCACCAGCCTTGAATGAAAAAGCCAATCAAGGGTGCAAGGCTCTGAGTTCAAGCTCCAGAGAAAGGAAGGGAAGGAGGGAGGGAGGGAAGGGGAGAAATTGTCTCTTCCTGCTGTTTTACCCTTAAAAAAATGAGTTACCAAGATGGTGCATTTTTCCCGGGGCCTCTTTGCCCATGACCCTGGGATGAGGCACCACTCCTCCTGAGGGAGGGAGCCTCCTGTGAACTCACAGCCAGCAGCCGCTCTGATTCTTTGTTCAGCAAGGGCTTACCTCACTCCAGGCCTTTGAATGCTGTCCTGTGGCAGGACTGGCCCTCCTACCAGACTCCACCCCGGGGACGGCCCACCTCCACCATCTGCGCTGGCAAGAGCCCCTGCTACACGCTAACATACTTGCTGAGTTGAAGGAAATTTATTATTTGCATAAAAATGCTCATTTTGGTGATAGCATTTCATCACTGATTACAGCCACATCCGGCTTGATCTCAATCAAGAAATCAGCTAAGAATGCAATGGTGCTTGGGTTTTAAAATGCTTATCAGTTCAGATGCATCCTAACATACTCAACATTAAAATGAGGTGATAGCTGGAGGCTATAGCTGAAGGCTGGGCGTGTGGTCCATGCCTATAATCCCAGAGGAAGAGGCAGAGGCAGAAGCAGGTGGATTGAGAGTGCAGGGCTGACCCGGGCTACAGAGTAAGACTCTGACTCCAGAAAGGGAGATGACGTAATCTCAGAAAGTCCTGGTAGCTGGGGAAGTGGGTGGCTCCTCTACGATGGGATTTGCACATTTCTTTTTTTTTTTTTTTTTTTTGGCCAGTCCTGGGCCTTGGACTTAGGGCCTGAGCACTGTCCCTGGCTTCTTCCCGCTCAAGGCTAGCACTCTGCCACTTGAGCCACAGCGCCGCTTCTGGCCGTTTTCTGTATATGTGGTGCTGGGGAATCGAACCTAGGGCCTCGTGTATCCGAGGCAGGCACTCTTGCCACTAGGCTATATCCCCAGCCCCAAGATTTGCACATTTCTATCTAACCCGCCTGCTCAGCCTCCAGGCTGCACCGCAACACAGCGGCCCTCCCCAAAGGACAGGCCTCCAGGACAAACAGTGTTCAGTCAACAATGTTTGTGGCAGTGCTGGGGCTTGAATGTAGGTCCTTGCATTCTTGCTTAGCTTTTCCCTTAAGGATGGCACTCTACTACCACTTGAGCCAAGCCTTCACTTCCGGCTTTTTACTGGTTAACTAGAGCTAAGTCTCAGGGATTTCTTTGACCATGCTGTCTTCAAACTGCAATCCTTCAAAGTTCCTTGAGTGAAAAAGTGAAGTACGAAGGTGAGGCCCTGGCTTTAAGCCCCACTACCCATACAAAAATACAAAAAGCAATAAGCTGGGATAATCCTAGACAGACAGCTGATAATTGTCATCCTAAAAACATGCAAATATTCTTTCCCACAATGACAGATCTCTGAGGTTGCTCCCAAGTACTTAGCAGATTAATGGCTCCTTTTAAAGAAAAATAATTCCTTTCCTTGGTGGCCCCAGTGGGCAGAGGGGCCTGGCGGAGCCCCAGCAGTTGCGCTGGGAACCTCTCCAATTATCACTGCACAAGGCTAGGACTTGGGGCCGGAGCTCAAGCGTGAAGTGATTAGAATCCACCTTGGCCAAAGGCTCATTAAGACATCTGATGGCAGAAGGCAAGCTGGTGTGCAGATTAACCAGCTCCCCACCCGGCTAAGTTCTAGCCACACACTAAGGAGACCAACACAAAGCAACCTTTGTCCCTAGGTGGAAATTCAGATTCTTCTAGTCACTCCTTCACACACTTAAGATAGGGATCCTTAGCCCGGCCACACAGCTGTAATGTTAGCTAGGAGGCTGAGATCTGAGGATCACGGTTCAAAGCCATCCTGGACAGGAAAGTCTATGAGACAATCTTATCTCCAATAAACTACTCAGAAAAAAAAAAAAAAACCAACAAACAGTAGTGGAGCTGTGGCTCAAGTGGTTGAATGCCAGTCTTGAATGAAAAAGCTAAGTGATTAGTCCTGAGTTCAAGGCCCAGGACTGGCACATGCACGCGCGCGCGCACACACACACACACACACACATATACACACACATACCCTTAGCTTTGAGTGAGGATGCATAGAAGGATATCCATATGAACACTCATTTAAGGCATTAGAAAGTTCTTTCCATTATCCAGTCTTATGCTTCTGCGTTGAGAAGACATATGATAAATTCAATGCCAAGAAAAAGCTTGTTTTCCTTCCTTGGAGGATTATACATGCACATCTTTTTGTCTCCAGTCTTCAAATCTCAGAAGCAAATTCAGGGTCTCCCTTGCAGTAACTAATTCATCCGCCACCTCTCAATATCTATTCTTTAGATTTTTTTAAAAATCCCTTTTGATCTTGATATTATTTTCATGTCTTCTGCTTTATGCTTCATTTTGCAAGCCAACTTAAATCTCTGCCCCCTTCAAAGTAGGACATAAATCCTAAGCTAAAATACAAACACACACAAAAGATTTCTTTCTCATCCTTTAAAAAAATCATCATGATTCTGTGTGCTGGTGGTTTATACCTGTAATCTTAGCTACTTGGGAGGCTGAGTTCAAAGGTTCAAGGCCAAGAGGGACTAAAAAATAAAAATGATGGGAAATCCAAAACACGCAGATCATGGTCTGGTTGCATGCTGAGGCAGAAAATGACTCCCTGTCTCAAAAGGCCTGGCTAAGTGTAGAATGACTACCCAGAAAGCATAGAGCCAGAGTTCAACCCCCAGAAACATCAAAAAATTAATACATATATCACACAGTGGTAGATCCCACTTTCCAAAGATGTAGCACTCCCTCCATGCCCTCCATCACTGTGACCTTGCTCCTACCAAGGCAGCCTTCCCCCCAATATCTGATGTTGAGGGGACTCTGGATAGCTTTGAGTAGCAGGAGAAAGCAGAGGGGTGGGTCAGCTGGTCTTAAGTTGCTGTGGCCCCTTCTTTTCTGTGGGAAGGCAGCACCGCAGGGAGCAGAACCTCCCTGACAGCACCACAGGGTGTAGGTGCCATGGGGATAGGTGCTATGGGGGCAGGTGCCATGGGAGCAGGCACCACGGGCAGCAGGCTTCAGGGCAGTCTGTGAAAATACAAACCCACAGCCTCAGAGTATACCCCAAGAAGAAAGCCACTCTGAACCAGGGGCCCCAGCACACCCCATGGGTTAGAGCTGAACCATTCCTGACCCTCACAAGCATAAGCAAGATACAAGGCAGCACGCTCTTGGTCAGACGGTGGGAGGGAGCAGGATGTGAGCGTGTGTGGTGCATGCCAAGCCCTCAGCCGGGGCTGGGGACATAGGATGGGATCCACAAATGGTAAGGAGCATCACCGCCATCATTACTATTTTGTTTTAGTCCTGGAAGGGACTTGAACTTGGGGCCTCCAGTTCTTTTCTTAGCCTTTTTGTTCAAGGCTGGTGCTCCTCCATGTGACCCATGACTTTACTTCCGGCCTTCTGGTGGTTAGTTGGAGATAAGAGTCTCTCAGATTTCTCTGCCTGGGCTGGTTTTGAATACTGCTCATCAGATCTCAGCCTCCTGAGTAGTTAATAGTACTACAGGCTTGAGCTACAGCCACCTGGAGAATCATTATTCTTTATCTGCTAGGTGGCAAAACTGAGTTTTGTGTCATATCTGCATAACAATCTAGGTGTCTCCCCTCCCCCTTCTCTTTCTTTTTTACTGGGGATTTGAACTCAGTGTTTCCTGCTTGCTAAGCAAGTGTTTAACCATGGTTTGTGCCATGCCACACACAAGCGCATGCGCGCGCGCACACACACACACACACACACACACACAGCTCTTGAGCTTCAGTTTATTATAGGACCTCATGCTTTCTCAGAATCAAGCTCACCTCAGATTGCCATCCTCCTACCACTGTCTCTCAAGTAGCTAGGATTACAGGCATGCACTACTGCACTCAGCCTCATGAATCCAGCTTGCTTAAGAATGGTTTGGTGACAACACTTCATGGTTACCTAAGCTGACCTCTACTGGACAGGTCAGCTTTCTTTCTATATATATATATTTTTTAGTCATGTTTTAGGTCTTTATCTCATACAGGCCCCAGGCTGTGTCTGATGTGGAATGTGGTTACATCTCTAGAGGTGATGTTTAGGGTCAGGCAGACACTACATACTCAAGCCTGGTCACATGGCTGCCACGGGGTCACAGCGCGGGGCCAGGGGGAAGATTTAAGAGGAGAGTGAGAGTGGAAGAATGCAGTTGCTCATACTCAGGTTGGCTTCTTCATGTGCAAATATCCCTGACCACATGTGCTTGTTTTTGCACATGCAATTACGGTTTTCCCTAGAACACCTTTAACATGCCCATGGCTGGAAACCATTCAGCCAGTGTTTATTGAGTGTCTATTTGGGGTTGAGTAAGTCTTTAATTTCTTTTTGGTGCTAGAACTGTGGTGTGCTAAAACCTTGTGCCCTTGCTTAATTATTCTGCACCAGGGTGGAGCTCTACCACTTGAGCCACAGCTCCATTTGGGGCTTTTTGCAAGTGATTAGAGTCTCACAGACTTTCCTGCCCAAGTTGGCTATGAACCGGTGTCTTCAGCTCCCAGCCTCCCCAGTAGCTAGAATTACCAGCGTGAGCCACCAGAGCCTTGCCCACAGTTGGCTTCTTTGTTTCTTTTCAGTGTGGAGAACACGGGTGTCAAGTCCCCCCAGAACTCCCCCTGGTGTCTGACACACACACCCTCATACTGCAAAGAAGGCCTGGAGTCAGGCTGCATGCTGGGGCTCAGTGTGGGGACCTGAGAGTTGGGCCACAAGGTGCTGGGCCACAAGGTGTGGGGTCACAACCATTATTTGGAAAGCTGCTAAGGAGTCCTGGCTGGCCCAATTCCTCCCCACTCAGTGCTTCCATGCCAGGCCCGCTTCCTTGCCCTTCCACATGTCAAAACGACAATGGGAACAGGGCTGGCCCCAGGGCAGGCCCCAGGGCAGCTCACTCCTCCTCACCCTCCTCCCCTGTGCCCCCTTGGTCCCTACTCAGCCCCCACCTTTGCTAGCTAAAGGAACGTGGAGCAGTGAGTCCAGCACCCAACCTGAGAGCTCACGCAGAGAAGGGGAGAGCTCACCATGCTCCACCCAGAGCTAACTGAGGGGACACAGATGGGAGCGAGGCCAGGGGACAGAGGCCACACGGGCGACATGTGGTTGACAGAGATGACAGATAGTATGTCACCATGAATAAAGCAGACAGGTCCCGGGTGGAAATCAGGTCAGCTGGGCCCCGGTGGCTCCCACCTGTCATCCTAGCTACTCAGGAGGCTGAGATCTGAGGATCAGGGTTCAAAGCCAGCCCAGGCAGGAAAGTCTGTGAGACTCTTATCTCCAATGAGCCACAAAAAGTAGGAAGTGAAGATGTGGCTCAAGTGGTAGAGCACTAGCCTTGAACACCAAAGTTCAAGGACAGCTCCCAGGTCCTGAGTTCAAGTTCCAGGGCAAGCATCAAAAACAAATTCTTCCCTATCCAGCTTTAGAAAGCAGAAGCCCTGTTCCTGGAGCACCTAGGAGTGTGGAAGAGGAAGGGGGACGGAAACCCTTCCCTCCAATAAAGATCTAGTCCCTTTTCTCTTTCTTTTGTCTGTGTGTATGTGGGGGGGGGGGTGGGGGGGAGGGATATACTAGAGCTTGAACACAGGGACTGAGTGCTGTCCTTTAGTATTTTCACTCAAGGTTGATACTCTACCACCTGAGCCACAGCCCCACTTCCGGTTTTTTGCTGGAGGTAAGTCTCATGGATTTACCTGCCTGCTCTGGCTTTGAATTATGATCCTCAGATCTCAGCCTCCTGAGTAGCTGGGATTGCAGGTGTGAGCCACCACATCTGGCTTGACCCATTCGGACAATGAAAGGAAACATTACCCTCTCAAAGAAGGTAGAGCTGATGGAAGGCAGGAAGGCAGGTTTCCTAGCACCGTCCCTGCCTCCAAACTCCATATCCTCCTCCCACACTTTGCCTTTCTGCCTGGGATTCGTTCTGAACAGAAGACTGTCTCAACTCATAATCCCAGCACCCAGACTCTGCCAGAGGCCTGGAGGCAGGAAGAAGCCATTGGGCAGACCACTTACCTAGCCAGGTCACGTCCACGCTGGCAGGGGCAGACCTGGCCTCAGCCACCTTGTGCCAGCTCCTGTTGTGCCCCAGAGTCCAGAGTGCCACTTGGCAGAAGTAGTAGCCGGTGCTGTCTCTGCTCACATCTCGCACGAGTAAATGGTAGGACCGTGTGTCTGTGTGACTCAGGGCTACGCGGGGGGCGCTATGCACCAGGGAGGTGCGGTCCAGCCGGGCTAACAGCTGGGAGGCAAGCAGGGTGCCGTCAGGCAAGCGGCTGAAGTACCAGGCCACCTCGGGGCGCACATCGTCCGTGCGGTCGGTGCTGATGTTGCAGGCCAGGTCCAGGTTCCTCCCTTCAGCCACCGACACATTCCGAGCCACAGTGGCTCGCAGAACTGTGGGGTCAAAAACAAACACTCTCAGAGACCTGGACCACAGACCGGCCCCCCCCACCAAAGCCCAGCCTCGCCACCTGTGGAGAGTACGTCCTTCTGTCTTTTTGGTGGTCGTGGGGCTTGAAGGGCCTGGGTGCTGTCCCTGAGCTCTTCAACTCAAGGCCAGTGTTCTACCACTGGAGTCACAGCACCACTTCTGGTTTTCTGGTGGTTAATTAGAAATAAGAGTCTTCCAGATTTTCCTGCCCAGGCTGGCTGTGAACCATTATTCTCAGATCTCAGCCTCCAGAGTAGCCAGGCTTTTAGGAATGAGCCACCTGCCAATGGCTTTTTTTTTTTTTTTTTTTTTTAATGCTGGTATTGGGCTTGAACTCAAGGTCTGGAGTGTAGTCCAGGGTAGCTAGGATTACAGGCATGAGCCACCAGTGCTCAGCCAATCATCTCCTTTCAAATTCTGATTTACTGTATTAAAATTAGATGGCTTGTACAGTTAAGGACTTCAGAAATATTTAAAGAATAAATTCATAAAACATACTAGATTCCTCTTCATGTTCTCTATGCCTGATATGTTCTTAGTGCTTCATTTATTTATTTTATTTATCATCTCCAATTAACCAGCAAAAAGCTGGAAGTAGAGCTATGGTAGAGCACCAGCCTTTGAGCACAAAAGTTCAGGGAGGACCCAGGCCCTGAGTTTAAGCCCCCGTATGGGCACCAAATACAAAAACAAACAAAAGGAACGAAGAAGAAAAGAGGTGGGAAATCCTTGTCTGGGGCAGCCCTGAGTCACAGCGGTCTAGCTTGTGCTTAGGAAATAACACACCAAGTGACAAATCTGAACAAGAAAATCCGGGGAGGTAAAATCAAACAATTATCTTTTTCAATCAACTTCTCCTTCCTCGTTGATTTCATTAGCTACATCTACATGAAAGGCAACCAGAGGCCCCAAATCCTAAATCCTAAAAGCAATGAGTTTGGGATTATCAGGCCGTGCCCTTTTCGCCAGTGGGTATAATTAAAAGGAGACTATATTTAGGTGAAACACACAAGAATTAGCCATCACGGACAAGACAGCTGTAGTCTCAGGGTCCCCCTGTCAAAGCTTCTCAAGTGGAAATGCTATGCTGCATGCAGGGGAATGTTTAAAAGACGCTGAACATCAGTAAAGGGTGGGGAAAGCAGCGACAATGGGCGGGGTTCTGGGAGTGAGCAGAGGACCAACAGCTCCCCCGGGGGGCCCCAGCCCTGACCATGTAGCGAAAGTCACTCTGCACGGTTCCCCAGGAAGTGAAGGGCACAAAAGGCCCAACTCAGAGCCTCCGATCTCCACCACCATCACAGCCCCTTCCAAGCTGCTGGCACTGCCAGACTGTGGGGCGGGCATGACATTCACCTACAAAGTTCTTCCTCCTCTGTCACCCCTTTCAAAGGGCCCTCAGTAATTTGGGGACATCGTGTGTGTGTGTGTGAACTCGGGGCTTAGGTGCTATCCCTGAGCTTTTTCATTCCTGGCTGGTGCTCTACCACTTGAACCATAGCTCCACTTCCAGCTTTTTGGTGGTAAACTGAAGAAAAGAGTCTCATGGACTTTTCAGCCCATGCCAGCTTTGAACCATGATCTTCAGATGTCAGCCTTGTGAGTAGCTGGGATTACAAGCGTGAGCACGTATGCCTGGCTTTGGGTATCTTGTGAAAAGGCCCCCAGAGCATTGAGGGCAATGACCACCCTCAGGCAGATTCCACCCTTTGGACCATCCTGCATAGAATGCTTGTGGTCATAAGGTAAAATCTGGAGAAAAAATGTACCATTATTATTTTTATTAACTTTCCCTAAATGACAACATTTCTCCCGTTGTGAATGAGCTACAAGCCCTTGTAGTGTGCCAGTCCTGGGGACAGGCCTAGGCCCCACTCGCCTCAGAGCAGGTGGCAGTTGCCACAGGTGCCAGGAGACATTGCTGATGGCATGGCCACCTACAGATCACTCACTAGGCTGCCATCAGATCCCACAATTAGTGTTCATAAAGAAGGGCAATATTACTACAGAGAAAATGCATCTTAAAAATATTTTGACAACTACTTCAATAAAATTATTTTCCTCTGTGAACTCATGTGTTTTTATTTTATAAATTAAAGGCAAATTAATTCAGAGGAAAGATCTATTGGATTCTAAAGTCTGTTAAAAAGGTCCATGGCACACAAAAAAGGAAGATTAGAAGGCTGGGCCTTGAGGCTCATGCCTATAATACCAGCTAATCAGGAGGCTAAGGTAGGAAGACCACAAGTTCCAGCCCAGCCTGGGAAACTCAGCAAGACTCTAGCCCAGTATAAAACTAAAACACAATCATCCAGGCAATGTCATCCTGTGGCCTGTAATCCTAGCTGTTCAAGAGGTTGAGATCCGAGGGTGGAGGCTAAGAGCCGGCTTAGGCAGAGAAATCTGAAGGACTAGCTCCAATTAATCAGCAAAAGGTGGGAAGTTGAGTTGTGGTTCAAGTAGTGGAGCAACAGCCTTGAGGGGAAAAGCCAGGCAAGAGCACAAGGCCCTGAGTTCAAGTCTCAGTACTGGCTGGCATGTGTGGGGGCATGCACACGCACGTACACGCGCGTGCACACACACATGCTCTAGACTACAGCTCAAAACAATGTGCTCCTCCCTACAGGGCCCCCAATCCCACTAGAAGCAGCAAAGGAGGGTCACACGCGCAAGCACACAGGTGCATGCACACACAGGTGCCCGCACACACGCGCTCACCTGTGGGCCGGATCACCACCGTTGCCACCTCCACTGCCTTCTCCTGGATCTCCTGCCAGGCGCCGCGCTCGGCGATCCACTCGCCCACCACGCACCAGTAGGCGCCCTGGTCGGCGGCCAGCGCGGGGTCGAGCACCAGGCGGAAGCCGTCGGTGCCCTCGGTGCCCAGGCGCACGGCGCCTGCGCGGTAGCGCTGCTCGTAGCCCGGGCCCGCGCGCAGCCGGCCCAGGTGCGTGAGCGCCAGCACCGGGCGGCGCTCCGGCCCGCGTCGCAGCTCCCAGCGCAGCGCCAGGTGCGTGTGCGGTGCCGGCGGGGCGGGCTCGGGGGACGGGGAGGCTGCGGGCGGCGAGGCCGGGGACGACGAGGCCCAGCACCGCAGCTCCAAGGGCTCCCCCTCCCGCAGGCCCAGGCTGGGCGCGGGCCGCTCGGTGGGGCCCACTCGCAGGGCGTCAGCCAGCACTGCAGGGGGAGAGAAAGAGAGGGTCAGCAAGGAACCAAGCACAGTACCCATGAAGGAGACCCTGCACAGCACCCATGCATGAGACCCCAGCACCTTAAGGACCAGAGAATTCTAGGCCTGGGCTAGGGGTGAGGAAAATGAAAAGCCAAGCAGTGGTAGCTTGCACCTGGAATCCTAGCTACTCAAGAGGCTGAGATCAGAGTGGTTCAAAGCCAGCCCAGGCAGAAAAATCTAAGAGACTCATATCTCTTGCTAGCCCAAAAAGAAAGGGCTCAAGCAGCTCGTGTCAGCGTTGAGCAGAAGAGCCGAGGGACAGACAGCACCAGCCTCTGGGTCCAAGCCCCTGTACCAGCACAAAGCAAGCAAACAAGAAACAAAAAAACCCACTCAGGATTTCTATGAGGAAGATGTAATGGGTGAAGTATATGTAATGTATTAATGCTCTAATTCAGTTTATCATGCACATGGCTGGAATTTTATGGAGGGAATCATATCTGAGTTGCAGCATCTTCTCCAATCACTGCCAAATCAATGCTATCCTCTGTAGCATCATTTAATCATAGGTACTCCTATCCCAATTCAAATCTTCATGGCAACAAGGAAAGGCACAGAATGAATATAAAATAATAACAATAATAATGTTTCTATTTTGTGAGCCTCAAATTAAAATGGTTTGTTCTTGCTCATTTACTAATTAGCTGGGTGATTTGGGGCAAGTAATTATGAATGTTCTTTCATTTCTTTGTGTGTAAATTATCCTATCCTATCATTTTCATTGGAGTCAGAGATTGAATGTGGGAGCAAATCTGCTTGAAACATGGAAGCAATAAAAAGCATGAGGAAGCTAGGTGGGAGCTGTGGCTCATGCCAGTAATCCTGGCTGCACAGGAGGCTGAGATCAAGGCTTCAAAGCCAGCCTGGGCAGGAAAGTCCGAGAGACTCTTTATCTCCAGCTAACCAGCAAAAAAGCTTTCATTGCATGGTCCGGTCAATGAACTCAGGGTGGGCACATCTTTCTTTCTACAGAAGACCCACAACTTCCAGGATAGCAGGCACTCAAGTCGTGAAGGTCATGAGGATGGGAGCTGTGCAGGACCTGTTAGTCCTCTCAACTCTGATGCCACTGTCATGACCATAACTTCCCCCACTACCCAGTGAACTGCCGCAATCCGCGATGGTGCTGCTCTAAGTCCTGGCCGGGGTTCCCTCTCCCGTCCCCAACCTTTAAGGCAGGCTCTGTGGAGAGAAGGAGGCGGGGGCATGGAACATATCCATGGCCACCGAGCTGACAAATGGCAGAGCCAGTTGTTGGACTGAGAGCCAGCCACCCGGCTTCAGAGCTGGGCTGGCTGGCGAGGCCCTGTGCTGCCTCCATCTCATTGGCCAGGAGACGCTGCAACTCAGCAAAGAGAAAGGGCGCCCAGAGGTCAGCTGGCTTACCTCTGCCAGCACTGGAGCTTGAACTCAGGGCCTGAGCATTGTTTCTTAGTTTTTTTGCTCAAGGCTAGTGCTCTACACCTTGGGCCGTACCTCCACTTCCAGCTTTTTGCTGGTAAATTAGAGATCAAAGTCTCACCACCTTTCCTGCCTGAGCCACTTTGAAGTGTGATCTCCAGATCTCAGCCTCCTGAGAAGCCGGAACTAGAGACAGGCGTGAGCGCTGCCTTTGGTCAGGCACGGTGCTGTGACTGCCCTGCACAAGGGACTGGAGAGGCCCATGGCGGGTGGCAGCGGTGGCCAGTGTACCTTTGACCTGCACGGTGTCTTCATAGTTGCCCTGGACGGTGGCATCCGTGCTGGGCGTGGAGCACTTGTAGAGGCCTTGGTCTGCCGGCTGCACATTGTTGATGTGCAGCTCCACGGCGTCGTTGGCCGTCCTCCTCAGCACGACCTGGCCAGTTTGTAGCCGCTCCCGGTAGGGCTGTGCCGGGAAGCCCACCTCCCACGTGCTGGCCAGCTCCACGAAGCCACCCCCCGGGGGTGAGAAGCTCCAGTCAAAGTTCTGCTCGCTGGGGCCATCGTAGTCGCTGACATTGCAGGGGATCACCAGCTCCGTGCCCACCACTCGGACCAGGGCTCCCGCGGGGACTTTCACCACGCGGCCTCGACACACAGCTGCAAGGACAGGAGAGGAAAGGCACGGACTTAACCCCGGAGAAATCTCCCCAGATGTGAGGCTGGCAACCGGAAAGGCTCCTGGCCACAGGGCAGATCACAGCATCCGAGTCCCCGCAGGAGGAGGTGGAGCCAGGGTTGGACCCCACTACAGCCAGCGCCCCAGCACAGGCTGGGAAGACTAAGTTCTAGAAGTAGATCACCACACCCCGTGCTGGTCGCTCATGCTGGTCATTCCAGTTAATCCATGAGGCTGACATCAGGATTTCTTGTTCAAAGCCAGCCCCACCAGTAAAGTCCATGAGACTCATTCTCAATTAACCAGCAAAAACCAGAAGTGGAGCTGTGTCTCAAGTGGTACAGCACTTCAACCCTGAGTGAAAAAGCCAAGCAAGAGTGAAAGGCCCTGGGTTCACGCCCCAATACCAACATGCATGTGCACACATGTACCCACGCATGCACACATATGAAAAGTAGGCTAGCCCTAAACCCAAATAACGTAGTCCATCCTATTACCATTCAACATGCCATTATCACTCAACATGATGTAGAAATATTTAGCTAATCGAGTATTTACATTCCCACCCACTGTGCGTCAACCTCCTCCCTAGAGACTGCTTGCTCCCCGCCACTCCTGAGACCCAATTTACAGTGATGGATGCCAATATTTTAAACCCTAGAATGGCCTGCTGATATAATGACTTAACTCTGGCTATCTGACATTGCCTGTAAATTAATTTTGAAATATGACAATTCTACCAAGTATTAATTTTCTATTTTCTGGCTCATTTCCTTCTCTCCACTTTTCACCCTAATCTAAATTCAGAATGCAGGTGGGAAGGCACGCAGGGAGTGGGCCAAGTTAAGGCTGCGGTGTTGGGGGGTGGGGTTTCAGCAGACAGGCAGTGTGGGGTCTGCTGCTGTCCCTTCCCCCGTGTGTGGATTATAGACCTCCCTCCCCCGCAACAGGATCCTCAAGGATTGGCACCCATTATATTTTCATTATCATTATGTAGTTGTACACAGGAGCTACGAGTCCCATAGGAAGGTTTCATAATGGGTGCTGGGGCTCACATCTGAAGTCCTAGCTACTCAGGGGGCTTGAGATCTGAGGATTATGGTTCAAAGCCAGGAAAGGCCCTGAGCTATTATCTCCAACTAATTAACCAGCAAAAAACCTGAAGTAGAAGTGTGGTTCAAGTAGTAGAGCAACATCTAGGAGCAAAAAAAGAAAAGTCCAGCAAGAGTAAGAGGCCCCATGTTCAAGCTCTAGAAACACACACACACCCAGAAGGGGCAGGGAGCAGTGCACACAGGCAACAAGGCAACAGAAATTAGGGGACCTGGGCCAGACTCTGCCCTTCATCTTGACCTTGACCTTCCAGCCTCCAGGATAAGACAGAATGCCCGTGGCTTAAGCCGCCTGGCTGTTTGTGCCAGGCTGGCTCTGCACAGTGCTCTAGTCCCCTATCTCAAATCCTGCTGCTTCCCATTCGTGGGTTGTGCAATGAATTGATGGTGGTTGTGACCGAACAGGTGTGGTTTGAAAATGGAGACGTAAATGAACAGAAGCCATTCCAGTGCACTATGCTTAACAAGGAATAAATACTGTCCAATCGGGGAGCATTTTGTTAAATAAGCAAAGGCACGCCCATGTCAGATCATAATGAAAACCTAGTATCGTGGGCCGGGGCTGGAAGCACTGGTGGCTCATGCAGGGATCCTAGCACTTCAGGAAGCTGAGATCTGGAGGATCGTGATTCAAAGTCGGCCTGAGCAGAAACATCCGTGAGACTCCACGCCCAGTTAATGAGGAGAAGCCAGGCTAGGGGGACAGCTCAGCACTACAGCCCTGGCCTCGCAAGTGCAAGGGCCCCCTGGATTCCATCCTTAGCACAGGAATAGTCCACATCTGTCCCCCCATCTGTGGGGGAGGCTGAGGTAGCGGAATCACGTGAGCCTAGGAATCAAGGCCAGCCTGGCAACACAGTGAGACCTCATCTCAAAAAATATATTCTTTTAAAGTAGGTAGCTGAGGAGAACTACTGGCACGCATCTCCCTCTGAGAACTGCAGCACTTAAAGAGAAGTTCTGGAGCCTGCTACCTTCTTTCTAAGG
This sequence comes from Perognathus longimembris pacificus, assembly GCF_023159225.1. Taxonomy (NCBI): domain Eukaryota; kingdom Metazoa; phylum Chordata; class Mammalia; order Rodentia; family Heteromyidae; genus Perognathus; species Perognathus longimembris. The sequence goes on along the minus strand of NC_063167.1, from coordinate 70,942,822 downwards.
CAACTCGGCCGCCATGTGATGACCCCCAGTACCTCACCCCTACCTCCGCCAACGTTCACAGCCTGGCCCAGGCAGCTGAGGGGCTGACCCCACCACCTCACCCCTACCTCTGCCAACGTTCACAGCCTGGCCCGGGCAGCTGAGGGTCTGACCCCACCACCTCATCCCTACCTCCGCCAACGTTCGCAGCCTGGCCCTGGCAGCTGCCCCTCAGAGGGGCTGACCCCCCCCCCCCCCGCCCAGTCCCAGGAATGGGAGCTAGAGCTGAAACCATGGAAATCCCATGTCTGCTCTCTTTGCCTAAAGCTTATCAGAAAGACAGTTTTGTTCTCGGGGGAACAGGTGCAAGGAAGATGACTCACTGAAGCTGCACATAGGCAGCCCTTAGGCCTGACTGCAAGAGGAAGCCTTCTAGCTAAAACAGGCCTGTAATCCTAGCAACTCAGGAGCCAGCCCCAGCAGTGAGACTCATCTCCAGTTTAAAAAGCTAGATGTGGAGCTGTGGCTCAAGTAGAGCACCAGCCTTGGGTAAAAAAGCTAAGGGACAGCACCCAGGTTCTGAGTTAAAGCCTCAGGTCCAGCACATTAACAAAAAGGAAAGGGAGGGAGGAAAGAATTAAGAAAAGAAGCTTGGACCAACACTTGCATTGCAGAAGTGAGCTGGAGGTTGCATCAGAGCCCCTGGACCAACCCACCTAGGGCCTGTCCATCACTTCCACACAGATATAGACACATCAAGCATGTGTACGTGCATGTATACACATACACACACACACTCACCAGCTTCTTCAGTTTCTCGCAATGCCGCCTACCTCCACTTAGTTCTTTAAGCTCATTTCCCTCACTGGCAACTCCACAGCATTGAAACAAAAGATCTTTCTGCCCAGCACTGGCCAAATGTGGGACACCATCATCACCACTGCTCAAAATGTTTGTGCCAGGCTGGCTCTGCACAGTGCTCAGGTCCACCGTCTCAAATGCCGCTGCTCCCCATTCGTGGGTTGTGCAATTAATTGATGGTGGTTGTGACCAGTATTTGTTTGCTTGTTTTTCCACTTAGCTACAGTTCAGGATCTGCCCACGAGCGCTTTCAGAGAAAGGGGTGGCACGGTGGAGCTCTGGGAGGCCAGTGCACCGCTCTCCTCGTCTGTGACTTTGAGAAGATCATGGTCGCCATGTCCCCCAGGTGTGTGGTCAGCACGCACTGGGCTCTTGTGACAGTGCATGGTCAGAGTCTGCGTGGAGCTATAGCCATCCAAGCAGAAACTCCACCATATGATCTACCTTGCTTCCTTGGCAAGGTTTATATACAAAGCAATTTCCAAATATGTAAGCTTTATCAGTTCCTTTTCCTTGTCAAAAAGTTATCTTGAGCAGGAGCTGGTGGCTCATGCCTGTCATCCTAGCTACTCCAGAGGCTAAGATGTGAGAATTGTGGTTCGTAGCCAGCCTGGGCAGAAAAGTCCATGAGACTCTAATTTCCAATTAACCACCGGAAAAAAAAAAAAAAAAGGCCAGAAGTAGAGCTGTAGCTCAAGTGGTAGAGTGCTAACCTTGAGTAAAAAAAGCTCAGGGATAGCACTCAGGCCCTGTGTTCAAGCCCCAAGAATGACACAAAAAGGAGGAAGAGGGAGAGAGAGAGGGAAAGAGAGAAGAAGAGAGAGAGGGAGAGAGAGAGAGAGAGAGTGGAGAGAGAGAGAGAGTTGGCTGGACAGGCTTGGAGCCTATGTGAGTTTTCCTTTGTATTTCTGGCGACTGGAGCTGTGAATGAATCCAACTCATTCTCTTTATTTTCCATTTCTTCTCCCATATGGCTGCCAAAACCTCTCTCCCTTTCTTTTGGCAGCGCTGGGGTTTGAACTCGGGGCCTGGGGCTTGCTGGGTTGGCATGGTCCTGCTGAGCCACCTCTGCAGCTGAATTCCCGGCTGATGTGGGGGAAAGGCCTCACTGCTCAGCTGCCGTTGGCCTCTTGTCACCACACCTGGCCTCCCTCAGTGGAGAGAAAGTCTTGTGAACTTTTCTACCTGGCTTGGCCTGAAACCGTGATCCTCCTAATCTCGCGCTTCCATGCATGGGACGACAGGTGTGCGCCACAGCAGTGAGTCAGCGTTGGGAAGGGGCCATCTCAGGAACGTTCCCACCCAGGATGGTCTCCAGCCACAGTCCTCCCATTCTCAGTCTCCCACATGTAGCTAGGATTGCAGCTATGGGCCTCTGCTGCCCGGCGTGGAGCATCTTTTAAAGATAAATCCAATGCCATTCCACGATTGAGATTCCTCGTGTCTGCTTACTACCAGTAAGACAAAACTCCTCCAGCCACCCCTCACAGGCCTCCGCCTCTCACCTGCCTGCCATCCCGCATCCTGCCTGGCCTTTCCGATCACTGCAAGGGGATCTGGTAAGAACTTGAGGGGTTTTTGTTTTGTGTTGTGCCTATACTGGGACTTGAACTCAGGACCTCAGAATCTCACTTGGCTTTTTCACTCAAGGACAGCACTTTACAGCTTGAGCTATGCCTTTCCATCTCGCCTTTTGCTACTTATCTGGAGACAAAAGTCTCTCAGATTTGTTGGGCTGGGCTGGTTTCAAGCCACGATCCTTGGATCTCAGCTTTTTTTTCTTGAGTCTCCAGGATTACAAGTGTGAGCTACCAGAGCCTAACTTGAAAGACCAAATTCTAATCCAGGACACAAACCAACGTGGGCAGCCCCGTGCTAGGCCGTGCCGTCCTCGCCTCCATGCAAAGCGAGATTTTCAGTTTCTGTAACAGAAATTTCAACTTGCCACCAGCAATCTGGTATTTAGTACAGACTTCTTTTAATATTGTTAAATAACAGCAAATGATACTTAAAAATAAATATAACTGGTAAGAAATAAAGCATATGGCCCTTCTCAAATCAAAAAGGATATCTACAGAGCCACCCAGTGCCAATTTTTGTCAAAACCTTTTAAACAGTTGATAACAGAGGGAAAAAGAATAAAAATTATTTCTCTAGTTTTCCAAGTTCTACTAGCATTTCAAATTAAAAGCCCCTGACACTTCCAAAGCCAAATAATGCTCATATAGCTCCCCATAAAAATGTATTTTATAAGTAACAGCTTTAAACTATAGCCTCTTTTGTTTTCAAGGGTTAAATATAAGAAACCTCAAATGTAAAACATTTTTTATTTCTTTTTTTTTTAACACAGAGTCTTGATACATAGTCTCAAGACTAGCCTCTAACTCACAGTCCTCCTGCCTCAGCCTCCCAAGAACTGGGATTACAAGCCACCATGCCTGGCTAAACCATTTCCTTATCAATTTAAAAGGAAGTACCACTGAGGGCTGGGAATGTGGCTTAGTGGTAGAGTGCTTGCCTAGCATGAAGCCTGAGTTTGATTCCTCAGCACTACATAAACAGAAAAAGCTGGAAGTGGTGCTGTGGCTCAAGTGGTAGAGTGCTAACACTGAGCAAAAGGAGCTCAGGGACAGTACCCAGGCCCTAAGTTCAAGCCCCAGGACTGGCAAAAAAAGAAAGACAAGTATTATTGAAAGCCTGGGCTTCATAAAGAGAGCCTGTCTCAAAATAAACAGAAAAAGGAAATAAGGGCTTTTCTTGTGTGCTAGTACTGCAGCTTGTGTTCTTGCTTGGCTTTTTCTCTCAAGGCTGGTGCTCCACCTTTTGATCCACATATACACTTCAGGCTTTTGGCTCGTTAACTGGAGGTAAGAGTGATGTCCTGGGCCTGCCTGCCAGGGCTGGCTTTGAACCTCAATCCTCAAGACCTCAGATTCCAGAGTAGTTATGATTACAGGCATCCAGCTGATACCATGATGTTGTGTCACAAAAACAAAAATGCATTCAAGTTTAGCACAAGTCAGAACACAGAATAGTTTACAATGACTGATTCTTTCTCCAGAGACCAAGAACTGGGTGGGTGTCTACTGCCTCTCAGGTCTGTTAGGGGAGCCCCGGGTCTCTTCAATGTGCAGCACAAACCAAGCATGCTTCAAGTCTGTGCAGTGATAGCCCCAATCCTGGCGCCCGCACCTTGCGGGAGTAGCCGCCCAGGTCAGCCCTCCTAGACCAGGACTCAGAGCCCTCCAGCTGCCAGGCCCATTTCTGTCTAATTCCTATTTGTAAAATTCTTTACTTACGACTACAAAAGAAAGAAAAAAAAAAAAACATTTCGGCTAAAGCCAGGCACCAGAGGCTCATGCCTGTAATAATTCTACCTATTCAGGAGACCAAGTCTGAGGATCCAGGTTCGAAGCCAGCCCAGGTAGACAAACCCAAGACTCTCCAGTGAACCAACAAAAAACCAGAAGTGGGAGTGTGGCACAAATGGTAGAGCACCAGCCTAGAACACAAAAAAGGAAGCAAGAACCTCAAGCCTTGACCAAGCCCCAGTACTGAGGTATGTATGCATGTGTGCACGTGCACACACACCCCCCCCCACACCCCAAACTTATCTTTCTCTTGCCACCTCCTTCCGAGATCCATGGAAAATAACTATATTTCTCAAATATTGCTAGCATTATTCTAAATCAAGACCTGCAGCACGCTGTAGCCTATCCATAAAGCATTCCTGCAACTGTTTTCTCTCACTGCTCAGTGCTCATCCTACAGGTGCCTAGAAGCAAACAAAATCAGCCTTTCAAATCTGGCCATTAGTAAGATAGGTATCGGCACTCCAGAAGGGCCCTGCCTGCAGTCTCTGTGTGCTTCCCTTTCTTCTTTCCCTTCCCTTAATTCCCCCCTTCCACTGCTAGTACAGAGGCTTGAATTTAGGGCCTGGGGGCAGTCCTTGAGCTTTTTGCTTAAGGCTAGCACTCAGAGCCACAGTTCCACTTCCGGTTTCCTACTGGTTAATAGGAGCTAAGAGTCTTACAGACGTTCTGGCCTTGGCTAGGTTTGAACCATGATCCTCAGCTCTCAGCCTCCTGAGTAGCCAGAGTTAAAGGCTTGAGCACTGGCACTGACCCCTCAAGATGGCGTCCCTGTCACCAGGCAAGTTGGGAGTGAACATAGAGAAAAGCTCCTTCGCCTTTCCTGGAGGAACAAAGAGGCTCCATCTCCCCAGCTCAGCCACAGAGGGGGCCGGCAGGGTGGAAATGTACCAGTGCTCTTGAGAAAAAGGCACCAATGTGCACTGTCAACAACACAGCCAATGCAGGACATGTGGTGAAGTCATGGGTGGCAGTGGTCCAAGACCCCATTCACGGGCACACAGGGTTCTGCCACGGCAGTCAGCCACCACCACGGAAAGCTGAGACACCCAGACAACCACCACACCACCATACATTCAATGATGACACCTAGACAAGCACCCCACCACCACACATTCAATGACAACACCTAGACAAGTACCCCACCAACATACTTTCAATGACAAGCACCCAACAAACGGGCACGGGGAGGGGGCAGTAACCTTCTCCAAAGGCATCAAGGTGTTTGTGGACCCTGAGATGCAAGGAGGGATGTAAGCAACCACAGACAAATGCTGGCTAGAGCTCCAGGGGCCTGCTCCCACCCAGGGATTCTGGAAGGATCCCTGCTAGGTCACTATGCAAGCTGGGCCTGTGAAAAATGGCTGGGTAACAGGGCGCTTAGTGGCTCATGCCTGTCATTCCAGCTACTCTGATATCCAATGAACCAGCAAAGAGACTTTGATATCCAATGAACCAGCAAAAAGCTGGAAGTGGAGCTGTGGCTCAAGTGGTAGAGCACCACTCTTAAGAGAAAAAACTAAGGGACAGTGCTGAGGCCCTGAGTTCAAGCCCCAGGACTGACACAAAACACACACACACACACACACACACACACACACACACAGGACTTAATCTTAGAAGGACAAAAAAGGAGACTGACCTTCCGAGAAGTTATATGAACAAGTGATAATGATAATAAGAACTTTATAAAAGATGCCAGGGGCTGGGAATATGGCCTAGTGGCAAGAGTGCTTGCCTCATATACATGAAGCACTAGGTTCGATTCCCCAGCACCACATATATAGAAAATGGCCAGAAGTGGCACTGTAGCTCAAGGGGCAGAGTGCTGGCCTTGAGCAAAAAGAAGCCAGGGACAGTGCTCAGGCCCAGAGTCCAAGGCCCAGGACTGGCCAAAAGAAAAACACAAAAAACAAAAAATAAAAGATGCCAGGGCTAGGAATATGGCCTAGTGGTAAAGTTCTCTCCTCATATACATGAAGCCCTGGGTTCGATTCCTCAGCACCACATATATAGAAAAAGCTGGAAGTGGTGCTGTGGCAGAGTGCTAGCCTTGAGCAAAAAGAAGCCAGGGACAGTGCTCAGGGGGACAGTGCTCAGGCCCTGAGTTCAAGCCCCAGGACTGGCAAAAAACAAAACAAAACAAAAAGATGCCAAAACCACAGGAAGGCAATCTGTCCTGAAAAATAACCAAGAAGAGGTCTGTCCAGCCAGGCTCTGTGCCTCATCAATCCATGAGGCCATCTCTAACCACTCAAAACCCAGAAGTGGCACTGGTACTCAAAATGGTAGAGCATCATTTGAGCTAAAGAGATCAGGGACAGTGCCCAGGCCCCACAACTGACTGAAAAAAAAAATTATCTGTCCAAGGACCATAGCCAGCCACTGCTGATGCCACCAATACAAGGATGATCTGAGCGCGTGGTATGTAATGAACAGCTGCTCCAGCCCTGGCCGGCAGCCCTCCACGAGCGGCCATTTCCAATCTTCTCCTGCACAGCCCGGCCAGCGCTGCCTGCCAGGTTCTGCAGGACCCTGGTCCTCAGGTTACAGTTACAGAGAATGACACGTGCAGGTGGACAGCACAGGAGTCGGGGCAGAAAGTGGCGGGCAGCGCCTCCCTCTCCCTGCTTCTCCCTCTGCCTTGTCTTCAGCCTCCATACCTGTGTTTCACGCCTGGCCCAGGCCCCGACCCAACACACCTGCCTCTCTCATCTGCAGGCCTTGCAGATGCTGGGGTGCGGGTTCTAGCCGGGCTGGAGCCCCGGAAGGAGAGGGGTCAGTACCTCACACCGGTGCCCCACTGCACAGGTGCATGGTCCTACCAGATAAACCGCCCGGCCCCTGGCACCTCTCATTTGAAGAAATGGCACAGTGGGGATCACTTCAAAGCAGGCCTGGGGGCAGGGCAGGGTGTGAGAGAGAGAGAGAGAGAGAGAGAGAGAGAGAGAGAGAGAGAGAACACATGTGCACACATGCATGCATGCCACTACTGGGATTAGAACTCAGGGCTTTGCACTTTTTGTTTTGTGCCAGCCCCAGGACTTGAACTCAGGGCCTGGACACTGTCCCTGGCTTCTTTTTGCTTAAGGCTAGCACTCTGCCACTTGAGCCACAGCACCACTTCTGACTTTTTCTATCTATGTGGTGCTGAGGAATCGAACCCAGGGCTTCATGCTTGCAAGGCAAGCACTCTACCACTAAGCCACACTCCTAGCCCCAAGGCTTTGCACTCATGACTGGCTTTTTCACTCAAGGCTAGTGCTCTACCATCAGCCACACCTCTGCTGCCAGGATGAGGCTTTTTAGGCATCAAGTAAACAAAGAAAACCAGGAACCCCCAGCACATTTCCAAGAAGGCATAACCAGAAAACAAAATGAGTGATGTGGCACTCTCTCACATCTCAGCCTCTTACCAGGGAAGAACCTACAACCCAACCCTCCACTCGGGGGCATTCACTGAATGCCAGAATGCCAGCACATTGCAGCTTCTCTGAAGGCAGAGAGCATGGCCTAAGTAACTGGACAAGCACAGTCCTGAGTTCATTTCTAAAACCACCGAAGCGTCAAGGCCGCGCATTCTTCTTCTTCTTTTTTTTTTTTGGCCAGTCCTGGGCCTTGGACTCAGGGCCTGAGCACTGTCCCTGGCTTCTTCCCGCTCAAGGCTAGCACTCTGCCACTTGAGCCACAGCGCCGCTTCTGGCCGTTTTCTGTATATGTGGTGCTGGGGAATCGAACCTAGGGCCTCGTGTATCCGAGGCAGGCACTCTTGCCACTAGGCTATATCCCCAGCCCCTTCTTCTTCTTTTTTTTTTTTTTTTTTTTTCCTTTTATTTGCCAGCCCAGGGGCTTGAACTCAGGGCCTGGGTGCTGTTCCTGAGCTTTCTTTTGCTCATGGCTAGCACTCTACCACTTGAGTCACAGTGCCACTTCTGGCTTTTTCTATTTATATGGGACTGAGGAATCAAACCCGGGGCTTCATGCATGCTAGGCAAGCACTCTACCACTAAGCCACATTCCCAGCCCAGCCACACACTGTTCTAAGTGAGCATATTTCTTCCTTAAGTTTGGAACAAATCATCTCCACTCCCACCCCGGGCCAGAGGAAATCCACAGATGACAGAGACAGAAGAGTCCTCACTGACACCATGCCTGAGGCTCCCCCAGAGTCCGTCGCTGGCCCTGACAGAACAGAGCAGCCCCTGCTGAGGGTCACCTTACCCTGGCTCACCCCAAACTTGTCCATCTGCTTCTTTCACTATCTGGGAGCCCTTAAGAGTGGGCACGGAGCTCCCTGCTCAGCACTCCCCTGCCCAGCTACAGGCCTGGTGAGGTAAAGACATGACCAATCTTATCTCAAAATGTCTGGAATTTGAGACTCAGCATTAACCTTTAGGCTGTCCTATAGATAGGATATCAGGAATTGCTTAATCTCATTAACGTCAGAAACATCCTCTCATTAAAACATTTTCAAGAAAGCTCTTGGTCCAGGGCATCACAGAATGCAAAAGGCATCAGTGTGAGACAAGTACAACACAAAGCACAGACTGGAGATCAGCTGTGGCCGGGCCCAGGTACTCACACCTGTCATCCCAGCTACTCAGGAGGCTGAGATCTGAGGATCAAGGTCTGAAGCCAGCCTGGACAGAAAAGTCTCTAAGACTCTTCTCTCCAATTAACCAGCCAAAAGTAGGAAGAGGAGTTTGGCTCAAGCTCCAGGACAAAGGCGGGCACCGGGCAGAGAACACACAGTGGTTGTGGCATGCAGGCAGCAGGACAAGCCCCCTGCCCCTCCCTGCCACGAGGCGCAGAGCTGGCAGCTGCTAGATCCGAATGATGTGCAGGTCTGTGGTCTGGACCAAACCAGCCACAGGCACTTGACATTGCACCAGGACTGCAGAAGTCTGATTCTCCCCCCGGCCCACATCAGCATGAAGCCAGGAAGGGAATGGATGCCATTTGGAGCCTAGAAGCTGCACGACCCTAATGGGGAAGGGGACAGCTAAGGGGACCCCATGGGTACTGTGTCTCACACACACAGTTTCCAGGCAGTACTGGGGCTGGAGCTCTTGCTTATTAGCCTTTTCTCTTCAAGGCTGGCGCTCTACCACTTGAGCCATGGCTCATTACCAGCTTTTGGCTAGTTCATTAGAGATAAGAGCCTCATAGCTTTTCCCGTATGAGCTGGCTTCAAGCCCCGATCCTCAGATCTCAGCCTCCTGGGTAGCTAGGATGACAGGTGTGAGCCACCAGTGCTGGGCTCCACGCTGATACTGCTAATTAAATGTGTTTGTGGGATAAATGGTTATTCAAGCACTACACCGCACAGGTGGAGACTCCACAGCACAGCAGCTAAGCCCAGCCCTTCCAGAAGGTACCCAGGTTTCTTCCCAGCGTTACTCCTCAGAGCCTCCATAATTGTTTTGCGAGCTGTTTTCCTCCTTAGAAACAACCAGAAATAGGATTACAGCCTGACTTATCAGCTTCATTTAGCATGCTGACAGACTATACCAGATCCACGGGAGGCGGGAGCTGCTCAGGGCCTGCCAGCACCTCTCAGAAGTTCCAGACGCTGACCTGTCCAGCTGAAGTCAGATAATCCCAGTGGAACGCGCCAAGGGGGACTGGAAACAGCAGAACTGGTCCTTTCCTATGCGAGATGCCTTTCCTGCTCCTGGGTCTCACCTTGCCACCTCACGGGCTCTCTAGTGCTTTTCTATAATATCCACTCCATGCCAAGAGCCCCAACAGGGATCTCAGGGCTCATTCAGGCCATCCTTCTAGGGCACCTAACGTCCACCCTGCAGCTCAGTTACAACTGGTTTTACTCTGGACTCCATTTCCTAATTCCTTCATGATCTCCCCGTGCCAGAAGTATGACCAACAGTCCTCAAAGGAAGACTGAAGGGAAAACAGTCGTTGGACACAGTGGTTTGAATCTTGGAGGGTCACAACCACACTCGCTTGCACCAGCACACCTGTGCCCCCACACCCCTGGCGGGGGCTGGGCACTGCGGTCCCAGCTTGCAGTTGACTATATGGGTTTCTTGACTAAGATGACGGCTATGATTTCTTCTAATAAATAAGAAAACATGTGGAGTGCCAGCTTCCAGAAAATGGAAAGAAACTCACAGAGTGGTGCCAAAAGTGCTTTTTGCTTTTAACTCATCACTGCAACAGAGCCAACTCAGAGCCCAGGTCAGCTAACAGGTCATTTTGGTACAGGCAACAAGGACAGTGGCATTGATAAAGTGCTACCCCACCTTCACCTCTGACATAGCAGAAGACAGCAACTGACTTAAGTAAACATCCCGGAATTCACTCCCAGAGGTTCCTAATAAACTTCAAAATATCTGCACGCAAGCTGGGCATCGGTGGCTCACCCCTGTAATTCCAGCTACTCAGGAAGCCGAGATCTGAGGACTGAGGTTAGAAGCCAGCCCAGGCAGGAGTCTGCAAGACTCTTATCGCTAGTAAAGTACCAAAAAAGCCAAAAGTGGAGCTGTGGCTCAAGCGGTAGAGCATTAGCCTTGAGTGAAAAAGCTCAGGGACAGTGCCTAGGCTCTGAGTTCAAGTCCCAGTACTGGCACAAAAAAAAACCAACAAAACAGGTACACAGACAGACAGGCAGGCAGGCAGACAGGCAGGCAGACAGACAGGCAGACAGACAGACAAGCAGGCAGACTTCTCCAGGCCACACAAGGTAGCCAGTGGACTCAGCAGGAACGGCAACAGCAGCACAGCCAGGGTGGGCTGGGCAGCGCCCCCACAAGCCAGGGCTGAGGTCAGAAACACATGTTCCTGATGACATCATGGAGGTTTTCTAGACGTTCCTTTCTAGTCTGGAAGCTGTCCCCTACCATTCTAAACACCCCTCTTATAGACCAAGGAAGAAAGGAGCTTCCCCAAAACCTGGACACATTTTTTTCTGCTGCTGATATTGGGGCTTGAACCCAAGGTAACTTGAGCCTCAGCTCTCCTTACTGCTTTTGCTGCTTAACTGGAAATAATGAGTCTCTCAGATTTGTCTGCTCTGCCTAGCTTTGCACAGAGATCCTCAGATCTCAGCCTCCTGAGTAACTGTGATCATAGACATGAGCCACCAGCGCCGGGCTTAGGACACATCTCTAACCGATGAAGACCACAGAATGGAGCCATCAGCCATCAGGAAGTGTATAAAGTCTAAGGTGGCTCTGACACGTAGACACATGGTCCCATGGGGCCTGAGGCCTGGGGGAGGAGTCCAGGGTCCGGGAGAGGGGCCTGCAGGGCACAGGCCCCCACCATCATTGAGAGGTAAAGACGAGAGAAAGTGCATGTCACAAGTCTGAGATGTGATTACTCAATTCCAATGTTCTTCCGGCTCCATATCCCCAGTCAAAACTAGCAGATCAAAAAACAAGACACAGCGTGTCAGCAGGTGAGGCCTCCCTGGGAAAGGCCTCCCACCCTCCCGGGCGGGGGGGGGGCTGAAAAAGACCCCAGCACAGGAGATGGGCTGAAGGACAGACACGCACAGCGCCCAGGGCCCCGCGGAGACACCGGCCAGCCATGCAGCCGGGCACAGGCTGCAGGGACCGGCGAGAAGCCAGGAAAGCCAGGAGCAAGCAGAGGCTACAGGGCCCTCAGCAGGGGTTAGGCAGGCCCAGAGGCCTCTGGAGATGGGAGTGAGGCCCCCTGGGGCCAGCTGGAGCCATCCTTTCCACAGGGGCTCAGAGCTGTTCACCACAGCTCTCAAGGACACAGAACCACCGAGAGTGAGAATTAGGGCCAGAATCCAAGTCTCCTGTCTTAAAAAGCAAGCAACAAATGTTACCACATTTTAGCTATTTGTATCAACTCCTTTCTAAGTGTGCAAAGACACATTTTGACTCAGAATGATCTGAATCACCCTAGAAAGAACAGCCTCATGAAGGTGGGGGACTAGAAGCAGAGGGTTTGTGTGGGTTTGAGTCCGCGGCAACCCTGCCACTTACACGGTGGCCTTCAGTTAGTTCACCATGCTTCAGTTTTCTCACTTGTCAAGTGAGTGAAGTAGTAGCAGTAGCTTCGTCATAGGATTGTAAAGACTAGAAAATGAGTCACCCTAAAAGCACAAAATAAATGCTACATAAAAGGGGGGAAGGAACAACCATTGGTGGCTCACACCTGTTGTCCTAGCTATTTGGGAGGCTGAGCTTTGAGGATCGAGGTGTGAAGTCAGCCTGGACAGACAAATTCCAGAGACATTTATGTCCAATGAGCCAGCAAAAACCAGAAGTGAAGGTGTGGCTCAAATGGTACAGCATCAGCCTTGAGTGGAGAAAGCTAAAAGAGTATTGCCTGGTCAAGTTCAAGTTGCAGTTTGGGCTACAGGCACTCTCTCTCTCTCTCTCTCTCTCTCTCTCTCTCTCTCTCTCCAGTTAGTATAGAGACAAATATTTTTAAACTCACTGACTACGCCAGTTGCACTATTCACCTTTTCCACAAAATAAATTATGTTATTTTTCCCAAGCAGTGTCACATGTCTTTACAGCTCTGCTTTTAACAAACCAATTCAGTTAAACTGCATAGCCACTGGTGCCCTGAGCACCCTTCTGCCCCCCAGAAAACGTGGGGTACAGACACCCCCCCCAGACTACCTACACTTTATTTCCCACGGCCAGATGCAGCCCCAAGGGGGGGGGAGGCAATTCACCCAACAACGGAATGCCCACATAAATGCCCCAGCCCGACACTGCTCAGCCATGATCCTGACACTAGGGCTCTAGTAGGCAGGCTAATAAGAATAATTAGAGCCAGGGCAGGCATTAATCAGCTTGGCAGATACAGGAATTCTGTTAACAAGGCTAAAGGGAGTGCCAAGAAATCTCTGAAGGCCTCCGTGCTTCAAAGACTGCCGAAGCTGCTGGACGTTCCTGGGATTTCTCCTGCAGGCCTTCTCCTGGAGAAGACTGCCTCCTGCCTCTCTCCACAGGCAGGTGTGGGGACCGGCCTGGGGTGACAGGCTAGGGTGTCTCAGGGGCTACCGCCACTGCCTGCCTGTTTCACCCCAGGTCCTCCTTCTTGTCTGCAAACACACTTTGGTGAGCAAAGCATGATCTTCCAATTTCACCTAAATACTCAAGGCAAGATTACATACAGTGATGTTCTCCTCAGAGTTGTGAGATCAAACCCTGCCATGAAGACCTCTGTGTGATTGGACCTGGACAACAGCTTCCTCATCGGTAAAGAGAAAACACCAGTGCCTTCTTAGAGTGACAGAGGTGTGTGAGGACGGACAGGTGACAGGTATGCAAGAATGGACAGGTGACAGAGGTGTGTGGGGATGGACAGGTGACAGGTATGCAAGAATGGACAGGTGACAGAGGTGTGTGAGAATGGACAGGTGATAGAGGTGTATGAGGATGGACAGGTGACAGGTATGAAGACAGCCAGGTGACAGGTGTAAGGATGGACAAGTGCTCTGTGCCCACAAGGTGTAAGGAAGAGCAGGTAACAGTGGCTCACGCCTGTAATCCCAGTTACTCTGGAGACTGAAATCCAGAGGATAGAAAGCCAAAGCTAGCCTGCATTGAAAAGCCCAAGAGACTCTTATTTCCAGTGAACCAACAAAAAGCGAGGCTGGAGACATAGCTTAAGTGGTGGAGCACAAGTCCTGAGCAAGTAAGTCAAGGGAGAATATGAGGCCCCTGAGTTCATGCGCCTGGTATGGGGGAGAAGGAGGGGGGGCACTGGGAGAGAGAGGAGGCGGGGAAGAGGGGGAGCCGGACAAAGGGGCGGTCTGATGACTAAGGAAAGAATAGAGACAGGGGTATGGTGGTCTAATGGCAGAGCCCTTGCCTAACATGCACAAGGCTCTGGGTTCCATCTCTAGCACCACAAAAAAAAAGGAATAGTTTTGTTTTTTTCTTTTTCTCTGACATCCTTTCATACTGACTGAGTGCTAGCTGTCTCCTCAGATCTGGGGCTGGAGCACTGATCACAAGGGAAACAGACCCCCAGGCACCGGTTCTCAAAGGCACATTGTTGCAACCACTATTGAGTCTACTTGTTAGCTAGCTTAGCCTACCTCATTAATGTAATACCCTTCTGTAGCATTTGAATTTTAAAATGCATAGGGAATGCTTTTGTCACTTAAAACTGATTTCAATGGATCTCAAAAAAAAATTAAAGAGATAAAGAGAATATGTAAATCCTTCTCTACAATCTCTCCAGGCCTTCCATTCTCCCACTACACAGCCTCCCTTAGATACACACCCTCCTCCCTCAGACACACACTCCTGCCTGCACGGTCGCACCCCCCCGACCCCACCATTTCCCACACTGCCCAGCCTCCTAACAGCCTGGACCTAGTGGCTCTCTAGCTGCCAGGAAGGCTGAGACCTGAGGATGACAGTTCAAAGCCAAAAGGAAAGCTGTGGGACTCCAATCTCCAGTTAACCACCAAAAAGCCAGAAGTGAAGCATAGTAAAGAGTCAGCTTTGACAGAAAGAGTGAAGGGACTGTACTCAGGCCCTGAGTTCAAGCCCTCCAACTGCGCAGAACAACTCCAGAAAGACTTGATGATCATTTATATGTATTTAATCGGCCAAACGTTACCAAACACCCACTATGTGCCATGAATGTACCAGTAATTGACTAACACAGTGATTGCAGGCAGGGTGGCCCAGCCCCAGGGCTGCAGTGGATCTAGGGCAGGAAACAGGCACACCAGAAGATCCAACAAGTCTACCCCCTCAGATCCTGACCTGGCAGAAACCCTTGGGACATGCCCAAGCTGTCAGCATGCTCCCCACTGTCCCCCTCCCGCCACCCATGAACTCCAGGGCCATTTCTGATTGAGCTGTGGGCTTTAACCCAGCCACACTCTACGTAGATCCCCAGAGGGCTCCCCCTCCCTCTTTTCTACCCATCCTCTCCAAATTCTAATTATTCTCAAGGCTCAGCTCAAATGTCATCTCTTCCACAAAAGCAGCCCCATCCCCAAGTCAAAATGAATCCTCCTCCTCCTCCCCCTCCCCTCTCCCCTTCCCCCTCCCTAATCCAGCCTCACTACCAGTACTACAAGCCTGTCTAGCAGGCTTTTGCTTGGTGCTCCCAATAACTTTTGTGGACTCAATGGGGATTCAAGAATGGCTGGTAGCTCACTCCTATAATCCTGGCTACTCAGAGAGCAGAAGGATCATAGTTAGAAGCCAGCCTAGGTAGAAAAGTCCATGAGATTCTTCTTTCCAATTAACCAGCAGAAAGGCAGAAGTGGAGATATAATTCAAGTAGTAGAGCACCAGCCTTGTGGGGGAGGGGGAGAGCCAAGTGAGAGCACAAGGCCCTGAGTTCAAGCCCCACCACCACCACTACCTCTGCCCCCAAGGCAGGCTTTGTTTGCAGGACCACGGCTCTGGCAGTAGTTGCAGGAAGGACTGACCAGGAAGCCACAGGGGAGAGGGACTGGGCCAGGGCAGCAGGCCAGTGATGTGATGACAGAGACTTTAAGACAGGACATGTCACCCGCTTTGCAAATCCTGGAGCTGGGGGCTACTACACCAACAGTTCACAGAACCCTTAGCTGGAGACTTAGAAAATTCCTGTGTAGTCACCATGAGTTGCAGGGCACATAGGAGAACCAAGCTTTTCCCAATTCTGCATGGTTATGTGTGTCCACATGTGCTAGCAATGGAACTTGAACTAAGGCCTCTGCTCTATCCTGGCTTTTGCATTCACAGCTAGGGCTCCACAGCTAGGGCTCCATCTCGTGAGCCACATCACCTCCAGCTTTGTTTGCTGGTTACCTGGAAGTCTCTCAGATTTGTCTGCTCTATCTTGAACCACAATCCCCAGATCTCAGCCTTCTGAGTAGCTAGGGTTGCAGATGTGAGCTGCCAGTGCCCAGGTTTTTGTTCTTATTCATTTCTTTCTCTTTTTTGGTGGTGCCAGGGATGGAACCCAGGGCCTCAGGAATATGGGCAAGTGCTCTAACCCTGAACTTCTTTCCCAGCTGGCCAACCCAAGCGCACACTTTTCCAGCTCCTCCCTCCTCCACTCTTAACTGGTGTCTGCTTTGTGAACTGAGCACTTCAAGGGGGAGTCATTCCCAACACAAATACCAGCTCTGGAGTTGTACATTTACACAATCTAGGCCACCTTGGGCCACAGCCTCCTTGTCCCTGACACACCATCATTACACTGCCATGTGCCACACAAACTCCCAAAAGGCCCGGGGGAAGTTTAACACAAGTGTCAGAGACCTCCCCCCTCCTCCCTGGGGAGATGCTCTGAAAGCCAGAGTGGAAGCTTCTAGGCATCCCAGGCTGGGTGTGCTGACAGCGGGAGTCCAGGCAGGCAGCTTGTCCCTGGTGCCGGAGGGGAGTGGCTGCCACAGGCCTTGCTCTGGGACCCCCAGGCTTTAAGTGCTAGGTCCTCTACACCCCCCCCCCCCACACACACACCAGCTGGGTCCCACCGGGCCCCACCCCATCACACACCGATTGCCGGGTGGATCCCCTTCCCCCGCCCTTGCTGGGGTCTGGGGATCTGTTCCCCGGGCTCACAGCATTGTTCAGAGATGGCCTGGCCGTGCCTGGCGGAGGAGGTCGTCTAATGATCGCCTAGGTGGTAGTTATGACGGGGTGTCCACATAAGGGGTGAAAGGAAAGCGGAGAGGGGAAAACAGCCAGGAGATTCGACACCCAGGGCCAAGGGGCAGGCGGAGCCCAGGGACAGGCGGAGCCCAGGGACAGGCGGAGGGAAAGTAACAGGTAGGGAAAGTTGGCGGAGCCAGGCTCTTGGTCTTTGTGTACACACGGGGCGGTCAGAGCTGGGGCCACGCCGTGACCTTCGTCCAAGGAAGTTGGACGGAGAAGGCAGCAACTCGGCCCGGGTCTGCGCGTGCCGGGAAGAGCAATCCCGCCGATCGCCGCCCGGGCCGGGCCGCATCGAAGATCCAGATCCACCCCGGAGCTAGGGACGGCGGGGACGGCGGCGACCCGCCGCCTGCTCCGCCGAGAGTTCAAGGTGAGCCCGGCGTCTGCGGGACAACAGGTAGGGCGGGACGGCGGGTGCGGGGCGCGGGCCCGGCCTGGCAGCGCCGCCACCTGGGGTGCATGGGGGTCGGGGCGACCCCGCATGCCAGGCCCCATCGCCGCCCCTGCGCGGGCCGGGTCTCCCGGGAGCCGCCCGGGACCCCCACGGCGCCCCCGGCCGCGCCCCCGGGCTCCCCGGGCTTCCCAACGTCCCCCCGAAACCCCCTGTGCTCTCGGGCCTCCCTCGGAGCACCCCCGATCCCTCGGGCCTCTCCCCGGATCCCCTCGAGCCCCCCGGGCCTCCCCCGGAGCCCCCCGGTCCCCCGGGCCCGCGCGCACTCACCCAGCCACAGGAGCGCCAGCAGCAGCGGCCTCGGCGCCGGGTGCCCCATGCTCGCGGGGCTGGAGCGCCGCCGCCCGGCCTCCGCCTCCTCCCCGCCGTCCTCCGGGCCGGCCTCCGCCTCCTCGCCGGCCTCCTCCCCGCCGGCCTCCCCCGCCGCCGCCGCCTCCAGCTCCGGAGTCAGCGCCCCTCCGCCGGGCCGCGCGCCCGCTCCGCCCTCCTCGCCGGCCGGGAAACCCCGGGCCCGGGCGTCCGAGCGCCCGGGGCAGCGATCGCCCTTCCCGCCGCCGGCGTTTCGACTCCCTCCCGCCGCCGCCGCCGGCCGGAGCCCGGGAGCCCGCGCCGCTCCGGCGCCCGCGCCGCCCGGCCGCTCCCGAACCACCGGGAAGCACCGCGGCGCCCGCCCGCGCGCCCGCCCGCCCGCGCGCCCGCCCGCGCCTCCGCCCCGCGCTCCGCCAGCCGCAAACACAAACTTCCCCGGCCCCGCCCCCGCCGGCCCCGCCCCCTCAGGTAACGGGGCGGAGCCAGGGCCCGCTTAAAGGGGAGGCGCCCTGCGAAGCCCACCCAGGCCCCGCCCACCGGGAAACTTTCCGCCGACCTTTAAAAGTTGGCCTGGAAGACAGGTCTGGAAATCCCACCGTGTGGGCATCCCGCCGCGGAGGGCCCCTCCCCCGCCCCCACCTCCGGGCGTCTGCCGGGGAGGGCTGCCCTCCTCCCGCCCCACCTTCACCCTCTGCAGGGTACTGGGGTGCTGAGTACCACAGGTTCCCACCGACACCAGTACACACACATACACACACACACACACCACTCAGCTGTGGTACTTCATTCATATGGTTTGTACTTTTGTGTGTGAGCCGGTGGTGGGGCTTGAACTCAGGACCTGGGCTCTGACCCTGCGCTCTTCTTCACTCAAGGTTAGCGCTCTACCACTTTGAACCACAGCACCACTCCAGTTTTGGGGGTAGTTAATTGGAGATAAGAGTCTCATAGACTTGTTTGCCCAGCCTGCCTTTGAACTCAATCCTCAGATCTCAGCCTTCTGAGTAGCTAGGATTACCTGCGTGGCTAAGGTCACATTTTTTTTTTTGCTAGTTGTGGGACTTGAACTCAGCACCTGGGCACTGTCGCTGAGCTTTTGCTCTCAAGGCTAGCCCTCTACAACTTTGAGCCACCATCCTCAGATCTCAGTTTCCTGAGGAGCTAGGATTACAGGTGTAAGCTACTGGCACCCAACAAGAAAAGTTTTGGGTTTTTTTTTTGTTTTTTTTTTTTTTTGGCCAGTCCTGGGCCTTGGACTCAGGGCCTGAGCACTGTCCCTGGCTTCTTTTTTGCTCAAGGCTAGCACTCTGCCACTTGAGCCACAGCGCCGCTTCTGGCCGTTTTCTGTATATGTGGTGCTGGGGAATCGAACCTAGGGCCTCATGTATCCGAGGCAGGCACTCTTGCCACTAGGCTATATCCCCAGCCCTAAGGTCACATTTTTAAGTTATTAATTAAACCTGAGCCACAACTCCAATTCCAGCCTTTTAAAATTTTTTCCCTTTTTGTTTTTTTTTTGTAATTAAGAGATAAGACTCACCAATTTTCTGCCCCAACTGGCTTCAAACCAGGATCCTCAGCTCTCAGCCTCCTGAGTCGCTAGGATTCCAGTGTGAGCTGCCAGTGCTGGGCTGACCCTGCTACACCACCAGGGAAGCTGAGTATCTGGACCATACATTTTGGTGTGTGGTCAAGTACAGCTTAGTACAGCTTGCCCCTGTTCCCATCTCTGTCTAGCAAAGTCAGGGCTCCCAGGGCTGGCACGTTGCCACCCTGTTTCCCCAGGTCACTGCAGAGTAGATTTTTGCTAGAAATGCTTTTAACAAATGAGTGCAAGTCTGGGCACATTCCCAGTGCGTACTAGGCCCTTGCTATGGATTTGTAGAGAGCATGAATGCCAGGCACCAACACTACAACAGTGAGTCACCCGGGCAGGTCCTGCACCCTTCGGTGAAATCAGTCTTGGAAGGTGTGGCAGTGGGGACAAAGGCAGCCATGATACAAGCTGGGAGAGGTCTGTCCTGGCTGGCCAAGCACTGAGTATGAAGATGGTAGTTCTCTAGCTGTGATGTACTTGTGGGTGATTGACAGGAATTGCGGGCTGCATGGGACAAGGGGCTCTTCTCTGCTCCTGTCCCTCCCCAACTAATGGTGCATCTGACAACCATAGAAATCATGGTGAACAGGTAAAGTGGCTAGAATAAACAAGACTGTCCAGGCAAGGCAAGGAAAATGAGACTTTGGTAGGTAGCTGTTGGTGCAGGCAATCACTCAGAGAAGAAGAACAGAAATTAGTATTCAGAAATCAGGCTTGAACTCAGGGCCTTAAACTCTTGCTTGGCTTTTTCACTCAAGGCTGGCGCTCCACTGCTTGAGTCACATCCTCATTTCCAGATTTTGCTGCTTAATTGGTACTACAGTCTCTCATATTTGGTTCCCCAGGTTGGCTTTGAACTGTGATCCTCGGATCTCAGCCTCCTGAACAGCTAAGATTATAGGCATGAGCCACCAGCGCCAGATAAAGTATGTTTCTAGCACTGAAGAAACCTAACTCTGGCAGCAAACTCTAACAGCTTGTTAATTCACGACCCTGGGATCTGAGATGCTTTTATTATGACACATTCATTTGAGGCATGAGTAACCTCCAGCCCGCACAGGGAAACCTTTGCCCCAGCCAATTGCCTTGGGTTTGGTTAGTGTACAGACCTGCTTGGAGCTGGAAGACTCACCCTCTCTCTACTCATTCTCCCTAATCCAGTCCCTAACCCCAGTCCTGAGGGGGACAGGTCCTATTGGGGCCCCCTTCCTCCCTTACGAGATTCTCAACAATGAACTTCATTACTTGTTTTTGTTGTTTGCTTTTCCTGGTCTTGGGGTTAGAACTTAGGGCCTTGCACTCTCCTTTGGCTTTTTTTCCCCCCTCAAGGCTGGTACTCTACCACTTGAACCACATCTTCATTTCTGGCTTTTTGTCAGTGAGTTGCTGGTGAGAGTCTTTTGATGTGGCTGCCTTAGCAGGATTTGAATCATGCATCCTCATATCTCAGTGGGAGAAGCTAGGATTACAGGTGGGAGTCACCATGCCCCGCTCCACTTTTATATTTCCTCTTGAT
Source organism: Perognathus longimembris pacificus (assembly GCF_023159225.1). Taxonomy (NCBI): domain Eukaryota; kingdom Metazoa; phylum Chordata; class Mammalia; order Rodentia; family Heteromyidae; genus Perognathus; species Perognathus longimembris. Next base: position 70,922,115 of record NC_063167.1, on the reverse strand, counting down.
TATGTGTATCTGTCTGCAGGTGTTGACCCTCCAGAAGGGCCCTCATGTTCTCCCCCCAAAACATGTGTTCCTGATGGGATGGGCATACACATTGTATTATTTGAGAATAATGATATTAAAAGCTCCCCAGTGAATGAGCCTGCTTGTTGTTGTAAGATTCACCCAGACAGTGTGTTCACACTGCCCCTGTCCCACCAGACGCTTCATCTCTAATGCATTGACCCTCACTGCTGCAGGGGCTCAGGACCAGACCCCTCTACACTGCATTCCATCGGTTGCTTTTGTTAAAAGATATGCGTGCAAGCCGATGCCAATAGCTCATGCCCGCCATCCTAGTCTGTAATCTTGGGATTCTGAGAATCAGGGTTTGAAGCCAGCCCAAGGCAAGAAGGTCTGTGAGACTTCCATCTCTAATTGGCCAGGAAAAAGCTGAGAGTAGAGGCGTGGCTCAAGGAGTAGAGCACCAATCTTGAGGAACAAAGCTAAATGAAGGTACCTAAGGCCCCGAGTTCAAGCCCCAGTAACAGCACCAAATATTTATATATTTCTGTGTCCAGGTGGATATTTCCATGAGTGAATTTAAGCCAGGGAGTACTAATCAAAAGAATGTAGATGGAGTTATGGGTTTATAAAGGGAGGGGTGGGGAGAGGAAACTGGAACTTCCGGATGAGTGAGAGTTGTTCGTTTTTTGTTGAAGCCAGGGGAGGAACATCCATCTGACAAATTTCAAAGGACTTGGAGCTGGGGCCAGGCTCTGATCTGCCCCCAGGGCAATTCTGCTCAGTATCCTTCCCACTGATATTGCCCTTCCCTTCCTTTCTGCAGCCCTCAAGACTGAAGTGAAAGTTGGAAGAAGTCTTAAGGGGCTTTGAATAGCCAAAAATGTCTGCCAGTCACTCACCCCACAAACACCCGCCCGTACAGCTGTACTCCTGTGGGACGAGGAAGCGCGTGAGGAGGGGAAATGAGGACATGGAAGAGCAGAGGCCTTGGCGATGCTCGCACGGGGGGTCAGCGCAGGGCTGTGTGGCTAGGTGCACTGGTAACCCTGCCCCTGCGTGTGCACTGAGCCAGTGTACAGATGCTGCATGCTGGGGAGAGCACAGGGACTAGAAGAGCAGGAAAAGTGAAAGGAAGGGAAGCAAGTGACCCTGTGACAGCACCACTGGCTGAAAACTCTCCTAAAATGAGCTGAGGGTGAAGGGGGAGTGTGGCCACCCAGCAGCACCAGAAACAGCTGGTTTGGGCCGTTGAGTGCTGGGGCACATTCTCTACCAAGGCCGCAGCTGCCTGGCAGATACGTGGCACCTCCTAGGTGCCTTGCCCTGGCAAATCTGTACCCTGAGGTCCCACTGCTATGCCAGGGCAGCGTCTCGACACTCCCCTCCCCACCCCCACCCCCACCCCCCACACAGGAAACTGATAGGTGCGTGTTGGAGGAGTCCGGAGCCTCTCATCTTCACTCTGTGTTTTCCCCAGCCCCTCTCGCCACATGCTGAGCTGTTTTCCAGATTCTCTGTGTCTCCACAGTGGCATTTGTTAAAATGCATCCGAGGATGGGTGTGTAGCTAAACACAAGATGCTCACTCACATTTGAATTTCACAAAAACAAGGCACACTTCTTTTTAGAATGAGTGTTTTCCAGATACGCGCGGAGAGCACATACTCATAAAAATATTCCTTGTTTATCTGAAATTCAAATTCAGCTGAGCAACGCATGGTTTTATTTGTAAAATCTGGCCATGCTCCATCAAATAGGAGTCACCTTATAAGGAAGTAGGTCCGCCTGAAGGAATGGGCAGAGAGCGCCAACCTCTGACTACGCTGTCTTCAGGTTGGTGCTTTAGTTTAGTCTTTGTGCCAGTTCTGGGGCCTCAACTCAGGGCCTTGAGCTCTTCCTTGGCTTTTTTACTCAAACCTGGTGCTCTATCACTTGAACCACACCTCCACTTCTTGCTTTTGCTGGTTAATTGGAGATACCAGTCTCATAGACTTGTGTACCTAGGCTGGCTTTGAGCCTGGATCCTCAGATCTCAGCCTCCTGAGAGGGAAGACAGGTGAACCGCTGGCACGAAGAGACTGGTTTTGCACTGAATCACTGGGTGGAAGATGCCGAAAGAGAACTGACCTAGTGTGTGACAACCAGAGTGAATGAACTCAATGCCCAGCAGAGCCACACTGAGCCTGGCACCCTTGGCTCCCTTCATAGCTCAGTCCCGAGTCGAGGGCTGGCATCTGAAGGAAGCGCTTGGGGCCTGGCTGCTTGAGGCTCCCCATTGGTCCTGTACTATGGGTGGACATTCTGTCCATCTCCACACTGGTCCAATACTACGGGGTGTGTGTTCTGTCCTGGGCAGGATTCCCTCCCAGCCCCCCACTGGTTCAGTACTATAGGGTGTGCATTCTGTCCTGGCATCGCCCGCCTTACAGCCACTGACCTTGAAGGGCGTGCTGCCTACCTCTCGTGTGTTAGCAGAGTGGCCAGCCAACTCTGACCCCTTCCTCTTCTCAAGTCAGTCTCTCCTTGGCTTTGCTCTTCCTTCTGCTCTTAGGACTATAACCCGAGAGACCCAGGAAGCTCGTGTGTAGATTTGAGCACTGTATTGTTGTGCCTAAAATTACTGTGAGAAACACACTCGCCCATCAGGCTCAGGGGATGGGCTCAGAGACAAGAAGCACAGCAGATGGCGGTCTTGCAAGATCCAGGTCTTTCTGGTGTCAGGCATGCTCCCTAAGATTACAACTGCAATTCCATACCCAGTGCATTGGGCCCTCCCGCAGCTCCCCGTTGGTGTGGTGCTATGCAGTGGGCATCCTGTCCAGCCCCCCACTGGTCCAGTATTATGGGGTGTGTGTTCTGTCCTGGCATCACCTACCTTACATTTCTTTCCTCTGGGTCACTGGAGTACACACCCATCTACAGGTGGGTTGAGCGCAGAAGCAGCGTTTTCCGTCTGCACCCTGCTTTGTGGCTTTGCGCAGGAAGATGTCCTGGGTGGGTGCTTCCTAGAAGGTACAGTTTCCACCCATTTTCTCACTTCACTGTAGTCCCTTCTTCCCCTTGCTGGTTAGCCCCCTTCAGAATCCATGCTGCTTATCTATGCATGGGCTTCCCAATGCATGATCCTTGTCATGCCACCAAGCCACTATACCAGCAAGCCTCTGGTCCTTATCCACTCAGAGTCAAATGCCTTGTCCAGAAAATGGGCCACCACTGACTTTATGTCTAGCTGTAGCACCTAGCTGCCCACCTGCATCTTGCATGCACTGTGAAGGTCATAATCCCCTAGGAAGGTCACCTGGCTACGGGCAGAGTGGGCAAATTTCTTGCCTTGGGGGTATCTAAGGAGCGGCATTTCCTCAGCCAGCCACATCTTGGGTACCAGCTAGATGGCTTGTCATCACTGCTCCTACCTTCGTTGTTCTGGCCTCCATGTTTTCCCCTGCCTAAAATTATTGTGTCAATGATTGATGAGAAAAAATGTCATGACCCTGCGTTGATCGCACTTCCTGAGGAGGGTTTGGGTACCCTGCCCATTGGAGCATGGCTGGTCCACTTCTGGGGTATAGCTGGCTGCCCTGGTGTGGCCCCGTGGCCCCACGTGGCCCAGCACCTCCACAGAGGAGCCAGGACTGCCCCAGGCGGGATAGTTGATTGGCTGAGCAGATGATTTTCCACTTGTCCACTGCTGAGAACAGCCATCATCCGGATAATGATTGCAAACTTAACTGTCTCTCAATATTTTTTAAAAGCTCAGCAGAGCAAAACAATATTTATGGAAGATTACCCCAAAGAATATGCAGCCTGTACATTCTTCTAGAAACCCTCCAATCTCCCCAGAGTCAGGAACGAAGTAGATAGTGCAGTTAGCAAACCCGGATGCGGCTCCACGAAGCTGCTGTTTCCGAATTTGCTGTGATGTCATCGGCCTGCGTGGAAGGGTGTCCTAAGAAACAGCCCCATGCACTTTGTCATTGTGCTTTGCACACGACATGTTTCCAGGTTTGCAGCTGGCAGTGGCCTCTCAGCTGAAGACCACAGAGAGCAAATCGCTGTGCTTTCTCCTTAGCGACCTCATTCTTTGCACTGCAGCCTGTGCAAATGCTGTCACTGCCCAAGCCGTCCTTCTCAGGGCAGGCGCTAAGCAGAAAGCTCATGGTGGATGCTGCTGCACGAATAGGTCTGAAGGCATGAATTGTGCATACCCATAAAGGGAGCCATCCACCCCCCGCCCCCACCTTGGCGTCATTGTCTTCCCTTTCCCTCATCTTCCTTTGTGTCATTTTCATCTGTATGTCACTAGTTCTCTTTGACAGTGTGCAGACTCTGTTCCTCCTCTCAGTATTGTAAAGTCCCACGGCACTCCCTGCCCTCTGAGCACGTGGGGACTAGACAGCCTGTCCAGCAGACTGTCTGGAGGGGGTTCCAATGAAGCTGACTGCGCCCAGGGCAGGGCTGATCCCCAGGATGGCACAGCACCTTCATGGACCATGCAGGCCCGACGCCCCCTCCTCAGCTCAGCAATGCACCTGTCCCCATCTATCCTGGGCCACTTTCTCAGCCCCCCGGGTCTGGGGCCATGTGGTCTGACAGTGGCTGGAGCCCACAGGCAGCCATAGCACCCCAGTTCCTTGCTGGGGCTGCACAGAACAAGAGAGTCCTTGGCTGCCTCTTGCCATCCTCTGGCTCAGAAACACCACTGCCCCAACACCATGCAGCCACACACACACATCTTACCGGGCCCCAAAAGTTTGAGTCACTGAGTGGATGTGAGTGGCTTCTTTGGGAACTGACCTGGGAGGTGGCGCTGAGGGGGCAGGGGCCCCACGTAGGTTGGGGAAGCAAGTGGCTCTGGGGAGTGGACCCCAGGGCTGCCCCTCAGGGCACATGGCAGTGCTGGCCCCACAGCACCCTGAGAAAAGACTGTCCTGGCCCTGCACACAGTAGAGCCACGCAGTCAGAGTCACAGCTCTAACGCGCAGAACTTGAGTCCTAATGGCTTTCACCAGTGTCACATGAAAGTTTATGTGGAGAAAAAGTAATCACCGATGTGGCCAGCCCTCAGCTCCCAGAGGCCGGGAGGCTCAGAGAACCTAAGCCACTAGACTGAGATCACACAGTCTATTAAAGCAATTACGGAATATGAGAACGATGCCACAAAGCCCGCCTGCTGCAGCCAGGGAGCCCGCTAAGAGCTACCCTGTGAATTATTAGTGCTGCAGATGCGCGCCTTGGTCACCCGGAGCTGGCTTCCAACAGGAAATTGCTTGAAACAAATGAAGTTGGGAAGTTCCTGAACTGGGATGCAGAAGTTGGGTGGGGAGCGCACTTCCTGGGGAAGAAATCCGCCTTCTGTGAACATGGGCACGGGACGGGACAGGACGTAGCTAGGACGCAGATCTAAGAGAGCGCATTTACTATCCTCTCTCTCCAACCTGCTCAGCCAGTGAAGGCAGCTGCTGCAGCTTTCAATAAAACAGGAGCTCTGGCCCGGTGCTGGTGACTCATACCTGTAATCCCAGCTACGTGAAGGCTGAAATCTGAGGATCACAGTTCAAAGCCAGCCAGAGCCAAAACGTCCATGAGATGCCTCTCTAATGAACCAGCAAAAAGCTGGAAGTGGAGCTGTGGCTCAAGTGGTATAGTGCTAACCTTGAGGGGGAAAAAAAAGGACAATGCCTAGGCCTTGAGCTCAAGCCCCAGGACCAGCACATACAAAAAAGATGAGGTCCGAATTTTCTCCCTCTCCTGCCCTGCCCGCCTCCCTCTCCCTCTGCAGGGCTCTCCTGCTCTAGCCCTTGGTGTGGCCCTGGGCAACATAGAGCGCGCAAACAGCCAACCATCTTGTTTAAAGCCAAAGCCAACGGCTTCTCAGCACATGCCAGTATGGGAGACAGGGCAACACTTGAGGGGTGGGGGCGAGAGAGGCTCCCCAAGTCCTGGGAGCCGTCACTCCTGCCAAGTGACAGCCAACTAGGAATTATTTGAACAGCCGCACTCGTTCCGAGTATCATATTTGCCCAGACTTGGGTCAACATTGCTCCGGAAAGGAGGGGCGGGTGGAGGGCGTGCAAGTCCCTGACCGTGTGATGCGAAGGCCCTTGGGGAGCCTGAGGCGGTCACCTGCTACCTGGTCCTTACAACATTTCCTGCCAACACCTGCCTACCCAAACCTCCATACCAATGATGGTGAGAAAGAATGGAGTTTTCCTTCAGATGATGTGAAATAGAGGTTAAGAGAACTGGATGTGGAGTCACAACAGTGCAGGGGACCCTGCTCAACCCTGCTCCTTACAAACTCTACCGGAGGCCCTGCACTGTGGCTCACGCCTGTGAAGAGGCTGAGATCTGAGGATTGCTGTTCAAAGTCAGCCAAGCTGGAAAGTTTGTGGACTTTTATCTCCTATTAATCTGCAAAAAGGTAAAAGTGGAGCTGTGGCTCAAGTGGTAGGGCACCAGCCTTGAGTAAAAATGACAAGAGAAAGTGAGGCCCTGAGTTCAAATAAAAGTATTGGCACACATGCTGCACACACAAAAGAATATCTCATCTTTCCAAAAAGTTGCCTGGTCTGCTTATAGTTGATATATTTAAACAACACCCAGCCCCTGGAAGCGACTAGTCTATCTTTTATCATGATTGTTCTGTTATCTTTTTTTTTCTAATACTTCAAATACATTGATGTATATAGATCTATGGCTTGGGCTGGGAATATGCCTAGTGGCAAAAATGCTTGCCTCCTACACATGAAGACCTGGGTTCGATTCTCCAGCACCGCATATATAGAAAACGGCCAGAAGTGGTGCTGTGGCTCAAGTGGTAGAGTGCTAGCCTTGAGCAAAAAGAAGCCAGGGACAGTGCTCAGGCCCTGAGTCCAAGCCCAGGACTGGCAAAATAAATAAATAAATAAAATAGATCTATGGCTTAAATAGCCCAAGATCTCTGGCTGCTGGTATGCGTACAGCCCACGAGCGAGCAGCGCAGGCACTGGGAAGGCCAGTGGGCTGAGGTTGTCGTGGACCTGCCTAGGGTCCGCCTCTTGAAGAACCGCTCAGGAGCAGAAAGATGGGACCCTCATCTGACTAAGAAACCCCCCATGAGTTTCCTAAGGCCACAGTTTGGAACACAGTGTGGGATGTCTGGCCTTTTGTGCATAAGTGTGAAAGTGTGGAATGGTCAGATTTTGTTTTTCAGAGCAGGGATTGGATTCCGGGCCTCACACTTGCAAGGTGAACACTCTGCCCTGTGAGCCCCACTTCCAGCTGTTTCTTTGCACTGGTCATTTTCAAGGCTGGGCCTGGCCCTGCATCCCAGGCTGGGCGCCCCGCATTTGCACCTCCACAAGTGTCCCTGCCGATTACATGGGCACCACCTCACCCAGAGATTGTGCATCTCCTCGAGCTAGGGTTGTAGGTGGGCACCACTCTATCTAGCAATTACTTGAGATGGAGTCTCAAGAACTTTTTTTATATCCAGGCTGGCCTTGAATCTCAGTCCATCCCCATTTCTGGCTCCCAAGCTAGGACTACAGACTTGAGCCACGCGCCTGCCCTAGTGAGTGGGAGTGCTCCCTCATTGTGGTTCTGGGCTCCATCTTTTTACGTGTGTTCTGCCTTAGCCACCAGTGTGAGGAGTTTAGGTGTGTATCACCACACCCAGCTCTAACTGTATATTCCAAATGCAAACCATTTATCAGGGGGCTGAAGGGCTGAAGGTTAGCTCAGTGGCATGGATTTAACGTGTGCAAGGATTTGGGTTTGCAAAAAAAGTCCAAATCACTGACGATGACAACAACAAAAATGTATCACATGGGCATTTTTTGTGTTTGTGTGCCAGTACTAGAGCTTAAACTCAGGAACTCACTCTCATTTACCTTTTCACTCACAACTGGTGTTCTATCACCTGAGCCATGCCTCCACTTCTGGCTTTGGGCTGGCTATGAGGAAATAAGAATCACACAAATTTTTCTGCCCGTACTAGCTTTGGTTTTCAGATCTCAGCCTGCTGAGTAGTCAGGGTTGCTGGTATGAGCCACCAGCATTTTGCAGGTGTGTTTTTTCGATTCATATTCATGTAGGTAATTTCCCCCCAATCTTTTACCTCTACCTACTTGTGACTAAATGAAATTTTAGTAGACAGTATATTGTTGGGTTTGCATGTGTGTGTGCGTGTATGTGCGCACGTACACGCATCAGTCCTGAAACTTGAACTCAGGGCCTGTGTGCTTTCCCTAAGCTTTTTTGCTCAAGCTAACACTCTACCACTTGAGCCACAGCTCCAGGTCTAGCTTTTTTGGTGGTTAATTGGAGATAAGAGTCTCATGGACTTTCTTGCCTGGGCTGGCTTCAAACCACAACCCTCAGATCTCAGCCTCCTGGTTAGCTAGGATTGGCAGAGAGCTCTGTGCCAATCTCTGCCTTCTAAGTGAGGTGTTTGAAACACTTACATTTCATGTAATTTCAGTATGGTTGAGAGTGCAGGTCTGAGATTCTGGGGCTTGATTTCTATTTGTCCCATCTGGTTGTTTTTGTTAGTATGGCTTTGTAGTAAAATTTGAACTCCTGTACTGTGATACCACCAGCCTTATTCTTTTAGCCTAATTTGGGTCCTTTGTGCCTCCAAGTGAATTTCTGTGAAGAATATAATTTAATGACATTCTTTTTATTTTTTGAGGCTACTGTGAATAAGATTGCTTTCCTGATTTCTTTCTCTGCCTCTTTATTGTTGGCATATAGAAAAGCTACTTTAAAAAAAAAGTGTTGCTTTGGTATCCCACACTTTGCCAAAAGTATTCAGCAGATCTAAGAAATTTTGGTTGAGTGTTTAAGAACCTTTAATCATATCATATTATTAGATCACCTACAAATAAACATACTTTGATTTTTTTTCCTTTCCTACTTGTATTCTTTTTTTTCCCTTTTACTTGTCTTATCATGCTGGCTAAGAATCCTAGAACTGTAGGGAATAAGACTGAGGAGAGTAGATATCTTGTTTCTTCCTCAACTTTAGAGGAAATTGTTTTAGTTTTTCCCCATTTAGGGTAACAGTGGAAATAGGCCTATCATATATAAATTTCATCATTCAGGAGTATGTTCATTCTATTCCTAGAGTCTTCGAGACTTTTATCATAAAGGGATGGTGGCTTTTGTTAAAGGCTTTTTCTGCATTTTTGAGGTGATGACATGATTTTTGTCCTTATAAAAGTCTGCATTACACTTACAGATTTGGGTATGTTTAACCATTCTTGCATTCCTGGAATGAAACCAACTTGATTGTCACCTATGATATTTCTCATGTGTTGTTGAATTCAGGTAGTATCAGTTCCCATTAGGGAAACTGGCCTATAATTTTCTTTCTTATTTTTTCTGTTGTGCCTTATCTGGTTTTGACACCAAGGTAATAATGGCTTTGGTAATAACATATCTGATATGCTTGGTGTTTTATGAAATATTTGGAAGAGCACTGGTATTCAATCATTGTGAAAAGGTCTGGTAGAATTCAGCAGCGAACCCATCTGCTCCTACACTTTCCTCTGTTGGGAGATTTTTATCACCTCTCCAATTTCATTGCTTCTTGTGGATTATGTCATCCTGGATCAATTTTGGTTGGCCATACGTATGTCGAAATTTATCCATTTCTATTAGAGGAGAGGGTTTTAATCGAATCTCTAATGATCTCCTGGATTTCATTGGCATTTGCTGTGATGTTCCTTTTTTTTTGCTTCTAATCCCATTAATCTGATTCTTCTCCATCTTTCCTTCAGTTAGTTTGTAAATCTTGTTGATCTCTTCCAACAACCAACTTTTTATTTCATCGATTCTTTGTCTTATTCCTTTAGTCTCCATTTCATTGATTTCTGCCCTGACTTTGATTATTTCTTTCAATCTACTACTGCTTTCCAACTTCTTCTATTTTTTTTTTTTTTTTTGGTAGTCCCAGGGCTTGGACTGAGAGCCTGAGTACTATCTTGGCTTCCTTTTGCTCAAGCTATCACTACCACTTGAGCCACCATGCTACTTCTGGCTTTTTCTATATATGTGGTGCTGAGGAATTGAACCTAGGACTTCATGTATACGAGGCGAGCACTTTACCACTAGGCAATATTCCCAGCCCCCAGATTATTCTTTGAGATAAAGTTTGGTCCCAAACTTTTTTTTCCTGGTTGGCCTTGAACTGTGTTCCTCTTACCTCTGTCTTCCAAATATCAGAGATTACAGATGAGAGCCTTTAAAGTGGTTTCTTTGTTCACAGTCTGCATCCTTAATTTGAATAACCACATCAGATCTTACCAGGTCACCTACAATAACACAAGTTTTACAAAAGTCTCTCCCCATTTGGCCTTCTCCCCACTGTGACGTTCATTCCATTTCCGTCTGCCTATGTTGAAGATCTCAGACTGTATTACTGTCATTTTTGTTTTAAATAGTCAATTATTCTTTTAAAGAAACTTTAAAATAAGAGAGCAATTTCACATTAGTCCATATGTTCCAGAGCTCTTTATTTCTGTGTATGGCTCTCAAATTCCATCTAGTGTTATTTTCCCTCCACCTGAAGACTTCCTTAATGTTTCTTACCATGCATTTGCTTGTAATAAAGTCTCGCAGCTTTTGTTTGAAAATGCTTTTATATTCTCTCTCTCTCTCTCTCTCTCTCTCTCTCTCTCTCTCTCTCTCTCTCTCTCTCTCTCGCTCTCTCTCTCTCTCTGGAAATGGAGTCTCATGAACATTTTTTTGCCTGAGCTGGCCTGGAACATTAATCCTCCTGTCCTTAGCTAAGGTTATAAGTGTAAACCACCATGCCCAGCTCTTTCTACTTTTAAGGTCTCCTATTTATCACAGGTTTTCTATATTGTTTAAAAAATTATATGTAGCTGTGATTTTTGTTTTATCCTCTCTGGGGATTATCATTTTAAAGATGGATGGCTAACAGCTTTGACCAACATTTAAGCGTTTTGGCAATTTTGTTTTCAGTTTTTCTTTTGCTCTCACTGTTTTTTCTAACCTTCTTAGGACTACAATTACATGTATGTTAGTGGCTTGATTTTGCCCCAGAGGCTGTCATGGCTTTGTTTGAAGTATCAGACTTTGAAGTCAGGCCCCATTTTTACCACGTGAACCCCATTTTACCATGTGAACCCCACTTTACCAAGCGAACCTGAGATAAGCAGGCCCTGTGAGCAGACCCAGGACAAGCCCATTAGGGCCCAGTCGGTCTAGAACTCTAACCGCTGGGAATGCTTAACTCTGACCACCCCTAGAATCGAACCCTGAGCCAATCAGATTTGTACCTGTATCCTAATCTTGCTTGCTTGAACACCTGATTGTTGTAACTTTGTTTTTTGCCTTTATAAGCCCTGTGTAATCGTAGCTCGAGGCTCCCTCCTAACCTCCGCTGTGTCGGTGGGTAGGACTAGGCCCAAGTTGCAGCTCTCTTAAATAAAGCCTTGCCTTGCTTTTGCATTTCGGAATGTCTGAGTCTCGGTGGTCTTCTTGGAGGTGGTTTCGCGACTTGGCACAACAGTTGATTGTTTTCAGGCTGTTTTCCCTTTATGCTTCAATTTGGAATGCCTTCCCTATGAAGTTTCTATGTTTGATCTCTCTCCTACTGTGGACTAAGTTATTAAGTCTGTCTGGTGGAATTTTCACTTCAAAACTGGAAACTATTTCATTATTTTTATAATTTTCATTAACATGATCTTCATATTCACTGCAGAGTCCTCCGCCGTGCTGCTCTCCGTCCTCCCACCAAGCAGCTCCTTGCTCATCCAGACACTCCTACACAGGTTCCCTTCATGTGGATTTCTGGGGCTCCTTCTCTGTGAGTCTGTCTCCTCTCCAACACAGGGTCTCACCCATCCAGCACCCACCTCCCTCAACCCCATCTCTGTTTCCCAAGCTGAAGGGGATGGGGGGAGGGGAAATGAGCATGTCATTAGCTATGGGAAAAAATCACAATTAATTTGCCTGTTATCAAAATGAATAACTTCTTTAAAAGTGGACATCCTGCATTTGAAAGTCAGGACTCTGCCCTGATGTTCCCAAGTTTCCCTTCCTGGAGCCCCACTCCCCTTCCCACATGCTGGTGGCGCTTTAAATGGATCTGGGAACAAAGAAGGTGCCTCTGCCACATGTTAACCACCTCCAGCTGTGGACAGGCCTTCCTGCCCAGCCGAGCCCAGCCTTAGGCGAGGCTGTTCTTCGAGGCTCACCCCACCCCATGCCTCCCCACCCTGTGTGGCCACCTAGGAACCAACACACCCTGGGAAAGTGTCCCCACACCATGTTCCTTTGCATGAGAAGCCTCGATGGCTTTGTTCTACCAACATTCTATGCAGGGGAACCCACCCAGAGCGGATCCCAGGAGGGGGTGTGTGTGTGTACACTCTCTGCAGACTCAGCAGAGAGACTGGCGAGAGGCCTGGTCCACCCAGCAGTCCTTAGCAGTCACCCATTCCATGCAGAGTTACTGGCAGCATGCATGGTCCCCCAACTTCACTGACACCACATAGGGGTGTCAGCACGGATGACGTATTTCATAAGCCACCAGATTCCATGGTCAACCCTTGATCTACAACCTAGATGCTGAAATTTCATTTATTTAGTTATGCATGTTAACTGAAACTGCATGTTAACATCATGTTAACAAACGGGGCACTGTGGCACACAGTAGTTATTCATTTGTTTGGTTTGTGCCTGTCCTGGGACTTGAACTCAGGGCCTCAAGCACTCACTTGGTTTTCTTGCTCATGGCTGGTGCTCTACCACTTGAGCACACCTCCAACTCAGCATTTTTATGGTTCACTGGAGATGAAGTATCACAGATTTTTTTGGCCCAGGCTGGCTTTGTTGATCCTCTAGCTCTCAACCTCCTGCGCAGCTGGGATTACAGGCCATGAACTACTGGTGCCCAGCAAAACCTTTCATTTTTAAAACATGAAGTTAACAAGAGCTAGGTGTAGTGCCAGGTGCACCACGTGCCTATAATCCCAGCACGTGGGAGAAACAGGGGACTTGTGAGTGTGAGGCCTGATTGGACCACATAGTGAAAACCTCTCTAAGAAAACAAACAGCCGGGCACTAGTGGCTCACGCCTGTAATCCTAGCTACTCAGGAGGCTGAATTCTGTGGATCATGGTTCAAATTAGCCTAGGCAGGAAAGTCCATGAGACCCTTACCTCCCATTAACCACCAGAAAAAAAAACCCGAAGTGGTGCTGTGGCTCAAAGTAGTAGAGAGCTAGCTTTGTGCAAAATTGCTCAGGGACAGTGTCCTGAGCCCAAGTTCAAGCCCCACAACTGACTAAAAACAAAAAAACCTACAGTGCATAATTTCATTGATATGGGAAGGAGTTTCCTACAGGAAGGAAGGAAAGAGAATTATCATACATAATCCCACTTCCAGGATGGTATGCACACGAGATTTGAAAGTACAGCCAGGCATGTGAGTGGTGTGAATCTGTAACCCTAGCTACTTGGGAAGTGGAATTCAGAGGATGTGGCTTGAGGTCCATCTAGGCAAAGAGGATGTTTGTGAGACTCTTCAGCAGCTGGCTAGAGGCGCACCTGCCAGCCATCCCAGCTACAGGCGGGTATGATGGCCGGAGAAGATGACATCTACCTCTCATCCACAGTGGCAAAGAAAACACAAACAGGAGGTTCACAGTCCAGTCTAGCTCCAGCACAAAGCAAGACTTTACCTCAAAAGTGCCAAGGTGAGAAAGGACTAAGGGCATGGCTCAAGCAGAGGCCCTGAGGTCAATCTCCCGGACTGCCAGACATACAAACCTGAAAGACACAAGATTCCAAAGCTGAGGGCACCCAGGCCTTCACAGAGGGATGGATGGATGTGCCATATGTGATATACATATATCATGGACTATTACTCAGACTTAAAAGAGAAAGAAAGACATAACCGCTATCTGCTACACTACAGACAAACCTTGAACCCAAGTTCACTAAAATGTGTCAAATGTCAAACAACAAATGCCATATGATATTTATGTCATGTACTTTGTATACTCAGATTCATAGAGACAGAAAACAATCATGGCTACCGTTGGTTGTGATAGTTGGAGCAGGGAGTTATCATTTAATATCAACAGAACATCCCTTGGAATAATGAAAAAGGATTGAGTCTGGATTTGGCACTGGCTACAGAACAACAAGAATATACTACTAGCTGGGTGCCAGTGGCTCATGCCTGTAATCCTAGCTACTGAGGAGGCTGAGATCTGAGGATTGAGGTTCAAAGCCAGCCCAGGCAGGAAAGTCCACGAGACTCATCTTCAATTAACCACCAGAAAACCAGAAGTGGCGCAGTGGCTCAAAGTGGTAGAGGGCTAGCCTTGAGCTGAAGAACTCAGGGACAGTGCATAGGCCATGTTCAAGTCCCATGACCGAAAAAAAAAAGAAAGAAAAAGAATATACTACTTAATACCATAGAGCTGTCCACTTAACTGCTTAAAAAGAGGATTCAAGGAGAAAAGAAGAAAAATACAAATTTTTCCTTGCAGATGATATAATCCTATATGTCAAAGATTCCATCCCCCTAAACTCACAGATTGACAAATACAGCCAGCAATGTAGCAGGACATAGAATCAACCCACAAAACTCAGTAGGTTTTTTTTTTTTTTCTAATGTACAGGCTGAGAAAAGAAATGAGGAAGACAGTCCCATTCACAATATCTTTTTTAAAAAAATAAAAAGAATCTCTAGATTTGAGGTGATCTGAAGAGGTTCTGCTTGTCACTGAAACTACAGGAACTTGAGGAGAGAAACTGAAGAAGACGCCAGAGGATGGAAAGGCCTCCGTATTCCTGGACTGGCAGAACCAATGTCCTGAGAGTGACCATGGTAGTGATGGCAACATAGAGATTTAATGCAATCCCATCAAAGTCCCAAGGGTGTTCTAGAAAAAACAATACTAAAATTCATATGAGCAAAAAAGAGCCACTGTGGGATGACCATGGGGGCATCATAACACCACACCCCGAACTGTGTTCAGAGGCATCTCGAAGCCTGCATGACACTGGCACAAAAATAGACACAAGGATCAATGGGCAGGACAGAAGTCCCAGAGATAAAACCACATGGCTACAGCCATCTTGTTTTCTACAAAAGTGCCAAGGAGAAAGCATAGCCTCTCAACCAATGGTGCTGGGCAAACTGGTTATCTGCCTGCAGAAGGCAGAGCCCAGGCCTGTGTCTCTTACTCTGAACAAATTCCAAATGAATCAAAGATCTAGGGAAGTCTTGAGACTTTGAAACTACAACAGAAAACTCTGGAAGACGTAAGTATAGGTCATTATTTTCTGAATAGAATTCCAATTGCCCAGAAAATAAGAACGAGAATTGGCAAATGGGATTGCATCAAATTAAAAAGAAGTGAAAGATATAATTACCAGAAACCAGAGACAACCCAGAAAATGGAGAAAATCATCACCAGCTATTCAGTGGATAAAAGATTCATATCCAGAATATACAAAGAGCTCAAGAAATTAAACAGCAGAAGAACACATGCCCCAATTAATTAATAAATGGGCAAACAAATAGAGCAGACAGTTTTCAGAAGAAATACAAATGGCTGATAGCAGGAAGAAATGTTTTCAGCACTCATAAGGAAACCACACTAAGATTCCCTCTCACCCCAGTCAGAACAGCATCCATTAGGAAAACAAACAACCAATGTGGGCAAAGATGGGGAAAGGAGCTGCCAACACCATTGCTGGGGGTGGAAATGTGTGCAGACACCATGGAGCAGCGTGGAGGCTCCTTGACCTCAGGACCTTCCCATGACTCTGCCATGTTCTCATGCATCCATCTGAGGGGTCCAAGGCAATGCACAGAAGACACACCTGCACACTCGACCTCACTGTGGCTCTGCTCACCACGGCGACAATGGAACAAGCCAAGGTGCCCGACAACTGCAGAGTGGGTAGCAAAAACATTACACACATATATAATATAATATATGTAATATGCATACATGTTTTCACACACACACACAGCACTGTCCCCCATACCCTGGCTTCCCCAGATACCAGAAGCTGCACCCTTAGAATGCCCACATAGGGTCTGAGCCTGCGTGGATGGAAATGTTCATGCAGTGTGTCGACATCTGGCTATGTTCTTCCAGTGCAGGCACTGGCTGCCATCATCCTTTTCTGTTTAGGATAATCACTCCTTCACCAGTGTAGTTCAGTGAGTGTTTAATGAGTCACTATTATTGGTGGGACATTCCTAACTCTTAGGAAACTGCCAAGATTTATATAAAGCCCAGCCTCTAGCCCCATTGTAGTGGTAGATGCCTGTGCCCTCAGCTACTCAGGCGGCAGAGAAACGAGGAGAGTGGTTCAAGGCCAGCCTGGCAAAAGTTAGTGAGACTCTGTCTCAAAAGAAACCACAAATCACGCTGGAGTGGGACAGTCCAGGAGATTCCAGAGATAGGGGAGATTCCATCACACCAATGAAAAACTGGGCACCGTGGCAAATGTCTGCCGTCTCGGCTATGCAGGGCGGGTGGAGAGGAGAACTGAGTCCAGGTCAAGAATAACGTGAGATTCTACTTGGAAAATAACAAAAGCATACAGGGCTAAAGGGTGTGGCTCGCGTGGTAGAGTACCTACACGGTAAGGATGGAGTCCTGAGTTCAAACCCTAATGCTGCAAAAAGAAAAAGAGAACCCACTTTTCTTGTTCAGGAACAGAAATTAGGGCCAATAAGGATGCGTGATTATGATTTTTTTCTGCACCCCAGATCTCCCGCGTAGGTGGCCCCTGGGCAGCACACAGGAAAGCTGGTGGAGGCAGGGAAGGAAACCAAAGCTCCCCAAGGTTTTATGACCTAGAGAATCTAGTATTCAAGCATGAACTCACCACCTCCTCCTGACTTTCCTTTCCCACTTGACCAGCTGCTGAAGGCTAGAATGGTTCCCTGTAACACTTCAGACAAAGGAAACTCAAGTCTCACGGCATCAAAGCTTTTAACATTTTCTGGTACTGGGACTTGAACTCAGGGCCTAGGTGCTGTCTCCGAGCTTTTTCACTCAAGGCTGGCACGCTACCACTTGAGCCACAGCTCCACTTCTGGCTTTTTGCTTGTTAATTACAGATAAGTTTCTGGGATTTGTCTGCATGGTCTGGCTTCAAACTGGAATCCTCAGATCTCCGTTTCTTGTGTAGCTAGAATTAGAGGGGTGAGTCACCGCACCTGGCTGCCTAAGTATTTTGAAGAAGATGAAGTGGGAGAAGATGGGATTTGTGACCCCATGAATGTGCAAATCCTACTCTAAGGCCCAGGTGTGGCTCTGGCTTCCAATGAGCACACGACCGTACTTGGCTTTGGTCTTCTATGGCTAGATCACCTGGAGGACAGCCAAACTGGCCTCACATGTGCAAACCAGCAGGGGCTCTCGCAGGACTCAGCGTCCTGGCTTGTATTCCTCCTGCCGTGTCCACTGAGATGCGCCGAGTGCCTGCCCACTGCAGCCTGGCAGGAGTGCACAGATCCATAGTGACGCCACTCCCAGGACTCTCCCCTGATTCTCTTCCAGAGGCTTCCAGGGTATGTGTCATCCAGGGGCCCATTGCCCAGCAGAGGCTGGGTATCTGCTGAAGGATGGGGAGGGGCCTGGGCTGCAGGGCTGGCCTGGCTCCATCCCTGCAGGCACCAGCGCCAGTGACTCTGGGCCCGGCAACCAGGTATTAAGTGAAAGCCCAGAACCGTACTCAGTCCACAGAGTGGGGGGCAAGGCTGAGGGCCCCATGGTGGGAGTCCTCACAGCAGATCTTCCTCTGTACCCGAAACATGCCAAACTCACAGACAGTGTGGAACCAATGCGCCACCCCCCCTTCCCTCAAGAGGTTCCACAGCTACTGGCCACCTCCTCCTGCTTGTCGCCTGCCAGAGGTACAAGCCGGGCCCTGAGGACCCCACAGCACAAAGGCCCACTGCGTGCCAGCCAGCAGAAGAGAAGCCTGAATGCCCAGCCACAAGGCAAGGCCGGCAGAGGGGAGAGGGAGGGAGATCAGGCCGGTGCTGACTGGACACAGAAGGTGGGCAAAGGGGAGAGGGAGCAGCTGCTGGGGTGGGGGTGGGGGGGCAAAGATGCTAAAAACAGCAACAGCCCTGAGCGCCTCTGCCGAGATCAGCATCCTCCACTCCTGGAGTGTCTCCCTCATTGCTGAGCTGTGTGCCCTTTATTCTATGTGTGTGTGTGTGTGTGTGTGTGCACGCCACTGTGTACTGGGATTTAAACTCAGGGTTTACATTCTTGATGAGCGTTTTTGCTCAAGGCCGATGCTCTAACACTCAAGTCACCCCTCCATTTCTGGCTTTCTGTTAGTTCATTGTAGATAAGAGTCTTACACATTTGTCTTCCTGGGCTGGCTTTGAACTGGGATCATCAGATCTCAGCCTCCTAGGATTCCACCACAACCTAGCTTCTTTTTCTTTGCCAGTCCTTGGTGCTTGAACTCAGGGCCTGAGCACTGTCCCTGGCTTCTTTTTGCTCAAGGCTAGCACTTTACTTACTACCTCTTGAGCCACAGCGCCACTTCTGGCTTTTTTCTATATGTGGTGCTGAGGAATCGAACCCAGGGCTTCATGTATACGAGGCACACACTTTACTACTAGGCCATATTCCCAGCCCCTCCAAGGGCTTCTTGTATACAAGGCAAGCACTCTATCACTAGGCCATATTCCTAACCCCCAGCTTCTCCTTCTATAGAGAAACTGTGGCCAAGGTTGGGCGGGGGGGCTGTGGTGGTTCCAGCTCTGAAGAAACAGACCTGTTTTCTCAAATGATGCTCGCTCCTCCCCTGCACATCCCCCCCCCCCCCGCCTGAGTGGGATAAAAAATGGGGACAGCACTCATTAATAAGGAGAGGGTGTGGGGGCAATCTGGGCAAAACTGGAAGAGGGGGGAAGATGCAAAGTACAAGCAAAGCCCTGGTGGAAATAAAGAGCTGGCCCAGTCCCGGATGCATTAAAGTAATAACATCACCGCCTGGCAGTTTATCACTCCCCGGCAGCAGCCGGCCCCGGAGCCACGGCGCTGTAAAATAAAATAGAGGACAGAGTTGTGGGCTGCTGATCTCCACACTGCCCCTCCCCCCGCACCCCTTGTCCCCACGCTGCCCCCCTCCCCAACCTTGGACTGCCCCCCCCCCCCGCTTCTGGACCCACCACTAAAATTCCTTCTACTCTTTCATCCAATTTCATGGAGTAAGGGATGGGAGGGTATCGGGACGTCCATGGCTCTTTCTCTAGAGAGGTGCGCTGGCATGCTTGTGATGGGGGGGTGGGACAATGGTTGCTATGGAAACACAGTCTCAGACATACAGACACACACTCATTTTAATGCAGGGTTTTTTTTTTTTTTTCCTTTCTTCCAGCAGGGGAAGGCTCCAGTGCCCTATTTTTAGTGTCAGATTTCAGCCAAACAATTCACTTTTCATTTCATCACACACGCGCACACACAGGCACACACGTGCACACACGCGCGCGCGCACACACACACACACTGCTGGGTTTTGTAAGTAGGTCACATCTTCTCTCTGTGTCTAGAGCTCAGATCTGTCTTGCCTGAGCAAGGCCGGATTCTAGCAGAAGATTTTTTCCTTGATGGAAACGTAGATTTCAGGCTTGCTGGGGTCCCGCTCTCTTTCACCTGGCTCTGACAGGCGGAATGAATCACAGCACGTACAATTTACATCCTCGAGATTCGATTCAAAATGTGGATGAGGTGATAATAGTAAGAAGTGGGGGAGAGATTAAACATGACAAACTCCATTGTGTATTCCATGACCGTTCGTTGATTATTCTAAAAAGATGGCAAGGGCTGGGAATATGGCCTAGTGGCAAGAGCGCTTGCCTCCTACACATGAAGCTCTCGGTTCGATTCCCCAGCACCACATATATGGAAAACGGCCAGAAGGGGCGCTGTGGCTCAGGTGGCAGAGTGCTAGCCTTGAACAGGAAGAAGCCAGGGATGGTGCTCAGGCCCTGAGTCCAAGGCCCAGGACTGGCCAAAAAATAAAAAAATAAATTAAAAAAAATAAAAAGATGGCAATAGCCCTCAGCCCGCTGGGGCAGAAATACATCCCCGGTAGCAGTTGTCCAACTTTAATTTTTTTTTTTTTTTTTTTTTTTTTTTTTTGCCAGTCCTGGGCCTTGGACTCAGGGCCTGAGCACTGTCTCTGGCTTCTTTTTGCTCAAGGCTAGCACTCTACCACTTAAGCCACAGTACCACTTCTGGCTGTTTTCTATATATGTGGTGCTGGGGAATTGAACCCAGGGCTTCATGTATATGAGGCGAGCACTCTTACCACTAGGCCATATTCCCAGCCCCAACTTCAATTTTTGATCTTGGTTCCAGATTGACTCTGATGCAACAAATCAGGAGGATGTGAATCTAGGGTTTTATTTCTGCCCTGGCTCAAGCTGAAGTTTTTGAGTGTTTCTGTCTTTATTGACTTAGTTTTTGCTTTGAGATCTTCCTTGCCAACTCTTACCACTCTGAGACAATAACACCCCACTGATGGGGGCGCCTCCCTGCCAGAGCACCCCCACGGGTCCAGCTGCACCCTGGCCAAGTGCCTGGCTCCAGGAACCCAAAGCTCTAACACACACCCCGGATCAGATCCCCCAGGCGTTTCCTCCCGTCCCTACACGCGCCAGCTCCTCTTTCCAAGATGGCCATAGCTGCACCCAGCCGCGGAAGAGCCCTGCTGTCCCTGCTCAAAGCCCTGTGGATTTTCCGGCTGCCCCTGCCTTGTCTTCCACGTGGCTGGAGCCTGAGGGCACCGCAGGACCCACGGCTTTCAAGACAGAAGCATGAAAGGCTGGTGTGGGATCATCAAGGCAGAATGAATGGCCAGTCCCATCCGGACAGTGAACACTCTGTAGAGCTGGATTCTTCCTTTATTTGTGGTTGTTTTACAAATCTGAGCACAAGTTGCATTTTTATCAGAAAAGAGAATAATAACAAAGAACCATGAGCCTGGTGCTGGTGGCTCACGCCTCCTAGCTACTCAGGAGGCTGAGAGCTGAGGATCACAGCTGGGGCAAGAAAGTCTATGAGACATCAAAAAGACAGAGTGGAGCTGTGCCCAAGTGGTAGAGTGTCAGCCTGGAGTTGAGAAGCCAAGCAGGAGCATGGGGCCCTGAGTTCCAGTCCCAGTACCGGCACACACACACACAGAACCCCAGGTGGTGTTGAAACACTGTCTTCAGGGTGTGTGGTGTGGATGGGCAGGAGAACTCTGCCTCTTGTTCCTGTGAGAGAAGCTGCTTTTATGACTTACCCCAATTTTCTAGAATGAGCATATTTGGGTGCTAAGAACAAAATGTGGTTTAGAAAGGTCACAAATTGGAGCAAGCACGCTCTACCTCACCCTACAATACATGAGAGAGAGGACCCCCCCCACCCGCAAGCTTGGATAAGTCATTTTCCACTACACCACCATGATTTTATATCATCAGTAATCTCTCTTGAGGAATTAAATACTAATCCCTTTGGGGGGCAGCAGTGGTTATCAGGACTTGAACTAAGGGTTTCCCACTCCCACTTATCTTTCTTATTCTTGGCTGGTGCTCTACCAACTGAGCCACACCTCTAGTCCTGCTTTTTGCTGGTTAATTGGAAGTGGAACCCCAGCTTTTTCTTTTTCAGGCTATGTTAGAACTATGATCCTCTGGGTCTCCGCCTCCTGAGTAGCGAGGGTTACAGACATGAGCCATGGTGCCTGGCTTCCTCATTTGTTTTAGCATTGAGATCCTGGAACTTCCATAATTCAAACTTAATTTCCTGGTCTTCAGCCCGGAGCCTGCTGCAGGGCCCCTCCTTGGACGCAGCTGGCCTGGTTGGCCGAGGAAGAGATGTCCAATTGGCAGAAGACACCTAAGGCTCTGCAAAATGACTCAACTATTCCAAACTGCTTTAACCGTTAATCCATTTTTAATATTCCAACAACAGCTTAAATTTTGTTATACGTAGTTTCACAGGAGTCTATTTTTACTTCCCGGATCCTTCCTAACTCCCCCACCAACTCCATTTTTTCCCCACAGTCCTGGGCCTGAGTACTGTCTCTGGCTCCTTTTTGCTCAAGGCTAGCACTCTACCACTTGAGCCACAGCGCCATTTCTGGCCTTTTCTATATATGTGGTACTGAGGAATCGAACCCAAGGCTTCATGCATGCTGGGTGAGCACTCTACCACTAGGCCACATTCCCAGCCCCCAACTCCAGTTTTTATATGGAAATTCTTACATTTGATTTCTTCAATTGCTATTCTGTTAATTGACTACAGGCATAGCCTGTCTCTGCCCGAGTCTTTCTGAGCCATTCTTCACTCACTTCGGTGTGATATCGATTCAGATTTTTGTTATTTATTACTAAAGTATTCCTGGCCTCCTTCCGTTTCCTCCCTCACACAATGATAACAGTTGTTTCTAAAACCTGCTTTGAAATTACCAACGAGAGAAGTACAGCCACCAGACAGAGTGCTGTGCTATTTCTCCTGGGAAAACGCCTGGGCTGGGACTTGAACTTGGGGTGTGCATGCATAGGAGTCTGTCAGTTCCCTTCTGACAGGCTGAGCCAATACATTCCTGTTTCCCCAGCCAGGTCAGGGTGCGATTTGAAGGAGATGGGAATGGAGGGGTGGGCAGAAAAAAGGATGAACTGGACTCTATTCCTATTGTCTCTGGAAATTCCACCACAGACAAACCCTGAGCCAAGTGTCGCCCATCTTCTAGGCCTTTCTTAATCCAGTTGGATGGTAAGATTACAATCACAGTGGACAGAGTGAACAAATGCATGTCAGCCAATTTTCAAGGACTGCGCAGGAGACAAAGACCCCTGGGCCCCCTCATGGTGTTGCTTCCCCCCAAAGGATCCTTGATAAATCACAGGAACAGCACAGATGCAACACGAAGAATGTTCATGCCACAACATGATTTACACACTGGGCAGAGGCCAAGATGGGTCAGAAACTCCCTAGTGCTTGCGACTTTTGGGTGGGTGGTAGGAATTTCAGGAAACTGACATCACTTTGCAATCACTCAAGCCTTGAGAAGAAGTGAGGACCGGGTCTGTAGGGTCCCCGGCCCCCACAGCCTGGTAGAGGGTCTTCCGGTCAGGGAACTCCCAATGCCATGCTCACTGAAGGCATGGGGTGTGTCAGCCAATAAATACTGGCTAGTCTTGGCTCTAACATCCTGGGTGAAGGAATGAATGTTCAGGGCTTCCGTCACAAGCGTCTCCCTTGGGGCCCAAGGGGGACCTGCATGGCTAAGTGTTGGCCAGTTTCCCTGGTGTAAATGACCCTACCGCCACTGATTTCAAACCACCAATGTGATGTTGATGACGGGGGTCAGGGATCACAGGACACACAGAGCACTCGACCAGGGACTGAATTTCCTCCCACACTTGTGAACAACGTGGAGAGCACAGAGAGAACAGTCAAGTGTGGTTTCAGAAGTGATTGTTAAGTGTGTGCTCCACACTGCTGGGACTTTTACCTCAGGGCCCCTCCCTCTGAGGAGATCCCTCCCCAGCCATGTCACATCCCCTCCTGTGGATCCATCTTTCAAAATTCTCAATAAAAAAGCCTGCTTCCATGGTTCAGGGTGCTAACTGCTCACCTTTTTCCTCTAGATCTACGGAACCCAGAGCATTTGGTGCTGTGTATAGCCCCGCATTGCATCTCAGAGCGAACCCTCTGCAGGTGTCTATGTAAAAACTCATGGTAAGAAGCTCCAGGAGGTCAGCAAGGTGCAGCACCGCCGTTTCAGAGGAGGAGAAAAGAGGACACAGGCCCTGCATGACAGGAGATGCCACCTTCCCGCTCTGCCCTCCTCTTCTCCCCACCCACATCTGCTCTGGAGGCCCCCATGGTGGAGCTTTGGGGAGACAGGAACTTGAGGGATCACATACTCTATATTCTCAGCCCCCCAGACCCTTGAGTCAACCGATTCCTTCTCTACCAACTCTCATCTCCAGAATACTGGCTTCT
Source organism: Perognathus longimembris pacificus (assembly GCF_023159225.1). NCBI lineage: Eukaryota > Metazoa > Chordata > Mammalia > Rodentia > Heteromyidae > Perognathus > Perognathus longimembris. The sequence goes on along the minus strand of NC_063167.1, from coordinate 70,898,100 downwards.
GAGAGCAGGCAGCCTGGGCCTCCATTCCAGTAAATGGCATTGTTTAACTGAAAGTTTATGTGATTTAATAATTATTCAGAGCTATATTTAACCACCAGCTTGCCAAAGTCCTGGCCATGTAATAGTTCCTGTAAGCGTGGATGTAAAACCACAATTCTGTTCTAAAAGAACCAAGGCAATAGTTTGTTAGGAGTCTGCTGGGAGTGGTCAAAACACAGACAGGTTCGATTCCCCTGGGTGGCATGTTCCAGGAACACCGGGACAGAACTGTCAGCATCGCAGAGTGAGAGAGACATCAGTCAATCCCTATGCCACGGGGCAGGTGGGCTACAGTGAGGAGAGGAAGTCTCTTCCTCACATTGATCACACCGTTAGCAGGAGGGCTGGCAGGGGCTGGCATCCTGCCAGGCTTAGCAGTTGATTAGTTGTCCCTAGGAAGGGGTGGTTAGGTCAGATATGGAGCCTGACAGTAAATGGCTATCAAAGGGCCTCAGAGAACTTTGGCTCCTGACCGGCAACGTTCCATCTCCCTTCCACCACCATACTCTAGTCAGCAGAGATCACGCTGTCTTGAGACTCATCAGTAGAGCAGTGGTTTCTTCAGAGAACTTTTGTTCACACAGGCTACTGTGAGCCAAAGCCAGAATACCACTAGGGTGAGGGGTGGGGTCTCTCCCAACCATTTTTCTGTTCTTAGGTTGGTGTAGTGGGGTGAGCTGAGCACAGGAACCTGCCTTCGCCACCTGGTAGGTACATCTGCATTATGAGATCTAGCTCACCGGCCCAGCCACTCCCTAGCTCCCAGCAGGAGTCAGGCGGCCCTGCTGCCTCCTCAGGAGCATGGTGAACATTCATCCTCTTACTCCCAGGAGGCCCTGGCACTCAGGGCCTCTACCTCCAGAATGTCCAAATGGGCATATCAAAGAATAGGGATGGCTTAAGCTGTGACTGACAAGAGAGAAGAAAAGGAAACCTCATACCACACCTTCTCCTGGAAGAAAGGCTCTTCTTGACCGACATTTATATAACTAAGAAGACTATAAATAATTCGCTGCAGAAGGAAGAATATCTGTGCGGGACGTTGCATTCCTCTACAAGACATATATCCTTCTAGAAGACAGAGGATTCTAAGAGATTCTTCACAGAGTAAGGACAATATGCTTCTGTGTGTATTTTTGTTCCTGACTATAAAGAGGAGCAACTCATTCTACAGAAAAGAAGGGTATGCCCATCCCCTCCCTTTGCTCATTAGGCCCTCACACAGGTTCCTCCTTAGATATCAGACAGTACATTCCTTAAAACAGGCCACAAAGTGCTAAGAATATCAAGATATGTAAAAGGAGAATCTTCTCTTGATCTCCATTGAATTCTTTCCCTGGAAATGTTTGGATGCCCCTTAAAAACGCAAATCAAGTCATGTACTGGTGGTGCACACCTGTAATCCTAGCAATCCAGAAGGCTGAAATCTGAGGATCATGATTTGAAGCCAGCCAAGGCAAAAAAAAAAAAAAAAAGTCTGTGATACTCATCTCCAGTTAACTAGAAAAAAGCCAGAAATGGAAGTGTGACTAGGTGGTAGAGTGGCAGCCTTGATTGGAAAAAGCCAAGTGAGAGTGTGAGGCACTGAGTTCAAGCACCAGCACAGCACAAAAAAATGCAAATCAAGATGTACCTCAACTCTTTCCTTTGTCCTTTGGACTCATTTCTTCTTTCATCCCCTTTCCGAGTCAACTCTTTACTTGATTTTCCTTCTCTTCCTTTCTGCTCCCTCCTGATCTCTTCCTTCTCTTCTTTTCAAATATGTATTTTCCTTTCCTCCCTCCCTTCCTTCCCTTTCCTTCCTTCCTTTCTTCCTTTCTTCACGGAAAACAACTTGGACAAATCAGTAGCCCATTTAGTAGAAGGCTGCTCAAGGAGGTGATGCTGGAGAGTTGCTATGGACAAGTAGGTTGACATCATAGGAGCAGTTTTTATCACTACTGGGAAAGGAATGTACAGTATGGAAAGAGGGAAACCAAAAGAATCCTTGTTGTGATGGATTGGAACTGGAGCTAATTGTGCAAATTTTGAAAGAGAGAGGAAGAGGGAGAGAGGGAGAGAGAGACAGACTCTGAGGATTAAACCACAAGACTCCACAAATGGTAGGCAAGTACTCTTTTCCACTGAGCTGTGCTCCTAACCCAACCCAGGCATACCTTATTGTACTAAAATGAAGACTTTTTTTTAAGAATGATGAGGACATGTTCAGAGAACCATGAAACCAATAAATCTGGGAACATACCAGGGTCAGAGTGAACAGTAAGTCCATTAACTAAAACAGAAGTCTATGTATTCATACCAATAGCATTCTTAAAAGAGCACGTAAATGCAAAGGTTGTTTCTTCCAGTAGGTCAACTAATAAATACAGAATAATGGATGTCATGAGGAAAATCCTTCCAGTAATTAATGCAGGTAGGAAATGTCAAGCGGGTCAGCAGGTTGAGGTCAGCATGGGAGGACGTGGGCCTGTGACCTGCCCACCCCACCCCAACTCATGGGGACTTCGGGGGCTCTCAGAACTGCACCTGCATTGCCAGTGCAGCTGACCTGCCTGCACAGCTGACCTGCGTGCCAGCCCTGCTCACCTTCTGGGCTCTGCCTCTATCATCGCTGAGCTCTGCCAGGCATGAGCCTGAACACAACTTCATAGGAAGCTTTTAAGACAACTCTTAGAAATTAAGCACGAGGGCTGGGAATATGGCCTAGTGGCAAGAGTGCCTGACTCGTATACATGAAGCCCTGGGTTCGATTCCCCAGCACCACATATATAGAAAATAGCCAGAAGTGGCGCTGTGGCTCAAGTGGCAGAGTGCTAGCCTTGAGCAAAGAGAAGCCAGGGACAGTGCTCAGGCCCTGAGTCCAAGGCCCAGGACTGGCTCTTTTTTTAAAAGAAATTAAGCACGATATCATGGCATCTTCTCCTAGCACTGTGACACACCAGCCTCACGCCCACCAAGCCGTTGCGTGTGTTAGGCCTGCACAGTGATCCTCCCAGGGAAGACTAGTCTTACCCTCACTCTGCCAGCAAGCTCACCTGGGCCAAGACATTCGAGAGCAGGCAGAAGGTGGGGAAAGGAAGCTGATTCTACACACAGGTGCCGTGGTTCAAGGTCATGTGACTGTCTGGGCAGAGTACAAATCCATGTGCATTGGGAAAGCTGGGCGTGGCTGGGAATGGCATTAACCAGCCAAAGGATGAGCCCTGCCACATGACCCTGGACGCTGCTTTTCGGGTGACATTTATGTCTTCTGATGCAAGTGATTTGCTTATTTTTCTGTCACTTTCCCAGAATGCCTGTGATGATATAAGCCCAGAAAGAGAAGTTGGAAAGAATGGCATGGGAGAGGATGCCTGGGAGGGAAGCCGTCCCAGGTATGCGCAATAAGGAATACATTTGCCTGTAAAGAGTTTTAAAAGAATAATAAAACCAACTAAAAGCCATCTGGTTTGCATAACCACTGCGTGCCATGGCCATTCTCAACAATGTCTACCACAAAATGTGCCCCCCATCCTGGCCAACTCCCACCCTCTACGTAGGCCTTAGGAATGCCACTTGCTGGAAGAAATCTGTCCTTCTGGATTGTGAGATTTAACCAGTTTTCAAATTCCAGGACGTGTCATGTCTCTGATGTAGTAAATGGCCCCAGAAACACTGAGTTGAAAACCAAAATCATTAAGATGAAATACAGGTCTCTCTCTGTGCAGCCTTTTAAAATCCAGCTGGATGCGCCCACCCCATTACCCAAGACCTGCCCAGGTGCCACCCACCACAAAGAAGACCCACAGAAGCAGAGGACGGCTACAGCTCGGAGAAACTGAGGGGATTGCCAGAAAAAAACTAGGTCGCAGCTTTGCTAGAAGGATGCGGACAGCTGCTTCGGTTTCTCACTCCATATTGCAAGTAGCTATCAGGCAGGCACTTGGCCCAGTGATTTATGTATGTATATATATATATATATATATATATATATTTCCTTTCCTTGGAAAACCAGCAAAAATCACCTCTGAATTTGGAATACAGAAGGATCCATGCATTCTAGCCGGGCCTGGGATCCTGAGAGTAAGGAAGTGCTCAGAGACATCCCGCCCTACCCTGGGGACCCCCTCTCTCGCATTCCCCACAATTCCAGTCCCCCCATAACCAGCACCAGCTGGCAGGAGGCGGGCCCGGCCCTGCCCCAGGGGTCAGGTTACAGACCCAGAGGCTGCCGGCCAGGCCAGCGCTGGGAGAGTGAAGGGAGGGACTCCAGAGCAGGGCTGAGGAGCAGGAATGCAAACTGACTTAATGACAGGACAGCGCAGAGCCACTGGCTGGCTCTGGTAAGGCCAAGTATGGGCAGAGCTTCAGCAGTGGGCATGATGGATTCTTCAGCTGACTTTCCCTCCACAGGGATTGTTCCAGAACCAGCATCACCCTCCCCAGGGCCGTTCCTTCCTCTCTTCCTGTGCCCGGGTGCTCTTGGGATCCCCTCCCCGGCACCATGCCATAGCTGCTCAGCCCCTGGCTGTGTCCCCACCCTGCTGTGTCCTGAGCTAGAGCCATGGCTCTGTCATGGAGAGCGACCCTCATAGCCCAGCCCCCTATCACCACCACCACCATCACTATACCACCACCACCAGCAGCACTACCATCACCACCACCATCACCACCATCACCACTACCAACACTACCATCACCACCACCACCCACTTTCCTCTGGCTCTCCAGCATAGATTGGGAATCCCAAGGCTGCGAAGCAAGCCCTCAGGGAGTACCAGGTGGCCCGGTGCTGGCAGGCCTGCAGCTGATGGTTTTCGGGTGTAGGACCTTGGTGTGGTCTTTGGTCCCCTGGTTCTCGTCTTTCGGCTGAGTCAGATGTTCTGGGCCCACGTGGAATCTGTGAATGTTCTCTGTAGTTTGTTTTTCCTGCTTCACAGAGTCAGATTCTGGGGTCAGAACTCCAGCACCTGTCACTACAGGGCAGGAAACCAAGACCACTGTCTGATGATCCTACCTACTCAGGAGACAGAGATCTAAGGATCACAGTTCCAAGCCAGCCCAGGCAGAAAAGTCCATAAGACTCTAATCTCCAATCAATCACCAAAAACGCCAGAAGTGGAGCTGTGGTTCAAGTGGCAGAGCATGAGCCTTGAGCAAAAAGCCCAGGGACAATGCCCAGGCTCTGAGTTCAAGCCCCAGGACCAACATGCGCACACACGCGCGCACACACACACACACAAGATTCACTCTGGCTTCCAGGCTGGGATGTTTAGAGTGGGGTTGTGGAGGATGCTAATGTGTTCTGGTGGGGGTTGGTGAGCCTAGATAACACACCAAATGGGTCAAACACCAAGTGTGTGTTTGTCACCAAAATGGTTTATAACTAGATGAAGGAAGGGGGTTAGGTAAGATTTTTATACATCAAAGCGCTGGTGGAGCCTCGAGATTGTAGCTATTGGGCCCTCACAGGCAGGGGGAGGAGGATGGGGGGGAGGAGAGAAGGGAGAGCTGGGGGGAGAGGCAGGACCCTTGGGGGCTCCCCCACTTTGCTAATGCTTGTCATAGAAGCCTTGAAGGAAATTGCAAAGTGACTTCCCAGAGGTATTTCTACATTTCTATTTCTGGCAAAGAATGTGGTTTCAATGGTTTTTCGGTGGGTTCTTTTTTCCCTGTGGCTATTTTAGGAACAACAGTTCCTTGATTAGGACTTGCTTGTGGAGCCAAGTGAAGGTGTTAGCTTTAAGTTCCTCCATTTATTCGGAGAGCTTGCCAGGAGGCAGGCACCGTAGGCCTGCAGGCAATGTGGGCCTGTGTGCCAGTGGTAGGATAAACACACGGGTGAGATAAGAGAGAGACAGGGACAGTTTCCATAACAAGCTCATTTAAGATCTCAAAGAGGTACATGCCCGTCATCCTAGCAGCTCAGAAAGCTGAGACCTGAGGATCGTGGTTCCAAGCCAACCCTGGGCAGCAAAATCCAGGAGACTCTTGTCTCCAATGAGCCACCAAAAAGCCAGAAGTGGAGCTGTGGCTCAAGTGACTCAAGAGCACTAGCCTTGAGTGAAAAAGCTAAGAAGAATGCAAGCTCCTAGGTTCAAGCCCCAGTACTTGTGCACACCTGTGCATGCACATACAAACACACCAAACCAAAACATCTCCAAGGAAAACCATTTCTTACTCTGCAATGTTAGTGTATGGCTCCTCTTACTGGGAAAGACAGATTAAGGAATCTTTGACAACTAATAGAAATAACAGGAAAGCTTATGATGATGTGCCGTCATGTTTCCTCTTGATGCGGTCCCAGCCTGTCTCTCTCGCTAAGGGCCATTCCCCTTTCCCCTGTGCGGCTTCTTAACACGGCTGCATTGTGTGTGCACGTACACAAGTGCGTGTGCACATATGTGCAGAGTCGTGTACATGAGTGTAAACCTAACTAATCAGAGAATAAATTCACCTGACATGGATCTACCTTCTCAGCTCTAATCTCAGAGCGTAGATGAGAGCTGACTTTGGAACCTGATGGAGGGCAGGCTGGGGAGGGTGGGTGGCTCTGCGAAGAGGGCTGGGGACGAGCCAGTGAAGGTGCTCCCCCTCTGCTTCCCGCCTCCTGCGGACCATGCAGTCTGTATCTCACAAGTTCAGTCCCACTGGGGTCGGATGTGTCTCCCCTGGCTGACACTGAAGCCAGGGGGCCCACGGGCTCAGAGGGGTGGGGGGAGGAGAGAGTGAACAAATTGGACCTCGTCCCCATGCTCAGCTCAGAGCTGGGCGGAAGTGTTCAGTGGAAGTGGACCTTGCTGTTAGTAAACGATGATGGCGGTGTTTACAGTCCAAGTCCAGGCCCTGGGAGATCCCAGAGCTGATTGTGGGTGCGGTTTACATTCCAGATCCTGTTTTGACTGATGAGTAAAACAGATGCACCAAGGAGCATTTAGTGAGCGCCACCCGTAGCTCAAAATGGCGACAGACCATTTAAAAACAAAAAACCACCAGGGTGGACCTGAAGCTGGTCTTCAAATGTGAACATCTAACACCAAATGAGCACACCTGAGATAGCACTTCAATGTTCTATTTGACATATGGGAAGAATATAAGCAAGCCAGGCTCTGGTGGCTCACACCTGTCATCCCAGCTACTCCAGAGGGCGAGATCTGAGGATCAAAGCCAGCCCAGGCAGGAAAGACTGCGAGACTCTGATCTCCAATGAACCAGCAAAAAGTCAGAAGTGGAGCGGTGGCTCAAGTGGCAGAGCACCAGCCTTGAGGGAAAAAGCCCAGAGGGAGCACAAGGCCCTGAGTTCAAGCCCAAATACCACAACAAGGAGAAAATAAGTAACATGTTTGTCCGATGGAGCGGGAGTGGCGGGCGTGTTCCATGTTGATAAAGCACTGCAGGTCCTCCTGCTCACGGGAGCTGGCATGTCCCGATGGCCCAGAGTGCGGGTAGGAAATGGGTGTTCTGGATTGGAAGTGGGGGTGCTCTGAGCAGGAAATGAGGAGACTCTGCTCCAGGGTAGCAGAGGCAGGCGAGGGGGCTCCAGCCCTGGGATGTTTATATGGGGCATGGGGCATGGGGCATGGTGATGGCTGAGGAGAGGGCAGGAGGAAGGGCAAGCGCAGATGTCTGGCAAGGAGCTTGGCACCAGGGCAGCGGCTGAGCAGACAGGCTGGGAAGGGGAGGCCTGGAGACAAGGCCTAACTCTCTAGCTATCCTGGGTGAGCCTGACCAGCTGAACAATAAAGAAGCTCACCCAGGGTGACAGATTGTGGGGCTAAAGCTGGGAGTGGAGGAGGAAGGGAGGAAGGGGAACAAAGGGGGAGGAGATGGAGGTGGAGGGGGGAGAGGAAAAGGGGGGAGGGAGGAGGGGATGCAGGGGGGAGGGGAGGGGAAGGTCATGGGGGGAGTGGATGGAGAGAGGAGGGGGGCGAATGAGGTCATCTTCAATGTCCATATGTGTCCATATCTTGGAGAGATAGACAGGCAGGAAGAGATGGGGAACAGCATGAAAGGGTGAGGTCGATCAGGATGCATTGTGTCCCCCAAACTCACATGTTGAATGGAAACCCCTTTGTACAACTACATACAAATAATGAAAACTGGAAGGAAGAAAATGAGCCACAAATAAAATCCCAGTGCTATCCCCAGCACTGCGTTCAGGTGGAGCACGGTGACAAGTCACCATGATCACCGCGTCCTTCCGGAGAGCAGGGGACACGGATGCTGACCTCACGGTGTGGAGTGGACATGAGGATGCTCGGCAGAGGCCTGGCACACAGGAAGCGGCGCTGAGGTAACTGGTGTAGGATAGATGAGCTCAGCGGGCAGGATGAAGATCAACAACAGGGCAGCAAGGAGACCAGAAGAGGACTGGGGGCTGGGAAAAAGGCGTTGGGGAAGCAAAAGGAAGGATCATGCAGGGGCTAGCATGGACACTGAATACTGGACACAGGCTCCCGGAGAAAAGAGTACAAATGCTGGGAGAGCATGCACTGCCCCGGCACGTGGAGGTGGAGGCGGAGGCAGTAGAGGAGGAGTTCTTGACCAGCCTGGAATAAGGACAGAAAGACCAAATTGGGGGTGGGGGGGGGAGAGGAAGGGGAAGGAAGAAGGGAGGGAGGGAAGCAGGCAGGAGGGAAGGAAGGGAAGGAGGGAGGGAGGAAGGGAGGGAGAGAGGGAGGAAGGAATGAAGGAAGGAAGGAAGGAAGGAAGGAAGGAAGGAAGGAAGGAAGGAAGGAAGGAAGGACGGAAGGAAGGAAGGAAGGCAAACACATAAACATGCATTAGGATATTGGGCTCCTTTTGTGGCTCAGTGGTAGAGCAATTATATAGTCCATACCAGACCCTGGGTTCATTGTTGAGTCACACACACACACACACGTGTGTGCGCGTGCACGCACACATGACAAATAAATAGATGAAGGCTGTTTAATCCCCCATCATTAGATGAGTGCACATCACAGTGGTGGAAAGGCCACTGCTGGCTATTGTATTGGTGAAGGCGATAAGACTCGACATTAGCCCAAATGTGAACGGAGTTTGCCTGTGGCCTCACACCCTATGCACACACACATCCATGCCACTTTTCAGAGCGAGTTGTCACAACATATCCACATTTGTGAATGTATATGTCCCTGATCCAGACTTTGCACTTTAAAAAATTTGCCCAACAACCTCCCATGTGTACAAAGTTGAGTCTTCCCTGCTTCTAATTATGACAGGCTTTAACACAGCCAGGGAAAACCCACGGCAGCTTAAATGTCACAGAGTGCTTAAATGAGATGCACTGTTTCCTTGCAACTGGGGACGAGGAAGGATGGAGGGGGCAAAGGGACCTCAGTGCTGGACCACCTGAACCACACCTCTGTTTCCAGATTTTTGCTGCTTCATTAGAGAGAAGATTTCTCTGCATTTGCCTGCCAGGGCTGGCTTTCAAGCAGGTTGGACGAGTAGACAATGACTTTGGAAGCAGCTCCTGGGGCTCCAGGAGGGTGGCTCTGTGAGGAAAGTGAGGGGGCTCCAAAGCCTTCCCTTCCTTCACACCAGAGGCAACAAAAGACCAAAGGGAAGACTGTGGCACGCCATGTTCCCTGCCCTGACCACCACCTGCCCCAACCTCCACCTGCCCTGAACAGTGTGGCTACACTGGCCCTGTGCCTAGGGCCTGGTCCATAGATGATAGGTTCTCTCTCTCTCTCACTCTCTCTCTGTCTTTCCAATACTGGCTTGTTGAGATCATATAACGCCCCCAGTCCTTCCCCACTTTCCCCTCCCCTTGGAATGACCTTGAGAACTCTTCCTGACCTTGGCAGAGAAGGAGCCAGCCTCCTGACAGGATTCCCATAGTGGAGCATGGGGATATGAGAAATGAACTTCCCACATTGCAGAGTGGGAGACAAGAAATGAACTTCCCACATGCAGAGTGGGGAGATGAGAAATGAACTTCCCGCATGCAGAGTGGGAGACAAGAAATGAACTTGCATGGTGTGACTCTCCCAGCTTTCAGAGCCCAGCGGCCCCTGGCACAATGAGCCCCCGCCCCAAACACGCTGACCCCTCGTCTCCATGAACAGCGGGCTGCCCAGGATCTTTGGGCATGGCGGATGGAATCTGACAAATCCCTCCTTTGTTCCAAACGCCCTCGGGTTCTGACACCAGCTGCCTTTGTGCAGATGACAATCAAACATCAGTCATGCACAGCTTTCAAAAAACAGTTGTAATAGCTGATGCTGTGTGTGTGTGTGTGTCTGTGTGTCTGTGTGCGCATGCGTACATGTATGTAGGCATGCATGCCAGTCCTGGGGCTTGAACTCAGGGCCTAGGTCTTATTCCTGAGCTTTTTTACTCATGAGTGGCATTCTACCGTTTCGGCCACACCTCCACTTGTGGTGTTTTGTTGTCTAACTGAAGATAAGAGTCTCACCGACTTTCCTGTTCAGGCTGGGTTCGAACCTGGCTCCCCAGCCCTCAACCTCCTGAGTAGCTGGGATGGCAGGTGTGAGCCACTGGCTATATTTGCCGTCAGCTGGCCTGCCCCTCTCTTGGGCTCTGGTTTTCTTCCTCTTGCTTGTCATCTTCCTCAAAGGAGTCTGCTTTGGCTAGGCTGGGCTCTGCCGGGGTACAGTGTGCTCCCTCATGGATGAATGGGTTGAAGGTTGGGTGGTCCCTGGTGGGAGGCAGGGCATGGAACCTGAAGCACCGGGAGCTGTGCTCAGCGACTCAGTCAGCACCCAGTCCCCAGAGGAACCAAGGTGGCTCTTATGGGACCCTGGCAAGTTCTTACGGGAGAGTTGTTAGAGAGAGCAAGACTAGGGCTAGAGAGCCTAGCTCTCATCCCCAGCACTGAAAGGAGCCAGAGGAAGAGGAGGAGGAGCTGGGGGAGGAGAAGCCACTTTTCACAGCCCCATTCTTCATAGAAATAAAAATAGAGGAGAAAAAAAAAAGGCTACAATTCATATAGAACCACAAAAGGCCCTGAAGAGCCGAGCAGTCTTCAGTCAAACACAAAGCCGGAGCCGTCTCTCCCACAGGTCAGAATCCACACACAGCCCACTGGGACAGAACAGCAAACCCAGAAATAAAGCCATGCGCCCATAGCCTACCGACACTCCACAAAGGCACCCGAACCATGCAGTATCAGAAGACGGCCTCTTGCCTAAGCACTTCAGGGGAAATGTGGGTAGCCCCATCAACCCATCCAGAGAGCATGAGCCTGAGGGGCAGGGAGGAGATGAAGCCACAGACCATTCCTTTGCTAGGGGAGTGACGTCCAGAATAGAGAAGCCCCTGACTTAAGTGATCGGAACAGCCATCTCAGAGCAGAAGACCTACCTACAGCCATCAAGGGTGGGGAAGGACACCAGCGTCACTAGCTCTCCAGGTGCCACAGATCAAAGCCGCGCATCGCCCTGGGAGGTAAAGCCTGCAGGATCGAACTTCCAGGCCCATCCTGCCAAAGAAGTTTGTGAGACCCTCTCTCAACAGCAAACGCTGGCTAGGGTCCAGCTGTTCCAGTGACTCATTGCTGCTTTCCCACGTGTAATGGGGGTTAGTAGCATGCTGTGTTTGTCTCGCCCATCTGGCTCTCGTCAACCTACTTCGCAGGACCTCAGATCCTTATTCTAGGAACTTGGACTTCAAGTCTGGTCTCTCCCTCCTTAATGCTGGTGTAGAAGGCACTCGGGTAGCCCAGGCCTGTAATCTTAGCTGCTTCCTGTTGGGAAGGAACTGGATTTCTACTTGCCGAGCTTTCTAGCAGGGCGAGATCACCCCACAGAAATGGCTGCTGTGAAGAAAGCAGTGAGTGCTGATAAGGAAGAGAAGAGGCCAGGAAAAAGGAGGTTAGACGAGCAGGTGTGCAGAGCAGAAGTAATGCCCTGGACTTCATTGGGAGGCTGGGAGCTGTCAGCCTTGGGTGAGTTTGCAGGCAGTGGCTTCATTGTTCTGCGGAAAACCAAACCAAACAAAACCAAGCCCAGAAAGAGCCTGTTCTGATGCCGATAGAAACAAGATTCTCCAATGGCAGGTTTGAATGCCTGGCTCTCAGGTTGAATAATATTGCCTGGGGATGAGCCATGTGTTGCATATTTTGTGTGGGTTTGGTTGCATCTCTAGTGATTGCATGTGCCGGTCAGACCTGTGGGTGCAGGGGTGCCAGGCAGCATGGTGCAAGACTGTGGGTATGGGGGTTCTGCGTCCCACGGTGCAGGCCTGTGGGTGTGGGGGTGCACCAGGAGTGCACTGCAGGCCTGTGGGTGCAATTGGGTGCCATGCCGCCGGGCACGGGGAAGAGCACAGCACAGAGGAGTCTTGTCCCATTTTCTTTCTGGATGGGGGAGGGGACCCACACTAGGCAAGAAGTGCTGTGGAATTTTGCACTGTCCATGGGTTCAGCCGGAGGCTCAAGGGCAGAATTCCCAGAAGGAATGACTGCATGCACATGGGTGCCCTTCATCTCTAGCCAGAGGAGAGGGGAGGCTCAGATCCAGCCTCCTGGGTCTTCCAGACCCTTCTCTCCATACCACAGAGACAGGCATAACCACCATGAGGATTGTGTGATGATCTGTCTCCTGCTTGTCCAAGACATTTCACACCGGAGCCTCCCAGGGGACCCCTTCCTCGTTTATCACCACTCAGTGTCGATTCCTAAACCTGGGTCCCCACCTTCTCATGCAGCTTAGCTATTTTAGAATCAAATGTTATGTATGCAACTTAATTTTCATGAATAAAGTTTCTATTTAGGCAATTTAGTTAATTTATTGAGTGGATGAACATTGGAGTTCTTTCTTCTTTTTACGGTGTGCTGCTCCTGGCCTTGAACTCAGCACCTTGTGTTCTCATTTGGCTTCTTCACTCAAGGTTGGTGCTCTACCACTTGAACCACATTCCAGTTAGGCTTTTTAGTGATGAGTTAAAGGTTAAAGAGTCTCCCAGACTTTCCTGCCTAGGCTGGCATTGAACTGTGATCCTCCGATCTCAGATCTTGACTAGCTAGGGTTATAGGCTTGAGGCACTAGCACCCGACAAGTTATTTCAGATTTTTTTTTTTTTAGGTTACTAAGATAACAATGTCATGAACTTTCTCCCAGGGCACACATGCAGAAGTATTTCTAGGGCAACATTTCAAAACATGGTGCCAGCATCGGGAAAGGAAACTTTCAACTCCCACTCCAGAGGGGAATGCAGGAATGGGCTGCAGGAAGTCCTGACTGTGCTGGTGGTGGAGGCAGAAGTTAGAGATGGGAGCACTAGGCGCTGCCCTGGGGAAGATTGCTGGGCACCTGGTAACGGAACCAGGCAACATCTGCCTGTCACTAGAGTGGCCATGCCGTGCTGCAGCCCTGTCTGCACTGAGAGGCTCTGCTTCTTTCTCTCTGCTCTTGCCAGCACTTGGTGGTGTTACAATTTCTACTTCAACTACTCTGCTGAAGATGAAATACTTTGTTGTGAGGTCAATTTGCATTTAACTTTTAACTTCTTTACTTGTTTTTGGTGCCAGCACTGGGGCTTGAACTCGGGGCCTCACATTCTCTTGGCTTTTTTACTGCAGGCTGGGGCTCTAGCCCTTGAGCCACATTTCCTTGCTACTCCAGATGCTGAACTCTGAAGATCATGGTTTGAAGCCAGCCCAGGCAGGAAAGTCTGTCAGATTTTATCTCCAGTAAAACACCAAAAAGCCAGAAGTGGAGCTGTGGCTCAAGTGGTAGAACACCAGCCTAAGGAAAGTGTGAGGTCCCCAGGTCAAGCCTCACTATTGGCACACACACAAATAGAATAATGAAAGGAAAAGGTGGGGAGGGGAGGGTGAGGTGGGTGAGGGGACTGAGCAGTGTGCAGCTTTCCTGTGAGCGTTCTTGTGCTCCCAGCTCACACTAGAATTTCCCATCGTGCAGGAGCTCCAGGCTTTCTCTGCTCAGCATCTCCAAACGCCGTCAAACTCTCCCCACAAGCCCGGCCAGCCGGAGGGGCCTCAACCTGACATCAGGGGACAGCCCCGTGGTGACTTCACACAGCCTCGCCCCACTGGCCACTTCCTGAGGGAGGGGAGGTGGATGTGAGCTCAGGGCTCAGAGGCTGCAACCCACAGCCAGTGGGCTCCAAAGGGAGGTCAAGGCAGGAGAGCGTGGCAGGAAGAGGATGAGGAGGGCAAGAGACCTGTCAGGTCTGTCAGGCCTGGATGGCGAGGGCCCAGGTGGTGAGGGCTGGGGTGGTAAGGGCCATGGTGGTGTGGGCTGGGGTGGTGAGGGTCCAGGTGGTGAGGGCCCAGATGGTGATGGCTGGAGTGGTGAGGGCTGAGTGGTGAGGGCTGGGGTGGTGAGGGCTGAGTGGTGAGGGCTGGGGTAGTGAGGGCCCAGGTGGTGAGGGTCCAGGTGGTGAGGACTGGGGTGGTGAAGGCTGGAGTGGTGAGGGCTGGGGTGGTGAGGGCTGGGGTGGTGAGGGCCCAGGTGGTGAGGGCTGGGGTGGTGAGGGCCGGGGTGGTGAGGGCCCAGGTGGTGAGGGCCCAGATGGTGAGGTCTGGAGTTTTGAGGGCTGAGTGGTGAGGGCTGGGGTGGTGAGGGCCAGTGCGGTGAGGGCCAGGGTTGTGTGGGCCAGGGTGTATGGACACCCCAGGACAAGGATCCGAGTTGGCTCACCCATGCCTCTTCCCCCACCCCCACCCCCTGCCATCTGTGAGGCTGTGCTGGGGCATGGCAGCCCTGGGGCCCTTGGGAAGGGTAGGATTGGAGCAGGCTTAACCCTGTTCTTCGCCATAATCCACCGCACAGCACTTTGAACCTAGCTTATGGCCTTAGCTGAGCTCCAGGGCCCTGAGGTTCTCAGACCATACATCCTTCCACAGTCAGGGTCCTACTGGGTGCGGGCGGCCACGCCAGCACCAGGAGTGGTGGGCGGGCAGGGCAGGGCACAGGGGCACTCTTCCTCCTCCCATCTTGTGTAAGGCCCCAAATCCCAACCTCAGATGGCTACACTGGCCAGCCCTGGGCTACAGGACTGGTGGGTGGGTGGCAGGAGAGACAGATGGGGGAGGGGAGGATGGGAAGGGATGGGGACAGGAGGTTGGGGAGGGGAGGGACAGGAGGATGGGAAGGGGAGGGGACAAGAGTTGGGGAGGGGAAAAAAGAGTTGGGGAGGGGAAGGACAGGAAGATGGAGAGGGGAGGGACAGGAGGATGGAGAGGGAAGTGGACAGGAGGATGGGAGGGAACAGGAGGATGGGGAGGGGAGGGGATAGGAGGATGGAGAGGGGATAGAAGGATGGGGAGGGGGGAACAAAAGGATGGGGAGGGGAGGGACAGGCTGGGACCCTCCTCTGAGCCTGTCATCACCCAGCCAGGCGGGGATTCACCCTGGGCTGCTCTCTCCCCTCCCCACCCATGACACCCTGTGGCTGAGACCCCCAGCAGCCAGGCCCTGAGCAGGCCAGGCCCTCTTGCCTGCCCCCTCCCAAGCCCCTTCTGTCCCCAGGTCTCCACCAGGCAGAGGGGAGCCATGGGTATTCACCCTGGAGGAGGCAGCTGGTGCTTGGGGAGCCCTTACATACACATGGGCAGGGGTAGCTTTCCCACCTCGCAGCCCCCCCAGGCTGTGCAGCACAGTGGGAGCTGTGAACTTGATAAAGACTCTTGCCATTTTGGAGGCCAAGCAAGGAGGCAAGGAGGGCAGGGGTGGAGAGGGCAGAGCAGGTCCAAAGACAGTGAGGTCATTGTCAGCCAATCAGAGCCGAAGACAGGACTCCATCTGTGGAGGAGAGCCGCCTTCTGGTCCCAGTGGATGGAGGATGGAGGGATGCCAGCCAGGGAAGGCTGGCAGGCCGGCCAGTCTCCCCATGGCAGGGCTGAGGGCCAGGCTGACCCTCGCTCACCGCAGCTGTGAGACATCCCAGGGCTGGTTCTGGAACAACCCTGCTTCCTCTCTTTGTCCTGGATTCTCTCTCACCAACCGCTGGCATTTCCAGATCCACCGGAACCCCATCCTTCTCAACCTTGCCGCATCCCCTGCTGGCTCACTTAAGCCCTTCCCCACACAGGAGCTCCTCAGGCAGCCTTGTAATTAGGGGCAGCTTCTGCTTTTTGCAAGTTTTAGGGATTTTTCCCCTCTCAAACTTCCACCAATTTTATCACCGTGCATTCCCACGGTGTTCCCAGAACAAATGCACCATCTCCCTCTTTATGAGACGGGCTTGTAAGCATTGTGGAATTGCTCTAATTCCTGAGATTTGGTTTCTTTTTTCCAAATAGTTCCCACTCCTTATCTCTCCAGAAGAATGTCCTTCTTCATCTTCTTCCCCAGCTTTCCTGTGAATACAAATCTATTTCCATGCTGTTACCTGGTATGCATTTATTCACAGCCTCCATTTATTCCAAAAAGAGGCATCATGGGTACAGCAGGGTTATTATTTAAAATAATGAAAGCCGGCGCTGGTGGTTCATCTCTGTAATCCCAGCTATTCAGGAGGCCGAGATCTGAGGATTATGGTTCAAAAGCCAGCCTGGCAGGAAAGTCCATGATAATTTTTATCCCCAATTAACCACCAGAAAATTGGATGTGGCACTGTGGCTCACAGTGATAGAGTGATAGCCTTGAGCAAAAGGAGTCAGGGACAGCACCCAGGCCCTGAGTTCCAGCCCCACTACAAACAAAGGGGGAAAAAAGAGGAACAATTAGTGAAGAGAAGATAAGGGCAGTCAATATGAACTCCAGTAAGTGCAGGGTATAAACATGTGCCTACACACCTCTAAATCTACCAAGGTATAGAGTCCCAAATTTGCCTTTTGAACATCCTGGCAGCCATAACAAAAAGGGAATTCTGGACAGTTACACTAGTCCATCTCCAAGAGCAAACAGGAAGCATAGCTATTCCTGGATGTGGAAATAAAGGAAAAATTTCCCCTGGGTTTGGCCAGAGAAGAATCCAGCCAATGATTCTTCTGATGACGCATCCAATAATGCCACATTCTATATTGTACTGTGCCTAATAATGCTGTACCCAATATCGCTGCACTGCATCCAATAATGCTGGGTCGCGCCCAATAACATTGTACCCAATAACACTTCATCCAATAATGCCACATCCCATAGCGCTGTGCCTAATAATGCTGCACCCAATAATAACGCTGTGTCCAATAACACTGCTCTGCATCCAATAACGTTGCATCCCAAAACGCTGCATCCAGTAACACTGCACCAAATAACACTGAGCTGCATCCAATAACACTGCATCCAATAACACTGCATCCAATAACACTGCATCCAATAACACTGTGTCCAAGAATGCTGCGCTACATCCAATAATGCTGCATCCAATAACACTGCGCCCAATAATGCTGTGTCCAAGAACGCTGCACTGCATCCAATAACACTGCATCTAAGAACGCTGCATCCAGTAGCACTGTGTCCAATAACACTGCGCCCAATAACGCTGCATCCAATAACGCTGCACTGCATCCAATAACACTGCACCCAATAACGCTGTGTCCAAGAATGCTGCGCCCAATAACACTGTACCCAATAATGCTGCATCCAATAACACCCTATCCTATAGTGCTGCACCTAGTAATGCTGCACCCAGTAATGCAGCATTCATTGCCACACTGACACAGGCTGTTTGTTTGCAAAGTCATGCCTCATGCGGCTCTCAATCTTCATCCCAAAGCACAATCTCAAATAGAAGTGTTTGTTCTAGTTTGTTAATGGGCCTCTTAAAATGGGGCAATAAAATATTTCAAACCCCATCAACAAGATCTAGAAAGATCTGCTTGGGAAGGTCATGTTTCTGTCGGCAGAGCAATGATGGCCTTCGCTCTGTGGGGCAGTGGCTCCGTTCGCAGGCTTCATATCCCCGAGGCCTGACACAACCTGATCTGCAGCTCAGTGTCCCCATCTTTTACTTGGCAATTGATTTTCAGGACTTCAGTGCAGGACGCTGCCATTTGTCACCTACCTCTCCCTTCCTGTTTAGGCCACTGCACTCCCCTGTCCTGTGGGTAGTCTTTGATTTAAATTCTCCCTGATGACCACAGTACTGTATTTCACCAAACAAGACTCCTTTAATGGCAAGGACCATCATTTAAAAAGAGGAAAAGAAGATTGCTGAGTACGCCAAGTGAAACGGCGACATTCGACTGGTTTTCTGAAGCCCCTGACTTGAGCTATAACAATGTGCCCCTCAGCATGAGCGTAGGATATGATTCTCCACCTGTGCTCCTAATCTGCCATTGTGATTGGGCAGTGCTGCCCTCCCCAGAGCCCTTGAGGGTGCTCATCAGGAAACATGGGGGGCTGGACTCACTGGTTTATATATGTGGCTGAGACCCAGTGCCTCTGATCTTAATCCTGAACTCACATACCAATCCATACTCTTGTCCCAGTGAAGTGTCATTTAAAACACTTACCACAGCTTGGTGCCTGTGGCTCACACCTGTAATCCTAGCTACTATCGAGGAGGCTGAGAGCTGAGGATCATGGTTCAAAACCAGCCCAGGCAGGAAACTCTGTGAGATGCTTATTTACTTCACAGACAGACAGTCAGACAGACAGGCTCCCAGCACAGGGCCCTCTCTTCAGGCCTTCGGGGTTCACCACAGCTGTCTTCCATTCCCCACAGACTGTGCCAGCAGGAGCCAGAGGCCCCAGAGTGCACCCCGCCTGGCCCGGGGGTAGCAGGGGGCAACAAGTGACACCTGTGCTGGAGGAATGGAGCAGCCTGGGAAAGTAGCATACTTCTTGTTAATTGGGAAAGTAGCAGTGCAGAATGCGAATTTGGATATTCAAGCAAATGGGATTTTGTTTTGTAGTTGCATGCTCGTGAGGCTAAACCACATAAAGTTTTGATGAAGAGCAACAAGTCCCGCAGTAGGCGGGTGCTGGTAGCACACACCTGTAATCCTTGCTACTTCAGGAGGCTGAAATCTGAGGACCAACTGGGCAAACAAATCTGAGAGAATTTTATTTCCAATTAATCAGCAAAAGCTAGAAGTGGAGGTGTGGCTCAAGTGGTAGAGCACAACCTTGAATGAAGCCAAATGAGAGCATAAGGCCCTGAGTTCAAGTCCAGTACCAGCAACAGCAAAAAGAAACAAAGTATCCATAGAAATAAACTAAAAATGTATGCCAAATTCTATATTAAAAACTGTATGGTGTGTTATTTATAACAGATAAAAAGCTGGAGCAAATATCTAGCAATCAAAGGGTGGCCAAATGAATACATATAGCTTGTACATTTGCAGAGTGGAAATGTGTATATAAAACATTACAGCTGTGGGGGCTGGGAATGTGGCCTAGTGGTAGAGTGCTTGCCTAGCATGCATGAAGCCCTGGGTTCAATTCCTCAGTATCACATAACCAGAAAAGCCAGAAGTGATGCTGTGGTTCAAGTGGTAAAGTGCTAGCCTTGAGCAGAAGAAGCTCAGGGACAGTGCCTAGGCTCCAAGTTCAAGCCCCAGGACTGGAAAGAAGAAGAAGAAGAAGAAGAAGAAGAAGAAGAAGAAGAAGAAGAAGAAGAAGAAGAAGAAGAAGAAGAAGAAGAAGAAGAAGAAGAAGAAGAAGAAGCAGCTGTGCTCTGGTGGCTCACACCTGTAATCCTAGCTGCTCAGGAGGCTGAGATCTGAGGATCACAGTTCAAAGCCAGCCCAGGCAGGAAGTCCATTGAAACTTTGATCTCCAGTTAACCACCAGAAAACCAGAAGTGGTGCTGTGGTTCACAGTGGTAGAGTGCTAGCTTTGAGCTGCAGAGCTCAGGAACAACATCCAGGCCTTGAGTTCAAGCCCTATGACTTACAAAACAAAACAAACAGAAAACCAGTTATAGAACAACCAGGCACAGCCAACTTAAGGAACTTACCCCCACTACATAGAATATGTAAATGCGGAAAAAAGACTAAACAAAGTATGCTAACATTACTACTTATACTGACTCAGTTTAGAACTAAGATGAACTTTGTTCTCATTTTTTTTCTGTTTGCTACCTTTTCTTCCATTAGCCTATATCCCTTTCATCAACAGAGATAACATTAATGTCCTTGCCTATAAGGACTGCGCTTGTCCTCCCTCCCTCCCTCTCTCCCTCTCTCCCTCTCTCCCTTTCTCCATCTGCCTGTGGGGAAAGTCCTCTTGCTTTCACTGAGCAGCAGAGGCCTGAGGAGGGAGAAGGCTCTGTCTCTGCCTCAGCTCTTCCTGGAACCGTTGAGCACTCGTTTTCCCACTTGAGGTCAGCTAGGTTAGGAATGGAACCCAGCCTGGGCAGGGTTTCGCTTTGTGTCAGCTGTTTGCCTCATCAGGGCGTGGGACGGGGCTGATTCACCGAGGGCCGCTGACAGGTGTGCACCTGGGCTTCTGCCTGCCAGCCGACAGGTGGGTGTCCCACTCTGGTCCCTGAGGAGGAGGATCTGTGACTCACTGGGTGATCTGCCATTCACTTCCCCCTCACAGCAGGTGAAGGCTCCTGCTCTGCAGGTGAGCACTGCCCTCTCACTGGAGACCAAGAAAGTGCTGGACCCCCTTCTCCTCCCAGGAGCCGGCACACAGGTGCTCCGCAGCAGGACAGCATTAAGAGCAGGGCCCTTGGCAGTCTCCATGGAGCCCGCTCTCCAGCCCAGACCAGCACCTGCACCCGGGCAGGGCACAACCTTCCCCGAAGCTGCCCCCGAGAGGAACAGACAGCCTGGGCTGTTATCCTAGCTACTCTGAGGCTGAGATCTGAGGTTACAGTTCAAAGCCAGCCCAGGTAGGAAAAGCCATGAGATTTTGATCTCTAATAAACCACCAAAAAGCCAAAAGTGGAGCTGTGGCTCAGGTGGTAGAGCACCAGCCTTGAGCTGGAAAAGCTCGGGGACAGCAACCAAGCACTGAGTTCAAGCCCTAGTACCAGCACAAACAAACAAATAACAAGAAGAAAGATCTCTCTCTCTCTCTCTCTCTCTCAGACACACACACACACACACACACACACACACACACACACACACACATCAATGTAGATATAAACATCAGAAGCAATGTCTGAAAGGGTTGGAAATAGATTGCTCCAGGGAGTAAAACCAGAGGTACAGGGCGTTGGAGCCCCAGTACCAGCACAAGAAAAGAAAATCCCTTCAAAAGACGGAGACACTGTCACCCTTGCAGTCATATGAAGGAATGCTCAGGGGAGGAATTGGAAATCTTGGGGTGTACTTCCTCCAAGCCCTCAGGAACAGGATATGGGGCTTTCAATGAGTCATTAATTTCTCATTCACTCCCTCTTCTGCTGACAGAGTGGGTGGGGGAGGGAGCTTGCTTTCAGGGCCACCACTCACTCCGATTCGAGCAATGGCATCAAATTCAGGGCAGCTGCTTAGAAATCCCAATGGGTGCAGCTCTGCGCCTTGCAAGGGGAAGGTGGGCCCCACAGAGGGCCCAGGGGGCCCTCCAGGATTTGAATCGCCCCTCAGTCCTGGTGTCTGGAAATCCATCATTCCAACATAGACACGGCAACGCCAGCAGAATGGCTAATGAATAAGGTTTAGAGAGTTCAATGCAACAAGTATTTATTGACTGCACTGAGAACGCCCAGTGTTCAGGGGCAGCTGCAAGGGAGGAGCGGAGGAAGAGGAGACACAGCAGTCCGTGACCACGTCCCAGGCCCATCCACAGACAGATAGACTGACAAACAGACAGAACACCCTCAGGAGTGATGAGAATTCTGAAACCACTAAATATAAATGAGCCTGAGTCGGGTGGGGAGGCGAGGAGGCGGAAGAAGGGAAATCACTGGTGCAGGGGTGTGCTCCGCCAATTTCAATGTCATTGACTCCATTGAAAGTTCTCTAAGGGCTGCCTAGTGGCATGAGCGCTTGGCTCGTATACATGAGGCCCTGGGTTCGATTCCCCAGCACCACATATACAGAAAATGGCCAGAAGTGGCGCTGTGACTCAAGTGACAGAGTGCTAGCCTTGAGCAAAAAGAAGCCAGGGACAGTGCTCAGGCCCTGAGTTCAAGGCCCAGGACTGGCAAAAAAAAAAAAAAAAAAGTTCTCCAAGAGCCTGGCGCTGGCGGCTCAGGCCTATAATCCCAGCTACTAAGAATGCTGAGATCTGAGGATTACAGTTCAAGGCCAGCCCGGGCAGGGAAGTCTGTGAGATTCTTATCTCTGGTTAACCACCAGAAAATCAAGATGTGGAGCTGAGGCTCAAGAACCCCAACCTTGAAGAGAAGAGCTCAGAGACCACACCCAGGCCCTAGGTTCAAGCCCCAGGACACACACATGGATCACTGTGGCACTGTGGCAGGCACAGACCTAGATCTGTTCCCTTGGCACTCCCCAGTGACGTACAATGGCAAGCTTAGATTCAGAATCAGCTCCGTGAAGAGCAGGGGCTCATGACCCCTGGTTTTCTGATGCCTCTTGGCAGAGGTCTGGGTATACATGAGCAGTGGGCACCTCCGGGGCAGTGTTTTCAGGCCCCTGTGGAGGACTAGGCCGTGGCTGTGGTCCTGACCCCTCTGCCTTCCCAGAGAGCCCCACTCCCATTTTCTCTCTGATTAAACCAGCCAAGTGGGGGTTGTGCATTCAGTCACCCCGCGACTGGTGCCCTGTGCAGTTAGCAATGGGCAGAGGCTTAATTATGAAGAGGAATTCTGCAAACCACATGCAGAAATCAATGTCATTACCTGTGGTCCTGCCTCGCTGAGTTCTATGAGCTAATGAAGAGGTTTACGAACTCACATTACCAGAATAAATTTGATCTTGGGGGGAGGGGGGGTGCGTGGGGAGGCAAGAATTCGAAGATCTACCTTTCTTATGAGCAATTTTGCTTTGGGGTATACTCTGTGTGTGTGTGTGTGTGTGTGTGTGTGTGTGTGTGTGTTCAAGTTGGGTTTGATCTGTGGTTCAGTTAAAAATAAGAAATGAATATTTGGTTCCAGTTGGGATTTTATGTAAGTTCCTGCCAAGGTTATTATGACAAAGAACAGAGAGAGGCCGGCCTCGTGAAGATAAATAATCACGCTGATTTTCCACCTGCTATGCCACAGCACTACTGATAAATAAAGACCACACAGCTCATTTCCATGCCTCTCACCTCTGCAGCCTCGGCTGAAATCCCCTCGCCTCCACCATCCACCATCTGCCTCCAGTGACAGTCCAGCGACAGTCAGGCCTTCACCTTGGTCCCCTGAACCCCCCTTCCACCCTGAGCAGGGTGGGGGTTCTGCCTTCACAGGACTCCCCCCCCCCCACCCCGCCCCGGGAGTGCTCGCCTGGGGCCTCCTCTGAGTGGGGGGCTTGGAGCTCAGTGAGGTCTGTGGGTGCTCAGAGCCAAGTGCCATAGTTTGTCCCTTGTTTGTCCCATCAGGGTGGAGTGACACGTTGTGTGTACACTTAATGGCTGTATGCTAGGTAAGCCACAGGATTGTTCTTGTGATAGTCTTCTCCATTCCCAACACAGCGTGGCTCATAGATGCCCATTATATGAACTTTGCAGATGGTTGGGTGAATGGATAGGTGATAAATAAGCACATTTCCTATTTCTCCGCGGCTGAGGGGAGGACAAGTAAAGGAGTAACAAGGTAGATGGGAGAAAGCCAGGGGGCTCCTGTGGGAGTCTGTGGGCACTTCTTCCATTTTCTTTTCTTTTTTGCCAGTCCTGGGACTTGAACACAGGGCCTGGGTTCTGTCCCTCATCCTCTCTGTGCTCAAGGCTAGCACTCTACCACTTGAGCTACAGTGCCACTCCCAGCCTTTTCTGAGTAGTTTTTGGAGGTAATAGTCTCGTGGATTTTATGGGCCAGGCTGGCTTAGAATCGTGATTCTCAGCTCTCAGCCTTCTGAGTAGCTAGGATGGCCGGCGCAAGCCACCAGTGCCAGGGTCCCCAACTTTCTTACTTCGCTCATTTCCAGTGGCATTGGTGGCTGAAGCCTACAGCCCTCTGCGTACTGGGAGAGATCTCTACTGCTGCAGCCACTCCCCAGAATAACTTTGGACATTCTAAACGGCATTCTATCTGCCCACCGCTGCTGGTATAAATTCAGATTTGCTCTGTGTGTTGGGCTTCCCTGCATCTAAAGGCTGGTGATACAGGGCGCGTGCACCCACCTGCCTGCCATTCCCCGGTGTCCCACAAGAAGGCACTGGCCAAATAAAGGGGAGCAGATACCAGGGGTGGACGCACCCTGGCTCCCAGCCCTTCCTCCAGGTCACACTTCTCAGCAGCAAGATGGGGGCCCGGAGGCCTGTCTTTTGTATGGCAGTCCGCAGTGGCTTCCTGATCCGTGGAGGTGGTAGTGGTGTGGGGAGGCAAGAGCAGAGCAGGAAAACGCAGGGCTGCCCCCTGCAGTCTCACTACAGTACTGTGTCTGAGGAACCTTACACGCCCAGCTCAGCCACGGCGACGACCGCTATCCATCTGCCCCTTCCAGCACTCCAAGAAAAAAGAAAATAAATGCATCCCATGATGTGACATTCCCCACTAAAAACAGATTCCTGCATCCAACAAGAGACTTCCAACTTCTTACTTGTATGTGTGTGCATGTGCGTGCATGCTTGTGTGCACCGTGTGTGTGTGTGTGTGTGTGTGCGTGCGTGCTGGTACTGGGGCTTCAACGAGGCCTCACATTCTTACTTCGTTTTTTTCACTCGAGGCCGGCACTGCACCACTTAAGCCACACCTCCATTTCCAGCTTTTTGCTGGCTCACTGGAGATAAGATTCTCACGGACTTTCCTGCTTGGGCTGGCTTTGAACTGCAATCCTCAGATCTCAGCCTCCTGAGTAGCTAGGATGACAGGCAAGAGCCTCTGGTGCCCATCAACTTCTGACTTTTCAACACCTCCTTATTGGCTGATTTCTCAGCGTTTGTTCCAGAACAGTCTGATGGAGACAGTGTAGAGCCCCGCTCGGTCCAAGGAGCCGAAGCCACAACAATTTCCTTGTGCAAGGCAGGCCTTCTGGCCCAGGCCCACACAGGAAAGAGGGGAGGCTGATTGCCAGCCCTAGAAGCTGTGAAAGAGAGGACACACCCCAGGGCCGGCCACGGGGTGCGCGGGCAGGGCCTAACATACAAGAATGGTGTCAAGATGGTTCTTGTCACTTGCTGAATTTTCTAGCGAGCATAGGCTCTCCTCCATACATTGCACATGCCCTGGGGGAGGGAAAGCATCTCTGTTGGTATAGTTCAAGACAAATATATCTTTTTTTTTTGGCCAGTCCTGGGGCTTGGACTCAGGGCCTGAGCACTGTCCCTGGCTTCTTTTTGTTCAAGGCTAGCACTCCGCCGCTTGAGCCACAGCGCCACTTCTGGCCATTTTCTATATATGTGGTGCTAGGGAATCGAACCCAGGGCCTCATGTATATGAGGAAGGCACTCTTGCCACTAGGCCACATCCCCAGCCCAAGACAAATATATCTTAAGCTAAAGGAGTTTGGCAAAAGCAGCAGATGCAAGTGATGTTGCTCTGACCTTCCCCTGGCCTTCGCATGGCTCCAAAAGCAGGGCCTGAGAGGGGTGCATGAGAGGAGACGCACAGGCCTGGGGGAGGAGAGGGGCCACTGGCCCTCTGCAATCTGTCCTGCAAACGACATGGAGATTGTGAGGACTGGACAGACAAGCTCATTAAGTGTCCCCTGGCATGTCATTAAATCCTAGCTCCTCCCAAGGCTGCCCCGTTTCTTTTTTCCAGTACTGGGGCTTGAACTCAGATCCTTATACTCTCTCAGCTCTGTTTTGCTCAAAGCTAATGCACACACATGCACACACACATACACAGCTTTCTGTTGAATCTCTATTCACGTTTTGGTCCCTATTTCCTGACAAAGGTCTCTGTGTGACTTAAAACTTCTCTTGAACTTCCTGACATCACAAATGTGAGCAGATAATTTGTTACCAAAGTAGACCTGGGTGAGCACTTTTCTGGGAGCCATCTTCAAGTGTGAATTCACCCACAGAGGAAGGAGAGGAAGTGGGAACGTGTTCACCCCCCCACACACACACCCCATGCCCCATTGAGCTTATCTGGGGATCGCCCCTGTGCCAACCACACAGGCAGGGCTGCACCCGGTGTGCTTCTGACTGCTAATCTCCACCATCTTCCACTGAGAATGCAGCCTTTCAGGGCTGCTTCTTGAATCCTCCTGCCTCTGGAGCCACTGATGTTCCCATTCAAGTCTTGCTTCCGTTCTGATACTGGGTCAGCTCCCCACCTCCCCATCTCCACCCCCAGCCTGCGCTCGTCCACAGGCCCTCCTTGGGTATTGTTTTATGCTTCTGTCTTAGTCTGCTTCTTGTTGTTTCATCTTTTCTGGGGAAGGCTTTAGTTTTCATTTCTGTCAAGGTTTCAGAAGTATGCAATGGAAAGAATGAAGTTGCGCCGCAAGAATACGTCTCAGTCTGCTTTCTGATGCGGATTACAAATAAAGATCGCTGATTTATCTCTACTCTCCAGGCTGGGGGCCCAAATGCAATGGGCTGGGCATCTGGTAAGGGATTTTCATAGGGTTTGTGGGAGGTAGGGGGGGGAAAGCTGCTATGTGTGTTGAGTTGCTGTGCTGAGCTCGGGAGCAGCTGCCTACTGTCACCCCGTCCTGAGGACTGCTCTGCGCAGCCGCCGTGTTGCCTAGGCATGCGGCCTGCCATCTTCACCCTGGCCCCTAGGCCTCCCCTAGGACCGGTTCTGACTGGAGGACCAGAGTGCTAAGCTGCGCCAGACCACTGACAGTCAGAACCTGCCGGGCTTTGCCCCCAGCACCTGCATAAGCCACGGGGAGCCTTGGGGCCAGGTCCCCACAAGCTCCAGCCCACCAGGGCGGGGTGGGGCAGGGATAGCACCCCAGTGAGTGAGTCCAGATCACCACGTCCCCCTCCGCTTTCTCATGCCTCTGGCACAGAACCATCACCACATGACCCAACATTCGTAAATGACCTCATGAATCAGACTCAGAGTCAAGTCTCCATGGGGTCACGTGCGTGTTCATTTATATCACATAGTGAACTGGTCATGGCTTCTTCCAGGGGCTCTGTCCTTGTGTCTGTGATCCCACAAGCCTTTCCTCAGCTGTCAGGGGACTAGATGGGCCATCAACACTGGCTTTTAGGATGCTTTCGGGATACACACGTGTGGCCCTCCCAGGCCTTGTCTCCATGTGCTCCTCAGTCAGTCCCAGCTCCATCTTTCCCGCATTTAACAAATGAGGAGGCTCACACCTGTAATCTCAGCAGGCTGAGAGCTTAGGACCCTGGTTCAAAGCCAGTCAGGGAAGGAAAGTCCTGAGACTTTTTTTTTTTTTTGCCAGTCCTGGGGCTTGAACTCAGGGCCTGGGCACTGTGCCTGGCTTCTTTTTGCTCAAGGTTAGCACTCTGCCACTTGAGCCCCAGCGCCACTTCTGGCCTTTTCTGTTTATGTGGTGCTGAGGAATCGAACCCAGGGCTTCATGCATGCTAGGCAAGCATTCTACCACTAAGCCACACTTCCAGCCCCTGAGACTCTTATCTCCAATTAAATAGCAGAAAGCTGGAAGTGGGGCTGCAACTTGAGTAAAAAAGCTAAGAGAGAGAATGAGGCCCTGAGTTCTAGCCCTGCCGTGGGAGCATGTACGATAGCACGCATGCACACACACACACACACACACACACACACACACACACACACACACTTACCCTGAGGAAAACAATTCTATCTGGGCTGGGCAGGTGAGCCATTGAATAAATCAATGTAAATTGATTTTCTTCACCTGACCCTGTAGGGTTTTCCAATCCTATGCATCTGATGGATAGTTTTTCCCAACATGCTTGGCTTTCTTGTATTGGCGATTTTCCTAGCCAGGACTAGTTCACCTGGCCATGACTTTTTACTTTTCTTATAATGATTCATTATCTCTGAAACTCCCAAGTTTGACCTGCCCTTGGGGATGAACAACCCGATAACCAAAAGACCTCTGGCGCTCTGGCCTCAGCATCCCAAAGCTGCCTCCTGTCACCGCAGCCCCATAATCAACTGTGGGTTCTGAACAACAAACGCCCAGATTGGAAGGATGAAGCCCCTCCATCCTCAGCTAGCACTCACAGGAAGTCCCAACTGCACTGGGAGTTTGTGGTTCACCCCTAAGTTTCCGGCCAGGGCTTAACAACGTTTACCAACCCCAAAGCCAGGGGAAAGGGGCAGATGCCCCCCCCCCCTCGGCATGCCACTGCCCCTGGAGGGCCTGGACCTGCCAGCAGCAACTGCTTGGGAACTTTACTTGGGAGCACTGCCGCTCCCCCCCACACAGGCGAGATCGGGGCTCAGTGTAGAGTCCCATGTTCCTGGAGGTCAGCCCCGCCATCGATCAGCAATCTGAGGCACAGTGTGAGCTCACTGCCTCCCCAGCCAGCCTCTCCCATCCCACGGCTCCCGCACTGGACACGAGGCTCCTCATATGAGCAGACACGGGGCCGAGTCACAGCAGGAGGACAGGACGGGGCGCGGGGGGGGGGGGGGGCTGCATCCTCCCCAATGCCCCGGGGGCCTGCGGGAGGCACGGACCTGAGAAGGGGACGAGCCACCTGCATGGCGTCCAAGGATGACCCAGGCCCAAGACCGTGGCCGTGCTCAGCCCCTCGCCTTCCATGCCCACGTCATACTTTATTGCTCTGTCTTCCTGGGGTACAGGGCTTGAGGACACACAGACGGCAGTGCTGGTGGCAGGGTGGCAGGACGGGCCTGCACCTGCACTGGAGAAGCCACCCCGCAGCCCCCGTCCCTTCATGGGGAGGAAGCGGTCCTGGTGCCCTTCCCAGTCCCGCGGGGAGGTTCTGGTTGAACCCGAGGCCTGGGCAGAGGGGGGCCTTTCTGCTGGGGCACCTGCGTGCCTGACGGCAAAGGCCTCTTCTGTGGCTGGTGCTGGGCATGGTGGCCACGAGGTGGGGGCTGATAACCAGGTGCCTGGCAACGAGGAGCAGGGGGTGGAGGGGGTCGAGAAGCATCTAGATGTGGAGGGGAGGTGGAGGGCAGGCAAGGCCCCTGGCCTCTCTGCTGGGACATTGTCCGGTGAGCTTTCGTCTCCAGCTCTTCATCTGCAACAACAGAACCTTAGGAGTTCAGCCTGGTGCCATGACCGAGCGCCTCTTCCCTGCCAGGCCCCTGCTGTGGCCAGGCCCACAAGAGCCAACCTCAGGGTCATCAAGGGCTGGAAGATAGAGAAGGAAGAGGCCCCTGGTGGAGGGCATTGGGCTCCACACACAAAAGCCTAGGACACGCTCAGGAGTGTTCAACTGGAGTGGAGACAGAGCCGGGAGCCCAGCCCCTCCCCATGACTGCTGCCAAGGGGGTCTGCACGCTCCCCCGTCCCAAGGATCTGCAGCAACGCTGCCCATGACCTGTTCTGCTGTTGAGCAACCTGCACGTGCAGGAGTGCCTTTGTCCTGTGCCCGCTCGGAAATTCGTAAGCCAAACCCCACTGGGCCCAAGAAAGGGAGACTCCCCATCCCGCCTGCGGGACTGGCTGCCTCTCCTGGCCTAAGCCCACGAAGCCAGGCCCAGGCAGCAGCAGGGCTGAATCCTTGCACTGTTTAGAATGCACATAGGATGGGGGGAGGATGCGGCCAGCACAGGCCCAAGTGCACCCTGTCCTCCTCCGGTCCCCATGCCCAAGGCCAGCCTGGAAGGCAGCTCCTGAAAGCTGTGCTGCTCCTGGAGCAAATGAGCAACCTCCCGGGTCTCCACAGAAGCCGTCCCTGCCTGGCACACCTGGTGCCACACGACAGCCTCCATCCAGCGGACATGGGGCACTGGAAGATTCCCTCTCCTTGCAAACAGTGCCTCTCTCCCCCGCTGCTGAATCTGTGCTCCAATTCTTGATGGGCGTGCCTGGATTCCTAGAGGAAGGGAAG
Organism: Perognathus longimembris pacificus; assembly: GCF_023159225.1. Taxonomy (NCBI): domain Eukaryota; kingdom Metazoa; phylum Chordata; class Mammalia; order Rodentia; family Heteromyidae; genus Perognathus; species Perognathus longimembris. The sequence continues at coordinate 70,868,248 of NC_063167.1, read as the reverse complement.
CCCCATCCCCAGGTAATGGGAGCTCCTGAACCCCAAGAGACAGGAGCAGGCACATGGCCTATAGGTTACTGAACCTGTCTGTCAACTGCTTTGAACTGGGAGCTTCCTGTGATCCTGCCCCCTGACCTGACCCTATTTAGGGACAGGCCAGTTCAGGCGCCATTACACCATGCCCCATGTTCAAATCTTGTCTCTTGTCCCCATGGAGTCCCAATTCAGCTCTCCATTGGAGCTGAATTGGTTTGTTGGTGCTTGGAAATCCTCCGGAAGTCTCTGTGCCACTGTCCTGTTTTGTGTTATATGTTTTTCTGAAACCTGGGACCGGTCCATCTGGAACTTCCCCAATAAATCCATCTTTTTACTTGAGATTGTCTATGAGTGGTGGACTCTTGGAGGAATGGGGGATTCCCCCACCCTCGGACGCCATTACAGAGGGCAGTGAGGGACATGGTGTGTCTGTTTGCTGGTCTGCCTACCAGGCTTCCGCGGCGCTCTTCTCCGGTTCTGCAAAGTGCTTACTGACACACACAAGGCAGGACGGGCAGGGCTGCCCCCAGTCTTGGGAGTTCGGGGGTGGCCTGAGCACAGCCCCACACCGGGCTGAACACACAGCCGGGACTCTGTGTGCCTCCCCGCAGCAGGCCCGTGGGTCTCAGCCTGCCCATCCCGCAGCCCGGCCTCAGGGAGCTCCTCAGGGCCCTGCCCTCCCCCCACAAGCCCTCGCTCCTTACCACTCTTCTGGCTCCTCTGCCTCCTCTTCCTCCTGACACGAAGGACCAGCAGCCCCACACAGGCCACCAGGACCAGGCCTCCCGCACAGACACCCACCACCAGGCAGATGTACAGAGCTCTGTCTGCAGAAGGAACAGATATGAGGCCAGGGCCTCTAATTTGGGGCCTCTCATTTCAAAATGAGGCTTCGTGAGGACATGCCGGTCATGGCAGCTACACAGGAGGCAGAATTAGGAAGATCAAGGCCTGCGGCCAGCCTGAGCAAAACACAAGACCCTACCTGAAACATAAACTAAAACAAAAGGGACTCGCTGGGCATGTGGGTCAGTTGGTAGGGACCCACATAACAAGTGTGAGGTTCTGCGTTTGATCCCCAGTACCAACAACAAAAGCAACAACTATGCTATTAAAAAATCTATAAAAGTGCATAGTAACAGCAACAATGAAGTCCAGATGGGATGGGAGGGCTTGTCTGCAGGCTCCTCCCTCCCACAGGCTCCTCCTGCCCGCAGCCCCTTGTTTGCCCCATTCTGCTGTGGTCCAGCTCTTGCTTCCCGTGCACCTGGCCAGGCAGTTCCTCTGCAAACACTTGTGCCGCCCAGCCCTCTCCTCCCAGGCTTCCCTGGGGCCAGCCAGGAAAGCCCGATGGAACTTGAACTAGCCACTGCAGGGGCCTGGGCCTGCAGAGTCTGTGTGAAGCCAGGGCCGTGTGACATTTGGCAAGTTGTTCTACATCTCTGAGCAAAACCCTTCAGATGTGAGGCCTTGCTCTTCCCAGTGCTCCCTTTCAGGAGGGGTGTGGGAGGAGGGGTGTGGGAGGAACAGCCAGGACAGAGGGCGGGTGGGGCTGGGGTGGATGACAAGTTGGCCCAGCATCACACACACACACACACACACACACACACACACACACACACACACACACACACACACAGTCAAACAATTCCAGGATGAGACTAAGCTATGCAAACCCAGTATGGTCCCCAAGTGCCAGCCAAGGCCAATCCTCTGAGTGAGCTGGCCTCCACTGCCAGCCTTGCTGTGCTCCGTGGAGGAGGAGGGGCACTGCCCCTACAGGTATCAGCCAAAGCCACTGACACAGGCCCAGAAGGATCTGGGGTCCTGGGACCCTGCTGGCTTGGGGGTGCCAGCTCCCCTGCATGGAGGAGGGCTTCCTGGCTAGAGGCCCCCAAGCGCCAGTTCCATTCCCCCGCCTCCGGGCCCACCCTCGGATCCCACTGGAGTGCAATGGAGGATTCCGATGGGAAGATGCCTCTGAACAACCTCAGAGTGAAACAAAAGAGCTATGGGACTGGGGTGAGGCCAGGGGAGGGGGCAGAGGAAGGGAGGGAGGAGGGCAGGGAGAGAAGAAGGGGTGTGTGCACCCATCATCTTCGGTGTCCATGGATGAAGAAGGACTCGGTCATGGGAGGGGACAGGGAGGCTGGGAGAGAAGGGGGAGGGCAATGGGGGGGTGAGCCTGATCAGGACCCATCACACTCAAACTGACAGGACGAATGGAAACTCCTTTGAGCAACTACTTAAAGGCAAGAATGAGTAATAATAATAACACAAATGCGATGCCTTGGCACTTCAGGATGAAGGGCAAAGCCCTTCCTCCCACCTCCTGGGGGGGGTGTGGATTCCTCCACCCCGCTGTGATTTTATGTATTTACTTACTTAGTGCTAGTACTGGGACTTGAACTCAAGGGCTGGGACTCACTGCTCTGCCACTTGAGTCTCAGCACCATTTCCATTTTTCTGCTGGTTCACTGGAGCTAACAGTCTCATGGACTTCCCTGCCCAAGTTGGATCTGAACCTCAGTCCTCATATCTCAGCCTCCTGAGTGGCCAGGATTACAGGTATGAGCCACCAGATGGTCAGGTAACATACAGGGCAGCCAGTTCATATTTGAATTTCAAATAATGATGAATAATTTTTAGCACAAACACAATATTTGGAACATTCTTAGACTCCTTATTTCACCTAAATCTGGCAGCTTTAATCAAGGATCTCCCAAAAAGAGAAAGGAGAGGTAAAGTCAGAGAGGGTCTGCCCACTCACTGGGCTTTGTTCATGGGGGACGAGGGAGGAGGGCACTGGTGACCCTGGTAGGGTCTGGGTGGTCGGATCTCAGCCAGCCTCCAGTTGGTATTTCTTGACCTCTTATCCGGTCTCTCTAATTGCACAACCTTCACAGTCTCTGATGAGACAACTTTTTAAACAGTCTCTGTGATTGGACAACCTTCACAGTCTCTCTGATTGGATGATTTTTTTATACAGTCTCTCTGATTGGACGACCTTTGACAGTCTTTCTGATTGGATAAGAGCTGGACTCACTGACTTGTTTGTAATGAACAGAGTTAAGCAGGAATGGGAATGCCCTCCTGCGATTAAGCTATAAAGGAACTTGGCTTTGTCGCGGCTCCTGTGAAGCTGGCCGCCAAATGAGGCAGTTCAACAACCCACATGAGGAAGCTTGGAGTGGACCTCGGAGCGGCTCATCCTGGAGCTCATATTGGAGATTAGAGTCACACCAAGAGGGGCAAGAACTCATCAAGGTCATTGGACTACACTGGCCAAGACCTAAACTGGAAGTCCCAGCCTCTGGCTCCCAGGCCAGCATTCAATCACCACAGCATGAGGCTTCCTAAAATTTACATCTGTGAGCCCAGCACGCCAGAGACTGATGTAGGAGAACTGTGGCACATCTGGGCACTAGGGCCCAATGCGCTCCAGGCCTGCTGGATCCACCCTCCCCTGTGACTGGGAGTGGGCACTGCCCCCCCCCTCCGTGACTGGAAGTGAGCACTGGCTCCCCTGTGACTGGGAGTGGGCACTGGTCCCCCCATGACTGGGAGTGGGAACTGCCTCCCTGGTCTTGGGCTCTTAAAGCAGGACTTTGCTGCTTTGTTCCTGACACCAGACACCCAGGCTTGTCTAAATGGAATCTCTTTTCTTTTCTTTCAGCAGCTCTGGGGTTTGAACTCAGGGCTTTGCTCTGGCTAAGCAAGTGCTGTACATACTGCTGCTCCCTGCCTTCAGTCCTTTTTGCATTGACTGTTCTGAGATAAGGTTTCCCTTGCTCTGCCTGGGCAGGTCTGGACTTTGGCCTATTCTATTCTTCCTGTCAAACAGAAATTATAGGCACATGCCACCACTCTACTAAGACTACGTCTCATGGCCTAGAACTCTGATCCACTCAATCTCAGCTTCCATGTAACTGGAATGACAGGTGTTTGTCACCACACCCAACTATAGATTGAGACAGGATCTCTTGAACTTTTTTCCCAGGATTACCTCAAGCCATGATCCTCCCACAGTTGGCCTCCTAGATAGCTGGGATTCCAGGACTGGGCTCCACAAGAAATTTTTAGGGGAGAAGTCAGATTCATGGACAGGAACTGTGGAGGAACCCTGGGTGAGTTGGTTTGTCTGTCTGGGAGTCAGGGGTTCAACTGGGACAACCTGTGCAGCCCCTTCACACTCTCCAGCCCTGAAGTTCTTTTCCCCATAAGAGGCTCTGCTACCTGCCTGAGGCTGAATCCTGGACTTCTACCAAGGGTGGCCAGGGAAGGGCTGGGCCAGGGCAGGGCTTCTCAGTGCAGATGTGTAGTCTATGGAAGGAAGAGGCACATTTCCTCTTTCTATCCTCCCAGTCCTGGGCCCCGTCCTGGCCCTGCGGGGACACTAGCTGCAGAGGACGCATGATGTGGCACACACTGACCATGGCTCACCTAAGCCTGGGCAGTGGATGGTGGCTTCCGTGGCCTCCTGGCTGACTGCATTCTGTGCTGTGCACTTGAACGGCGTGTCCAGGCTGGTCCAGGTGTACTGGATGAGCATCTGGGTGTCCGTCTGGTTGCATTTCTGCTTTTGACACAGCTTTAAGTGGGCATCTGTCCCTCTCAGTATCTCGCAGGTCAGCGTGGCATGGCCGCAGTCCCAGGAGATCACGGGCTTGGAGACCGTCTCTAGAAGAAAGCAAACCTCCAAGTCCTGCAAGGCAAATCTCTTGGTTTCTTTCTGGCAGGGCTGTGGTTTGAACTCAGGGCAGGATCCTTGCCAGGCAGGTGCTCTAGCACTTGCGCCGTACCTCCAGTCCTGCCTGCTCTGCTTATTGTTGAGATATGGTCTCGCTATTGTTCTGGACCACTCTCCTCCTGTTTACAACCCCTGCCAAAGCCGGGAGGATAGGGTGACAGGCGCATGCCACATTCTGCCTCTTCTGCTGAGATGGGGTCTCTAGAACCTTGTTTGCCTAGGTTGGCCCTGAACTTTGATCCTTCAGATTAGCTAGCACTACAGGCGTGAGCCACAAGCACATGCCTACCTCTCTCTCTTTTTTTTTTTTAAATTAAGGTCACACTATGTAGCCAAGGCTGGCCTTGAACTCATAATCCTCCTGCCTTAGCCTCTCAACTGCTCAAACCACAGTACTCCCTCATGTCTACTGGCTTTTTTCTTTCATTTTAATATATATTCCTACTTAAGCTAGAGAATTGTGCTGTTTCACATCAGGGAACAATTTCAAAGATCCCCTAACAACTTTGAAAATCATTTTTACTTTATTTATTTGAACAGAGTGTTTTCAGAACAAACATTTCTGGTAAAGTTTTCTCTGTAAAAAGTGACATAGCTAATGTTATGCGTTGTTATATACCTTCTAATGTTTCCACATATGTGATATTATTTAATTCTAACAGAAGGCTGTAGTTTTTTCTTATTATTTGTTTGTTTATCCTGATACTGGACTTTGTACTTGGGGTCTGGGTTTTCTTGCTCAGGGCTGGTGCTCTATCACTTGAGCCATATCTCTACTTCTAGATGTTTGCTGGTTTATTATTTATTTATTATTTATTATTTATTTATTATTAGAATCTTGTGGACTTTCCCGCCCAGGCTGGCTCTGAACTGTGCTTCTCAGATCTCAGCCTCCTGAGTAGCTGGGATTCCAGGCGTGAGCCTCCATACCCAGCTGCATTCCTGGTGTAGATAGTAAGGCTCAACTTAGAGCCCAAACCTCAGTTCCAACTCCAGCTGGGGGAAGGAGAAACAAGGGAGGGGGCAAGTGCTGTCAGCCCTGAGCTCACAGGGCACCATCCTGGCTCTAGAGACCCTCGCCTGCCTCAGCCCCTTCACAGGTAAGTCCAAAATCCAAAATGCTCCCAAGTCCAAACCATTTGAAATACTGAGGCAACACCAGGAGTAGAAACTTCCACACTGTGAGACTTCGTTTCATGCACAAAATGATCAACAATATTGCACAGAATAACCTTCTACCTAGGTATATGAGGGATGCATGACACGTAAATGCAGTTTGTGCTAAGACTCTGGTCCTGTCACGCAAACATCCCCAAATCTAAAAACCAAGCCCAAAACACATCCACACTGCTGCGTCCCAGCCTTTTAGATAAGGGATATTTCACCTGCACTGGGAAAATCAGACTCGGTGCAGGCAGGAAGTTCACCTGGGCCCCATGACAGCGATGGGCTCAATGTGACCAACTGTGTCAATGGACACGGGTGCTCACACCTGTAGTCCTGGCTACTCCAGAAGCTGAGATCTGAAGCAAAGTCAGCCCAGGAAGACAAATCCAAGAGACTCTTGCCTCCAGCTAACCATCCAAAACCCAAAAGGGCAGGGCGCCAGTGGCTCACTCCTGTAATTAATCTTCTCAGAAGGCTAAGATCTGAGGATCCGGGTTCAAAGCCAGCCTGCACAGAAATGTCCCCATAAGACTCTCATCTCCAATTAACCACTCAAAAACTGGAAGTGGTACTGTGGCACAAAGTGGTAGAGCACTAGCCTTGAGCAAAAGCACTCAGAGACAGCGCCCAGGCCCTGAGTTCAAACCCCACAACTGACAAAACACAAACAAACAAACCCAAAAGGACTGATGAATGGATAAAAAAATGTATTATTTATATACAATAGAATGTTATACAGTCATAAAGAAGAATGAAATCATATCATTTACAGGAAAATATCTGGGTCTGGAGATGACATGGAGAGCACTGTGGAGTCGAGTCTTGTGTTAGGGAAATGAGCCAGAATCAGCAGGGCAGAAGCAGAAGCCTTCCTTTCATGTGTAGACTCAAGACACACAGAGAGACAGAGAGACCGAGAGATGTGGATGATAGGATTGCAATTGTAGTATTGTTGAGAGGATAAGAAGGGGAGAGAGAAAGAGGATGATGGGGGAGTGATATTAAAGCACACTGGGTCTGATCAAAATACAATATACTCATGTATGAAATAACACGGCAAAACCCCTCTGTACAACTAATATACACTAATACATTAAAAACATACAAATCTGAGAAAAGAAGAAGCCAGGAGGAGCACACAGAAGGACAACTCCCAGGCCCTAGTATCAGCACAAGAAGCATGTAAACAAGTGAAAGGCCGGTGCTGATGGCCCTTACTACAGCCCCGAGTTTAACGCAATGTGAAAGTGAAGGCACTCCTTTGGGGCCTCCAAGCCACCTGGGAGCAACATGGCTGCCCCTTGCAGGATTGCACAAGCCATGGCCTTTTCTGGAAGGTTCTCTCAGGTCAGAGTTGCAGGTCTAGGGGATGGGAAGGGTCGTTTTTTCGGGGATCCAGGAGCTGAGGGCAGGCAGGAGGGGAGGAGGGCTCACTGTGGAAGCACAGGTGCTGGGCTGTGAGCTGCCCCCTACCCCCTGGCCTCCCAGCTGCCTCCTCTCACTTCCGGCCCCATCTGGACTTAGGACCTCACAGGCATTTCCGTTCTCCTTCCCCCTCCTCTTCCTCCTCACTGTCACCCCGCCACCTTGCCTACCTTCCCCTGCACCCCTCCTCTGAACACTTCCAACCTCATTCAATGCCCCCAAGGTGGCAGAGCTTTAGAACCTACTAGAATGCACTCTGGCGTGGTAGGTGGCTCATGCCCATAACCCCACCTGCTCCAAAGGCTGAGATCCAAGGGTCACACAGTTCGAAGCCAGCAGGGGCAGATACAAATCCAGGAGATTCTTATCTCTAACCTGGAAGAAAAGCGCCCCAAGCAGAGCTTTGGCTCTTGCGGTGGAGCACCAGCCCTGAGCCGGGGAGAGCGCACGGACTGGGACTCACCCAGGATGCGGAGGCGCACGGCCCCGCAGAACACCTGGGTCCCACTGCGGTTGTACAGGAGGACGCGGTAGTCGGCGCTGTCGTTGGGGCCCAGCTGGCTGATCCGCAGGCGCCCATCGCTCAGGACCTTGTGGGCCGGCCGCCCCCGGGCCACCGCCACCATGTGCTCCCCAAGGCGCTGCGCAGCCAGGGCGCCCTCCTTCTCCCACCGGATATCGTCCACGTCGTCCACGCTCCCCTGGAAGTCCGGGAGGTCCAGGACCACGTCCTTGCCCACGGCGGCACTGATCACTCGCGTGTCCGGGGCGGCTGCGCCTGGAGGACACGGAGCCGTCACGCAGGGGGCGAGGCGCCCCAGGACCCGGGGAACTCTGGCACAGCCACTTACCTCCCACAGAGAAGTGGAAAGCCAGCAGGAGGCCGGCCAGAAGCCCACGGGGGAAGCTCATCCTGGGGCCTCCTTCCCTCGTGGGAGACCTCCTGGCTCCTCCTGTGGACCAAGTGTCCCTGGGGCCCAGGGCGCTCCTGTGCCAAGGCCCAGGATCCACGCGTGGGTGCGCACGGGGCAGGCCCACGCCACCCCGGAGGAGTAGGTGTGCGCCCCAGCCGTGCGGGCTTCTCACACTGCAGCCCTCATGAAAAACACTGGGGGAGCGTGGTTTCCTCACCCTGTAAAGAGAAAGAAACGGGGTGGGCTGCTGACGTCAACCCCCTCCCTTCTCGAAACCTCAGAACAGCTACTAAAACTGAGTGATTCAGTCCACCCTTTGTCTCAGTCAACTACTTAGCCCATCTTTTGTCATCCAGTTTTGTTGCTTCTAAGGTACATGGTCTCAGGTGAAAAGCAGAGTGTGATTATTCTGCTGGGCACCCATGCACACGTCTGCAATCCCAGCCTCTGGAGATCTGAGCATCTCCATGATGTAAAGCAAGCTGGGGAAGAAGCATCCAGGATACTCTTCTCTCCAGTGAACTACCACAAAAACTAGAAGCAGAGCTGTGGCTCACGTGGTACAGTGCCGGCTCTGAGTGAAAAGATGAAGGGCCGGTACCTAGACCCTGAGTTCAAGCCCCAGTATTGGCACACACAAAAAAAAATGAACTAATTATCTACCTTGTGATCTACATCAGGATGCGTATACACATGGAATTCCTAAGAAATGGACTGGCTGGCTCCAAGTCCTGATCTCTGTAGTTCACACCCAGTGAATTTCCTGAGTTCTGGGGTTTTGGAGAATCTGACTGGGTAGGAGGGGGGCCCTGGGGTGTAGCTGTCCCTCTCTGGGTGGTGTACCACACTCCAGGGCCCTCCGTGACCAGACCACATTCACCTGTGCCTTCTGCACCTTGACTGTCTCTGCCCCCAAGCCACTTCTCAACCCTACCTCGCTGGGCCACGCAACCCCATCTTCATTGCCACCTCCACTGCGTACACAGCATTGTTTACACAAACCTGATGTTCACCTCGGCCTCCTGACCATCAGAGCTGCCCCAGAGAAGAAGCAGAGGTTTCCCAGGTACGTATTCTTTCTCTTAAATTTTTTAAAATTTAAAATTTTATTTTGTAACCCTCCTTACTGTCACCTCTCAGGATTGCTCAGCTGTCAAGCTAGCAGTCTCAGGGTTTGTGCTGTAAGAAGCGGGGACCCAGGGGGCAGGAGAAGGCAGTGGTGTCTGCTGCCTGGGCAGAAACTTGGGCTCCATTCCGGCAACCCACCCACCCATCCACCATCCCTTCCAGGGCTTCGAAGGGCTGCTGGATGCAAACCCCCTGCCTGCTGCTGCCACCCTCTGGCCACAGCGTGAATTGCACCTTTGCTAATTTCACCATCAGGAGATGTTTACCCAATGTTTACTTACTTGCATTTACAAAGTATTTTTTCCATTTATAACTCTTTCCCCTGACAAAATGACATTGTTTCTGGGTATGATGGTTCACTCCTGTAATCCCAGCACTCAGTAGGCAAAGGCGGGTGGATTGGAAATTTGAGGCCAGTCTGGGCTACATGTGAGAGAGTGTCTCAAAATACACGCCCACCCACCCATCCATCCGTTATCCACCCATCCACCTATCTATTCATCCACCCACACATCCATACATACACACATACATACATATATACATACACACATATGTGTACTCTTTTATCCATACAATGTCCTTCTCCATACACATTTTTGCAGAGATAGAAAACAAACCAAAGGAAAACGTTTGCATCTAAAGTGACCATTCCTCTAGGCAGGGTTGGACAGCCTGCAGAGACCTTCAGGAAGGGAAGCCTGCTCTGCCCACTACCCACAGGTGTGTCGGCTCCTTGTGCTGCTCCTGTAGAAGTTCTCAAATGCCCACCTGAACATGGGCCCTGTTGACCAGCCCTCTTCTCCCTGCCTGCCCCTCCCCCCTGCATGGCAGCCCCCACAGGCCTCAGCCACACCTGTGGCTGCCTGGGGACAGTGAGGAAGGCGCCATGACCCCTGCCCTGGAATAGGTGTCTGTGAGGGCCGTCTGGAATGAGTCTTAGGGGAGGCATGCCTGTCTGGTCTTGGCATGGTGGCTCATGCCTGTAGTCCTAGCTACTCTATTCATGAGGCTGAGGTCTAAGGATCACAGTTCAAAGCCAGCCCAGGGTAGAAAAGTCCATGAGATTCGTATCTTCAATTTATCTGCAAAAAGGTGAAAGTGGAGCTGTGGCTCAAGAGCTAGAGCACCAGCCTTGCTTGAAAAAGCTATGTAAGCTGGGTGCCATTGGCTCATGCCTGTAATCCTAGCTAACCAAGAGGCTGAGATCTGAGGAGCGAGGTTCAAAGTCAGCCCGAGCAGAAAAGTCCATGAGCCTGTTATCTCTAATAAACCACCAGAAAACTGGAAGTGGCTCAAGTGGTAGCGCACTAGTCTCCAACTGAAGAGCTCAGGGACAGCGCCCGGGCCAAGTTCAAGCCCCATGACTGACCAAAAACAAAACAAACAAAAAAAGCTTATGTAAGAGCACAAGGCCCTAAGTTCAAGTCCCAGTACCAGCACCAAAAGGAAGGAAGGAAGGAAGGAAGGAAGGAAGGAAGGAAGGAAGGAAGGAAGGAAAGAAGGAAGGAAGGAAGGAAGGTGGAAGGTGGTGGAATGTAAGTACACCAGGAGGGAAGAGGTCAGGGGAGGACACAGTGCAGGGGGATGACCAGAAGAAGAGAGGCGTCAGGGAACAGGAATACCAGCTCTTGTCTGCAGAAGAGGAAGGCAAGTGGAGACAGGTCACTGTGGCAGAATGGAATATACACCTCTTCCCAAAGGCAGCTTGTGGGAAGCCATGCACATCTGCTTTTGCGTTATGATGGAGGGAGGGAGGGAGGGAGGGAGGGAGGGAGGGAAGGAGGGAGGGAGGGAGGGAAGGAGGGAGGGAGGGAGGGAGACCAATGTTGCTGAGGAAGAGAGTGGACGGGAGGGAGGAAGGAGAAGGGGGGTCGGAGGAGTGTACCTGGGGGACCAGAAGGTAGCAGAGAGGCGGGCAGCTGGCAGAAGAGGTCCCAGAGGCCTTGTTCAGAGCTGGTGACTCAGTGGGGCTGCAGCCAGGCGCTTCCCTCCCAGGCTTTTGTGGTGAGGGGAATGAGGCCCTTTCTTGAGAAGTCTGAGCCCACGGAGCTGCCTGGGTGGGGGGAGCCCCTGGGGTACACACAGGCCCACGTGGCTCTGCTCACCATGGTTGCACAACAAAGCAGGAAACAGCGGCCACACTGTGTTGTGAGCGGAGTTCTGCGTGGAGGCTGCTGATGGGTGTGGGGCGGGGCATGAGTGGCAGCGCTAGGTGAGCTGGGGCTGAAGCTGAGGGCGTCACACAGGCTCCACAGCCTGCACCCCGAGGCCCCCACCCCCACCCCCTGACCTCCCTGAGGGCTGGAGCTGCTCCACTTGGGCTTCAGAAGGAACATCTAGACCAGGGCTGTGAGAGACTCAGAGAGGACACGCAGCCTCTGGTGATGCGGCCTCAGGAGCTTCCAGTCCACATTTGATAATCAATCTGAGCCATCTGAGCCCAGGCTCCCCTGGAGGGCGGAGTGTGGCAAGTGCTGAAATCCCCAGTGTGGGCCTCAGGGCCTTTGCTCACTGCTCCAGCATGGCCCTCTGATCGCTCAGTTGCCTTTGGCCTCAAGCAGAGCCCTGAGTGGCCTTGGAAGAGCTACGTGCACACTGTCACTCTATCTCTCTTCTGGGGCCTGAGTAGAGGCAGAGTGTAAAGCCAAAGGCCAGGGGCACCTTGCAGGGGGTCCCAGCTGGAGGCAGGGTGCCTCCCCTGTCCTGTAGCCACCCCCCCCCACCCATGTCCCCACCCCACACTCCCGAAGGGGACCCAGGGTGGGCTTGAGTACTCGTGTGGGTGATGCACAGCTTTCCTGGAGGGAGGGTCTCCCTCCCACCCCACCTGGGTCTAGGGAGGGAAGATGCCCTGTGTACAACTAGGCCAGCAGGGGGTGATGGGCCTGAAGCAGGTCCTGCGGGCTCCGTGGGGAAGGGCATGGAGGGGCTGGGGATTTGCTAAGATGGGGAGTAACAAGGCCTGGCATTGTGTCCGCACCAACACTGCCTGTGCCTGCCCCGCTGAAAAGCCAGGATGTGCGGTTGCTCATTCAACCGTGTGTGTTGGAATTGGATCCAAATGAAACACAAGCCAAGAGAGCCAGGTGCTGTGGCTCACACCTGTAATCTCAGCTACTCAGGAGGCTGAGATCTGAGGACTGTGGTTTGAAGTCAGCCCTGGCCATCTGTGAGACTCTTCTCTCCAATTAACTGCCAAAAAAAACTGGAAATTGGAGTGTGGTTCAAATGGTAAAGAACCAGCCTTGAGCACAAAAGCAAAGGCTAGGCAAAAATGCTAAGCCCTGAGTCCAAGCCTTAGTACCAGCACACACGCGCACACACACAGTAAACTCAGGGTAGTTTTGCTGTTAAATACCCAAATTCTTAGAGAACCACTCCTAACCCTGAAAGACAGCACCGTTGCCAGAGCACTTAAGCATGAGCTCATCGCTTCCTCCTTCTAGCCATTTTCTGACAAAATGTTCTAATGCCGCATTCAATTAATATTTGCTTCAAAGCAGGGTAGATGAATTCCTTGTCTGTGATCAGGCCTTGTCTGTGACTGTCTCCCCTCCCTGTGGAAGCCCACGCCCTGCAGGGGGGAGGGGGGAAGACAAGGCAGATCCCACCCCATTCCCTCCAGCAAGAAGAGTAGATTTGGAGTCAGCAGCCGCAGGGCCCGGGCCCACATCCCACGTCTTGTCCCTGGCCCACAGTCCTTGGGGTTCCTAATTTGCATTTCTGTTCCCCTTATCTGAGATGCATCATGAGGGGCCCCCCTGTCCCCCAGTCCCGGGAGAGCCGTGGACTCTGCTTACCTAACATCCCCAATTCCTTCTCTTCTCTACAAGCAGTAAAATCCTGGCTTTTGCCCACATGAGGCTGTGGGCTCCCGGGACGGAGGAAAGTAAGTACGTGTGTTCTCTGGGCACAGCCTGCTCTAGGAGATGAAGGAAGCGGACTGCTCAGGCGGGCCCCGCTGGCCTCCTTCCCCAGCCATGGGCCACCGACACGCAGGAGCCTGCCTGACTGTGTAATGAACCCTGGTAGCTCCCCCCTCTCTTCCACAGTGGTTTTCCTTCCACAGTTCTTCCTTGGGGGTGGCACTAGCCACTCCCCCACACATACTCTGTGCTGGTTCTGGGGCTTGAATTCAAGGCCTCATGCTCTCATCTGGCTGTCACACTACCACTTGAGTCACAGCTTCACTTCCCACTATTTGCTGGGTACGTGGAAATAAAGAGTTTCATGAATTTTACTACCCAGGCTGGCTTCAAACGACCATCCTCAGCTCTCAGCCTCTTGAGTAACTGGGGTTACAGGTGTGAGCCAGCACACCTCGCTCTTAGCTCTCTTTATAACTGCTGTCCCTTGCTGCCAGCGCTGATAGTGCACACCAAACCCTGGAGCACATGTGCATGCGTAGGATAGAAAAATAGCAGGCAGGCAAAAAAAAAAAATTTTTTTTAAGAAAAATAGCAGGCAATCCTGATGGGAAACTATTTTCTCCATGGAGAAGGCTTCCAAAAGTGGTTCAGAGTTGATTAATACAGACCGCTGAGCCTGGCATGGGCAGCAGACACTACCTGTGGGAGGAGGAAGGGGGCTGGAGGGGCAGGCTGGGGTCCCTCCCTGAGGCCCCGTGGGAGGAGGGAGGGGGCTGGAGGGGCAAGCTGGGATCCCTCCCTGAGGCCCCGTGGCCTCTTCCTAGTGCTAGGCTCAGTTCTGCAGGGGCTCTGTCTGCTCTGACTGGCCACACCATGACAGTGTTGGTTTGTTTATTTTTTTGCTTTGAAAACCAGACAAATATTTGAACTAGTAGTTCCTTTCCTGCTTGCTTGTTTGCTTGCTTTTTTTTTCAGGGGGGTGGGGATGGTGGTACTGGTACTAGAGCTTGAACTCAGGGCCTGCATGCTGTCTCTTAGCTTTTTTGCTCAAGGCTGGTGCTCTACCACTTGAGCCACAGCCCCACTTACAGGTGAACTAAGGAAGTATTCGGATAACAATAGCCACTTGGGAATATCATGTGTCCATGGCAGCAAGAAATAAAAGCCTGTGCCAGTGGCTCAGGCCTGTCATCCTAGCTACTCAGGAGGCTGAGATCTGAGGATCATGGTTCAAAGCCAGCCCAGGCAGGAAAATCCACAAGACTCGTATCTGCAATTAATCACCAGAAAACTGGAAATGGAGCCATGGTTCAAGAGGTAGAGCACTAGCTTTGAGTGAAAAAGCTCAGGGACAGCCAGGCCCTGAGTTCAAGCCCCCAGACCCACCAAGAGGGGGGGGGAGGCAAAGCAAGGGGGCTCAGAAGGACAAGTGAGTGCGGTTCTAGGTAGAAATGTCAGGGGTCCTCATGGAAAACCTACAAGGGGAAGGATAGCAAATCCCGCAGTTAGCTGGTAGAAGAACTGCCAGGCCAGTGACCCCCAACGCCGGCATGCAGGGTGTCCTCTGTGTGTCTGAGAGTCCTGGGGCCTGAACTCATGGCCTGGGCCCCATCCCTTGGTGTTTTCACTCGAGGCTAGGGATGTGGCTGTGCAGACACAGGCAGCATCTTGGGCTGCAAGCACCTCAATGGGCCCAGCCCTGCAGGGAGCACCTCTGTCACTGCGGCACTCAGCAGTCTAGCTCGGCTAGCTAATGGGATGCATATATGGGCACAGCTGCTCTCCTTCCTTCTGGACGAGCATGAAAGGGCATTCTCTGCCCCTTGGGGGCTCTGTGCTCCTGGTTTGCCTAGAGAGCCGAGTCGGGTGAAGCTGGGTGATTTCCAGGCCTAGGGAAGCCCAGCCCAGGCCCACTGAAGGAGAAGGGAAAGCACCAGTGACACGTCCCAGGGACCTGGAGAGACAGGGAAACACAGTCCCGTCCACTGAGAGTGGGGATGAGAAGGAAAATGTGTCTTGGGAAAAGATGAGATTGGTGAGCAACCAGAATTAGATTGCACTGGCAACACAACCAAGAAGAATAAGACTGCTTTGCAAATATCAGGTGGAAAGGAGATATGGAGAGGAAATAAGACGATTGATGCAGAGGACCATGAAATTAACAATGACTGCAAGCACCAAAACACCAGTCCCTTCTTTGCCAGCCAATGAGAAAAACAAAGGAAGGAAAAGCAGGTGATTAGTAAGGTATGGACAGCCTGGGGCTGCAGGGAGGGCTGAGGAGGGCTCTGCCACATTCTCCAACCTCACTGCCATGTCCCCCAGACAAAAACACACAGGAAACCACAGCCCCATCAGTCCTGATTGCTGAGCGTGCGGGATAGCTGGCTGCCTTGCGGGGGCTGGCAGAGCCTGGGGACAGAACAAGGATGGAGGGGGAAAGGATGGAGGGGTGAGTCCCTGAGAAAGGCCCACCCTTCCCAGCCCCCCTTCCTCGCTCCCCTCCCCTCCTCCAGGGTTCTGGACTGAGCTCTGAAGTTCACTACCAAAGTGCACACATGGTTTGGTCACATTTTTGAGAGGCAGAAGGCAAGGCAGTGTTACCAAGTGTACATGGGTGTTTTGCTTCAGAGAAGAGACCAAAGTGGTCTGATTTTTTTTTCTGGCTTTTGGGACCAAGACTTGGGCTCAGGGTGTGACACTTTTGCTCAAAGGCTGGTGCTCTACCATCTGAGCCCTGCCTCCCGTCCTCCACCCTGCCCCACACACCAGCCAGGTTCTGTAGCTTGCAACTTCAATGGTGAAGTAACGGGGAGACCTCAGGACAGGGCCTGGGGGGGACCAAGCTGTCAGACTTGAGTGCACCTCACGTGAGGACTCACACTGCCGTGGCTTCCGTGGTGCAGTGGCTATCACATTCGCCTCACACACGTGCACACACACTCGCAGATGCACACCCAGCGCACACACACACTTGGCAATCTGTGTGGTGCCTGCAGTAGCGGGGGATGCAGGGCTGGGAGGAGGCCTCGCCCTCGCCGGCCATCAGGACTTCTGAAGGTCCTTTGTGTTTGCCTCGAGTTTGGCAGGAGGAGGTGAGGTCAGTTTATGGCAAGTACAGGAGATATTCATTCATCTACTTCCCTTAAGATTAAAGGACCAAAGATATTTTAGGGGGAAATGAGGCAGGGTAAATTAGGGAAAATGAGGCATGATGAAGGCATCTCAGAAACAAGGTAGTTAGAAACAGAAGCACTATCTTTGCTTCGAGGAGAGACCGCAAAACGCCTTCCTTATCTCAAGGATAAGCATCTGGTTTTTGGCAGAATGTATTCTTACCTGGAAGAAATGCTGCAAATGAACTCAGAAAGTGTAACACCAGCAGTGATTAGAGCAAAGACAGAACACCTATCTTTGTATGACTCTAAAGTCAGACCCCCTGCCTTTACGGTGTAAACACCTCTGGCAGCCACAAGGCTGTGTGCCTCTGTCTCTCTCCCTAGGAGAGCACCCACACTGTGAGAGTGTGCCCTGACTTTCTGCTTGTCTGCCTACTAACTCTCTTAATAAGGCTCTGCCAAGTTATCCTACTTGTCCGGAAACTTCACTCTGCAATCAAAGCCAAGGACTGGAAGTGAAGAGTCCCTGCTTTTAGAGAGAAACGTCACAAACCTTTACCTGCAGCCGGTGACCAGGTGAGAGCTCACACTTTTTTCCTTTTTGGTGCTGGTATTAGGACTTGAATTCAGGCACTATCCCTGAGCTTATTTGCTCAAAGCTAATGTTCTACCAATTGAGACGGCTCCACTTCCTTTTTTTTTTTTTCTGGTTAATTGGAGATAAGAGCCTCAAGGCCTTTCCTGACTGAACTGGCTTTGAACCACAATCCTCAGATCTCAGCCTCCTGAGTAGCTAGGGGAACAGGTGTGAGCCACCGCCCCCCCCTCCCCCGCCAAGGAGCACTTTTCAAACAGCAGGACAGCCATACCCAAAGGCCGAGGGGCAGTGGCTGCATGCATCAAGGTCCTGAGCCCCGTCCCTTTCTACATGGACTCAGCTGGCCAGGGCAGGGAGGGCCAGGAGACGGGGAGGGGCTGGGCAGAGGCGGGGAGGTAGGTGAAAGGCAGCCATGCCTGTGGAGAAGCACTGGGGCATGGGGAGGCCACTCAGAAGGGACACATGGGGTGGGTCACCTATCCAGGCAGAGATGCTACTGCCCACCCACATGGACAGCTCCAGAGAGGCCCTGGAGGAGGCCTGGGGTGCCTCACTCACCTCGGTCCAGTCGGGGGAGCCTGAGGGGACCCTGTGGGCCCCCCTACCCTCGTTAGGGTTTTTGTTTGTTTGTTTTGCCAGCCCTGGGGCTTGAACTCAGAGCCTGAGCACTGCCCCTGGCTTCTTTTTGCTCAAGGCCAGCACTCTACCACTTTAACCACAGAGCCACTTCTGACTTTTTCTACATATGTGGTGCTGAGGAATTGAACCCAGGGCTTCATGCATGCGAGGCAAGCACTCTACCTCTAGGCCACATTCCCAGCCCCCCTACCCTCGTTGGAAGCAGGTCCCACCTTTAGTGGCCCTCCAGCAGCCCCCACCATACCTGGCTTTCCCAGCAGAGGGGAGACAAGCAGGCCCCACAGGCCCGGTGCTCTAGCCACCCCATCGTAGTTCTAGGCACTGTGGTGAAGAGAACTACAGGAGCTCTGGAAGTGGAGGCATACGATGAGGAGCCAGCACAGGCACCCAGCAGATGCCATCAAAACAGGAAGGAAACTGAGTCCCAGGAAGAAGGAGAATGTGCAGAACAACTTTGCCAGCTGCTGCAGCACCCTGAGCTGCAGGTCTGGAACCCCTGGCGGTGAGAAGCGAGCACTCAGCAGCCGCCTCGCTCTGCTGTCGGGAGCATGGAACGCAAGGGAAGGCGTTTACCCGCGTCCAGTGGGCACAGGTGTGGGCAGCTTCCCCGGGTCTCAGCTCCCTTCTCCGCGGGGAGAGGCAGCCCCAGCCCTGACTTGGCCTGACTCCAGTACAGCCCCACAGGGAAGTTAGACGAGGGGAGGGGACAACAATGAAATGACACACATAGAAATCGCTCACACGCACAGCCTTAATAAAATCATGAACTAAAAGGGAGCCTTTGAAAATGCCCAGCTGGGCCCTTGCCCTGCAGAGGAAACCTCACACCTAAACCTGGCCAGCCAGAAGAGGCTGACTGATTTTCTCACATCTCTTCAAGAAAAGGGGTTCCTTGATAGACAATCTTAAGAAGCTGAGATCTGAAGATCACAGTTCAAAGCCAGCCAGGGCAGGAAAGTCTGTGGGACTCTTATCAGCAATGAACCACAAAAGGAAAGAAGCTGTGGCTCAAGAGGTAAAAAAGCAAAAAGCCAAGCAAGAGCCAGAGGCCTTAAGTTCACCCGCCCCCCATACACAAGCAGGCACGCACACACACAGAGATTGCAGATTTCTTACCACTCAAGTCCATCATTAGGAAATATTTTCAAATCAGTGTTTTCTAGTGCACTAATCTGTGTTTACATTTTCCTCTTTGTCTTGCTATTATCTCTTTTACCACATAAATGGTCTTTCTAATGAAGCCCCTTACAGTATCACATTCTGCGAGCATGTGTTCATCTGCCTCGTCTTGAGCATCTCGATTCTGCTGCATTAATTAACCACACTCCCTCTATTATTTGCCTCTTTTTTTTTTTTGCATGGGATCAATGCTGTTTATAGTATTGCGTAATGTTTTTTGCAATGGATGTATTCTCAAACTTGTGTGCTAATCCAATCTTTGTAAATTGAGTGTCTACAATTAGAAGTGCCTTTCCAATGCATTTCCAGGATTCATTACTGAAAGCTGTTGCTGCTCTGGGGAAGATGGCTTGAAAGAATGGAGAACCGCTGGCCTTCAGAGCCAGAGCAAACCACACAACAAAGCCCGGCACTGCAGCTCACGCCTATAATCCTAGCTACTCAGGAAGCTAAATTATGAGGATGAAGGTTTGAAAGTCAGTGACAGAAAGCCAGAAGTGGAGCTGGGGCTCAAGTAGTAGAGCTGGCAACATCCGGCTACTCAGCATGGGTGGCAGGCAGAATTGCCAAAAATGGGAACCCAAGCCTGGGTGACCCAAGAAGAAAATGGGAGGACAGGAAGGATGTCAGCTGCTTGCAGAACAGATGGAAAGGCGGGGGTCCGGGCTCTGGTAAAGGGTCCAGATGGACTGGGGAGGGGGGTGTGGAAGCCCCCAGCCATGGCTCTGCTCATGGGATGGGGATGTGGGACATGGGATGCTGCTCTCCACTCCAACCGAAACTTTACGCCACGGCCACTCCTTGTCAGTCACTCAGAGGCAAACTCCAGGGAGACCGTCCAATTTGCCTCTGGTGGTTGCATTTCCCCTCTGTGTGCCAGTACTGGGGTTTGAACTCAGGGTCTGGGCACTGTCCCTTAACTTTTTTGCTCAAGGCTGGTGTTCTACCGCTTGAGCCACAGCTCCACCTCTAACTTTTTGGTGGTTGATTGGAGATAAGAGTCTCACAGGCTTTTCTGCCCAGATTGGCTTTGAACTGTGACCCCCAGGTTGAAGCAGGATAGCCTAGGGAAAATGATGCATGGCAAATGGCTGCCAGGAATTCAAAAAGCTCAAGCTTCAAACTTGCCCATCAACTTCCCTTATGATTAAGGGAACAAAGTCATCTTAGGCGAAATGAAGCCGGACAGACAAGGGGAAAATGAGGTACAGTCAGCTTACAGAAAGTACAGGAGATATTCCTCTGTGTACTTCCCTTAAGATGAAAGGAGAAAAGTCATTTTAGGGGAAATGAAGCAGGATAACTTAAGGAAACTGAGGCCCTGTGAAGGCAACTCATGTGGTATTTAGAAACACAGAAGAGCCAGCTTTTCCTTCAGTGATAAACAACAAGATGCATTCCTCCCTGAGGGATGCATTTCTCGCCCACGTATTTGCTTGCGTGTCTGCTGGCCTGCTTGCTTACCTTCTCAATAAAGCTCTGCCAAGTTTTCTTACCATCATGGCTTGTCCAGAAATTCTTATTCTGTGGTTGAAGTTAAGGACCCTAAGAGTTCCTACATTCAAAGGGAAGCTTCACTAAACCTCACCTCCTCCTGGTGACAGGCTTTGAACCGTGATCCTCACATCTCAGCCTCCTGAGTAGCTAGGATGACAGGCATGCATGAGCCATTGGTGCCCAGCTAAATCAGCTCTTTTAAAAGATCGTAAGGGGCTGGGAATATGGCCTAGTAGTAAAGTGCTCGCCTCGTAAAAGATCGCGAAATTCCCAGCTGCTGTACAACCAGATCATCAAGAACACCTTTGTATCGTTTCTCAGTTACTTCTTTATTTACGCACAATAACGGTATTCCATCATAGGTGAATAGCTGATGAGCCTGAACTATTGCACAAAGATCTTGCCAAGAGCCATTTCTTTGACAAGAGAGAACAAAACTGCTCAGAGATACTCGAAGCCAGGATTCATTCGCTGCCACAGGTGTTACAACAAGAAAGTCACTGTGTTGCAAGTGGCAGTGGCACAATGATAGGGACAATGTCCAGGGTTCTCTGTCACTTCCTAACACACACACACACACACACACACACACACACACACCAATGCCTGTGTGTGTGATGGGTGAGGAACTAGGGCCAGTACCAGCTGTGACAAGCCTGCTGGACTAAGCCGCCTCTGTTCACAGTGGGCGGCTTGTTTATATTAATAAAGCTTTACTGGGACACAGCCAGGCTCATACCTTACATGTGTTTCCCAGTGGTAGAATGAAATTGGTGCAAGAGGCCCCTGATTGCCAGAAAAATGTCAAATTCTTCTTCCCTCTCTCCTTTCCTCCCTCCCTCTCTCTCTGACCCTTTCTTGACTTGAGTGTGTGGCCCCTGGTTTAGCAGGCAGGGTTGGGTTGAGGGACTTGAGGGCTTGGGCCTGTCCTGTGTGTGTCTCTGTAGGAGCTCACATCAATCTCCCACACCCCCAACCCAAGACACATCTGCCCCCCCCAAGCTATTATAAAGTTTCAGGTTGCACAGGTGTTTAGACTCTGACTCACACAGGATCTTTTCTCTACGTGCAGCGTACTTCCCAAATATGAATGTGACTTTCCACATCCACGTTCAGTTCTCACGTCATCTCCAGGCTGAGAATGGAACTCAGTGGTAGAGCACATGTCCAACATGCCTGAAGCCCTAGGTTCAATCCCCAGCACTGCCCCCAAACAAGCCAAATGCCAACTTGAAGGGAGGGGTGGGGCTGGGCAGATGGGGGAGGACCACGGGAGGGGTGACATTGATGGAGGTGGCATTGTGCTTGGAAAGTGATTTGCTGACTTGAAACCTCTGTTCAATGACTTAAACATAATAGCAAATTAATACCTTAAAAATGAAACACCTAGGTGACATTGTCCAAGAGGGAATGTATTCATTACCTAACTGATGGAACTGTAACCCCTCAGTACATTGCCTTTATAATAACAATTTTTTTAATCTGAAAGAAAACAAACAGAAACAAAACACCCTCCAATGCCATCTTATCAAAGAGGCTTTCCCAGACTACTCTAACTCAAATAACAACCTTAACCCTGCTCACACACACCTGCAATTGCTAATCTTGATGATGAGCTGGATCAGACTGACACCCCTGGGGGATTAGTAAGCATAGTGCTGGACAGCTGTGTGTCCTTGGGACATTCCCAGACTTGATTAGATCATGAGAGCTTTGATCAATTCTTTCTATTTTTTGTCACTCATGGGGATTGAACTCCGGGCCTGGGCATTGTCCTTGAGCTCTTCTGCTCAAGGCTAGCACTCTACCACTTTGAGCCACAGTGCTACTTGTGGTTTTCTGGTGGTGGACTGGAGATAAGAGTCTCATGGACTTTCCTGCCTGGGCTGGCTTTGAACTGCGATCCTCAGATTTCAGCCTCTTGAGTAGCTAGGATTACAGGAGCGAGCCCCCGGCGCCCAGCTCTGATCAATTATTAATCCACTGACAGATTCAAATTTTAAACATCCCAGTTTCCCCCTCCCACCATGGGCCTTGCTGGGGACCCATGTTGCAGGTGGTCTTGGTCCCAGCCCCTCCTCTTCCTTCTCTTGGCTTCCTGGCTGCTGTGCAGTGAGCAGCTTCACTCCCAGCATACTCCAGGGGCTGGGATTTCCTACCACTGACCTCCGACTGGAAGCATGAGCCCAAATCATCCTTTCCTCATTCCAACTGTTTCTCTGAAGTATTTGTCAGTGGCCTGAGACCTAGTGAAGCCAGAGACTCTGTCTGCTAGCAGACAGATGGGCCTGAGCTGCTCGCGACCCTCCCACTGCACCAGAAGGCAGGGAGGAGGTGACGGGGGAACGGGATGGAGACAGGTAAGCTTAGGGATGGACATGGAGACTGGCCTGGAGGTGGGGAGAGCTGGTCAAAGCCAGGCCGAATGGTTGGCAGAGGCGCCTAGGGGAGCTGCCTGGCAGGGTGAATCCAGGAAGTCGTGGGGTGAGGGCAGGGCCCACTGCTCCCGCTCAGCACTCACTGCACTCACCCCAGTGAGAGGTGTGAGGAGGCTGGGGCGTACCCCAAGTGCAATTTATCCCCCTTTCTGGATGCAGCTGGGAACAGCCTGGCATGGAGGTGAGACCAGAGGCCAGGTGAGACCAAGGATCCCAGATCCCAAGTGCTGCCCCTGGCCCCTGGGGTCCTGCACACCACACGGCTGCTGCCCCGAGACCCAGGGCCACCCCTCTGTGTGAGGACGGAGCTACTCAGGTCTAATTCATGGGCCTGGGGTGATCCAAGTGCTCAGAACTCTGTCCACAGCGCTCTGGGCCTCCAGGGCCTCCAGATAGACCCTGTGGGGATCCTGCGGGGGGGGTGGGGGAGGGATGGAGGGGGAGCTTATGAACCCTGCCTGTGAGTGGGTCCAAGGTCATGGGTCCAGCTGGAAGGTCACTGGCATTTGGAAGACCCAAGGCATGAAACTGGGTGCTACTATCTCCATGTTCAGAGTCTGAGCTTCAAGAGGTGTCCAGAGTGGAGACAAGGCACCTGCACATCAGATGCTCGGCGGGGGGGGGGGGGGGGGGGGCAGTGCTCCAGTCAGAAGGGGCTGAGAAAAGCGGGGACGGCAGTGGCAGGGGCTGTGGCTACCCAAATCCCAGCAGCAGATCCCTAGGCAGTCTGTGCTTTGCTCCTGGTGTTTGGTGGTCTTCCTGCGTCTACATGTCAGGACTCCCCAGCTCCCCACTACAACAGGCGCAGGGGTGCGGAGGTCCTGTGTGGTTCTCTTGCATTCCAGGTGCAGAGTTTGCTTCTTTTCCCAGACTCGAGTGGATTTTACCAGAGCCACTGTTTAGGAGCCATGGGAGCCCAGCGGGCAAGGAGAACATGGAGAACCCTCACCCGGGCCACCCGGAAGAGGGACTGGGAAGGGCCAGGTAGAGCCTAACTCAGAAAAACAGTGGCCCCACTGACCTTGGGAATGTGTGTGTGTGTGTGTGTGTGTGCACATGCACACGTGTGCTGTCCTGGAGCTTGAGCTCGGGCCCTCAGGCTGTTGCTCAGCTTACTCTCATGACTCTCCTCAGACGGGGCAGCTGGGCTGTGGAACGCGAAGGCACCCGGCTAGGGGGCCCTGATGATCTGCGGGTCAGGCCAGCTTTCCATCTGTCCACGTGGACTGCCCTGGCTGGGAGACGGCGTGGCTTTGCTGCTTCTACTAACAGAACATTCCAGAATATTCCACTGAGGTGGGGTGGGGGGAACCCCCCCCCACCTTCCCCCAGCCCTGGGGCTCCCAGCTCTACTCTGCTTGCCAATTAACCACTGCCTTGTTTGTTTCTTCTGGTACGTTGGTGTCTGTTTTTCGGCTGTGCTGGGGTTTGAACTCAGGACCTCATGCTTACATTGGAGCCACAAACCCAGTCCTTTGTAATTCAGGTCTCCTGATTTTTCATCAGACTGGCCTGGACTACCAACCTAGAGCCTCCACATGTCTAAGATGGCAGGTATGCATTGCTGTGCCTGGCTTACTTGTTGAGATGGGAGTCTTATGAATTTCTTGTCCAGGCTGGTCTCCAACCAAATCATAAACCTTTCACTATCTGCCTGCAGAGTAGCTGGGATTATAGGCGTGAGTCATGGCACCCAGCCCAGCTCTGCTTTTACTTTTGAGTGCTTAGTAAGGACTTGTGAGGAGCCAGAGGCTAACAGAATACCGACTAGCTGCCAGGACCTGCTCTAGACCCTGGAGACAGGGAGTGAAGGTGGGAAGGGGCAGACAGAAGCCCTGCCTTGAGCAGCCTGTGAGGAGAGGAGGGAGCTTGGCAGGTTTCCATTGTGGGTTAGGCTGGAGCCCCATCTCCCTCCTGGGGAGCCACAGGGCAGGCTGGCAGGGACCTCAGTTCAGGGGTCTCTGATTGGACTCGCTCCTAGCAGGAAGATCGTAGCCACAGTGGTCAAAGACTGAGACCCCAGCACCCTGGGGAGACATGCAGGACCACGCTGAGTGGGTTAAGTCTTGTGCTGGACCCATAAGTCCTTGGTATAGCAGTGCCACAAAGCCTGTGCTTCCTCTCCCCAGTGCTTGGCCTGCTGCTTCCAGCCCGGAGCTCAGCCTCCTGGAGGGAGAACATGGGCATGAAGGACCATGGAGGGGCCTGGAAAGGGATCCTGCCATAGGATCCCCCCGACCCTCCCTATGCAGGCCCCCAGCCGGCCGTTCCCACAGCACAGGGCGCTGCAAGGCTGGGCCTGGCATCACTGACGTGGAAGGCCAGAGCCTGCTGGGTGCCTGTCACCTCCACCACTGCAGAACGGAATGCCCAGAGCTGCTGAGGGCAGATCTCCTCATTTCCCTCCAGTTACGAAATAGGAAGCTAGCCAGGAATGGTGGCTCATGCTTATAATCCTGGCTACTCAGGAGGCTGAGATCTGAGGGTCACGGTTCAAAGCCAGCCCGGGAAGAAAAGTCCATGAGACTCTTACCCTCCTATGAACCAGCAAAAGTCAGACGTGGAGCTGTGGATCAAGTGGTAAAGCACTGCCCTTGACTGAAGGAGCGAAAGGAGAGCATGCACACACACACGCACACACATGCTCTCACACTCATGCACACACACACACACACACACACACACGACTGTCATTGTGACAAGTTACCAGGCACCCACCCTGTGACTTGGAGAATCCCATTTGCAGTCACGGCTGCTCCATCTGGCTGCCGAGCTGGGCCAGCACAGACAGGCGGCCATGGTGGGGGGGGGCTGCTCTCACACCTACCCCAAGCAGGAAGAAAAGCAGGGGCCTCTGCCGACAGGCCATCTGGTAAAGTTCCCGGAGAAGACCTGCATGGGCCACAGGGCCCTGCCCCTTACTCCGGCCCCTCTGGTTCTAGGAGTTACCATCTGCTCCACCTGCCCGTCTGTAGCTCCTAGACTCCACTAACTCTTCAGTTGACCTTGAAGCCAAGGCTGAGGGTTTGCTCTGTGTGTCTGCTCTGAAGCTGTCTCATGCTGTTCTGATAGCTCCTCTTCCCGGGCGTGCCTGTGCCTGCTTCCTGCACCCCGGCTGGCCGAGGGCTGCTGCCTGACCCTTGGCTCGGTATGTGCCAAGGCCCTGGGGCCCTCCCTGTGACCTATGCATGGCCTCCTGGTCTCCCCGTCCTGTGGCCCTGGCCACTGCCTGGGAGCACCTCTTCTGTACCTTGCAGGAGGCCACACGTTCTTTTTTCTTTTTGTGTCAGAACTGGGACTTGAACTCAGAGCTTAATGTTCAAAACTGAATTTTTCACTCAAGGCTGGCACTCTGTCACTTGAGCCATACTTCCACTTCTGTCTTTTTGCTCTTTAACGGGAGATGAATCTCTTGGACTTGTCTGCCTGCCCTGGCTTTGAGTTGTAATCCTCAGATCTCAGCCTCCTGAGTGGCTTGGATTACAAGTGTGAACCACCAGCATCTGGCTGTATATACTTTGAAAGTTTTCTGTAATCTACAGTTGATGGGTCTGCACTGAGACACCCCAGACAAATACATTTCTTCCCTGGAATTATTCAAAACAGGATTCAGAACTGGCAAAAGAGGTCTGGGACAAAAGTCTACCAATTGTTGGCAATTCTGCCTAGCCAACACAGAGTGATTTTTAAAAGACAGGTGATGGGAGAGAGCGTGGGAAGGGCCCTGTCTCTGTCCTGGGTGCTCCCTAACCCAACCATGTCCTCTCTTTCCCATGATCTGACTGTTCCACACTCCCTTCCATGACCCAGAAAATTCCCCCTGTTGCCTAAGATGTTTGAGTCATTTGTGTGGATGTCCTGACTGATGCCTGGCAAGCATTCCTCACCCCTCTTCCTCCCAGCTGTGCCTCCCTGGAGCCCTACCCCCCCCCAATGGGACGGGAGCCTCCCCCCAGGTGTTTCCGGGAGGTTCCAGGCCCAGAGCCAGCAGGTGGCAAGGCCCATCAACTCTGGTGCGGGGCTGGTGGAAGGTAACGTGTCACCAGCGCGAGTGCACCAAGCCAGTGCTCTCATGGCAACAGCCGCAGAAGTCTCATCTCTGGGGCTCTGGACCTTCTGCTGGCAGATTGCGAAGGCCCTGGGGGGAGAACTTAATTTGCATAACTATTTGCTATGCACAGTTTCTTTTTCTTATTCATTCAGACTAAATTGAATTCATTTTGGAACTCATTGTTGGTTGACTTCTACTTCCTTTATCTTCTGGGTACACTCACCCCAAAAGGGAGAGCCTCTTCCATCT
This sequence comes from Perognathus longimembris pacificus, assembly GCF_023159225.1. Taxonomy (NCBI): domain Eukaryota; kingdom Metazoa; phylum Chordata; class Mammalia; order Rodentia; family Heteromyidae; genus Perognathus; species Perognathus longimembris. Next base: position 70,841,195 of record NC_063167.1, on the reverse strand, counting down.
CTCCTCACCAATCCCCCCATCTCTTCTCTCCATTCCCCTCCCCATATTTCCTTCTCCATCCCCCCACAAAGGCCTGAGGTGTGCTGTTCTTTAAGATTAACAATTAAATACATCAGTTCTCTAACTGTTGAAAAATCAAAAAGCACAAAAATGGAACTCTATTTTACAAACTAAATTCTATTTCACACACTAAATTCTATTTTACAAACTATTCATGTTTTTCTTAGAATTTCACAATCCCCTCCCCATCACACACACACATACACACACACACTCGCACACACGCTAAGCCTAGTGGCACACAGGAAGCCCTTCTCCCAGCATCCCTTGCACACACAGAAATGCTGGCATCCGTAAGCTGTCACTCTAAGGAAGACAGCAGCTGTGTTGTTCTATGATTTATAGAATAGATTTGCATCTCCTTGCCTTTGAAGCTGGCCTATAATCTGCCACATAAATATTTGAAAGACAGGATAGTGGAAAGAGACCTAAGTAGCTTAATCGAACACTTGGCAGGTAGAAGAAGACTTGGACTGGTGTTTATTTCAACCCTCCCCCTGCCCCCACCCGCACTGCCCTAGGCCTCTGGGGTGTGTATACAAAATTAAAATTCAATGTTTAAACCCAATCCTGCAGTCAAAATCCCACTTGAAAGGAAAGCCAGAAGATCGTCTGCAGGAAGACAGGTTTGTTTCATGTCTGATCTCATGGGCCCAAAGCTGGGCTGTGGGAAGTGGGGAGCAGGAAGCTCAGATGCCTCCCCTCCCGGACCACCTCATCTTGAGGTGCCTGAGCTCAGCTCTGCCCCAGCGCAGCCTGTCCCTGCCACTCACCAGAGCCTGGCTGCCCCAGAGACCCAGAGGCCCTGCCAGGAAGAGGGAAAGCAGGGAAACTGGAATTTTCCATACACCCTTTTGACTGGGCTCCCCCACCAAAGGGCCTGCGTCATGATGGACTCAAACAGACTGGGCCTAATCACATCCTAAGTGCTGCCCACATAAACTGGTTTTATGAATTACAGGAGCAGAAAAGTAGGTATAGGTATTCTTACCAGTAGTCCTTTTGATTTATATGGTATATGAGAAAAGCTTGGTTTCTATCAAAGTAGTTTGCTTCCTTTCTGTAATCTTGAGAGAATGGTTTATCTGAAGGGGTCCTGCTTTGGCCAGGTGGCTTAGCCCTTGTTAACTACATTTTAGTTATTATACATCCTTTTCCTGAGCACTTTAACTCTAAGAACTTGGCTCCTTGGTTTTTAATTAAGGTTAATTAAGCTACATCCTTTTGTAGGTTAGCTCAGCCAATGTGAGCAGAGGGGCAGGGCCTGCTGGGTTAGGGATAAAAAGGACGCAGACTGCCTGCTCTGTGCTCTTTCTTGCCAGATTTTTGGCTGATGGCACACTCTTTTTCAGAAGTAAACCTTGTCGTGTGCTGAGTTACTTTTGAGTTGGTGTCCCTATTCCTATGCAACCTCTGTAACTATTTCTAACATGTAATAATTATTGCTACAGTAACTATCCTGTTACTATACTATAGAATATGTGGTGAATTAGACCTGAATGATGCCGACATAGTAATCACATGTCAATCTCACATCATGTGGAGAGGATCACAGGCATGAATCCTGGCAGAGGCTTTTTGAGTTATTTTCAATGTTGCTTTCTTCTCTAATTCATAAAGCTTATCTGGGCAAAACAAAAAATAGTCATCTCTATAGTTTGACTCTTAAATGTCTCCAGAGAGACCCAGATAAGGAAGACAGCCTGTGGCACTGTGGGAGGTGGTGGGAGCTTTGAGAGGTAGAGCCTAGAGGAAGGAAGTTAGGTTATTAGGAGTGTGTTCTTTGAGAGTACTTGAGCCCTGGTCCTGCCCCTCCTCCTCCTCTTCCCCTCCCCCTTCCCATCTCTTCCCTCTCCCTCTCCCCCACCCCCCACCTCCTAGCTGCCAGGTAAACAGATCCTATCTTTCACATTTTTCTGCCAAGATTTCACCACAGGTCCTCGAGCAATTTGGACTAGCAACCATAGGTTGGACCTCTAAACCTTTGCTTTGCATAAGTTGTTTCTCCCAAATTGATCCTGGTGGCGGAAAGTTTACAGACTCCCCATTTTGGAGGAGGTCAGTTTCCAGAGGACCAGAGAGGAGGCCTGGTACAGGGGCTTGATGGCTGAGCTAGCAGGGGCCTTGATTGCCTGAACCTGACAGAAGCAGCAACTGAGAACTAGGAGGGGGGACACACCAGTCTCTGGCATGGGAGGAGCCCCAGGACCCATCTGCTAGTCACCCCATTCCCATCCAGACCTGGCTGCAGGATGCTGCTTCACCAAGAGCTGAGAATTCAGTGCCTGCCTCCTCAGCCCTGGCAGAGCTGAAGAGCAGGGAAGGAAAGGGGGCACTGCTAGGTAGAACATCATGGCATGTCTTGCTTTAGGCCCTTGCTCAAAATGGAGTTTTTTCTTCCCATGATGCCCTGAGCGTCCACTCCAACACTTCTTCCCATGCCTTGAGCTCTGGCTCAACCAGTGACAAGAGCCAGGCAGCCTGTGCATGCACCTGCCATCAAGCCACAGTGCAGGGCCAAGGGAGGAGATATAGGAGCACCCCCCCCCCCAATAACTGCCCAGGAGGGGAGGACGCCAGTGGACTCCTTTGGATCACTCTCCATGGAGAGTCTTTTCCTGCTCTCACTTTCAAATAAACCAGTATGTGTTCTGCTTTAGATATTCCCTGCCCTTTAATTCTTTGACGGGCAGAGGACACAAGCCCCAGCCCCCAGACAATGTCACAGGACAGCAGGCCTGTCCTGCTAGGCCTTCCCTGCTGCAATGCAGGGAAGACTGAGGGAGAAGGTTATCAACAAACAGGCACCTACCTGGGCCCTCTCTTATTTCTAGGCAGCTGTGGCCGCACACACACACTGCACAGAGCAGGCAGGGCCCAGCCAAGCCTTCGACCTATTGTTCAGTCAAATGGACACCGCTGTCAGAACCGTGGTGTCTTGCCCTCACTGCCTAGGGCCGAGCTCTGTGTTGTGAGGGCTCACAGCTGAGCTCCGAATATGGGGAAGCTGCAAGTCTGGGCAGGAAAGGCTCAGGAAGCAAAAGATGGGATCTGTTTTCAGCCTAGGGTCCAAGCAGGGCAAGGTGCCATGAGCAACTGTGGATCAATTGTTAGGCAAAAACTTTACTCCAACCACATCTGCTTCATCTGTGCCTCAGGACCTGTGTATTTTTATTCTCTCTACCTGCAATGTGCTTCTTCTTGGTCTTTACCTGGCTGGATGCCCCCTGATACAGCAAATACTGCAGAAGGTCTCAGCTGGGTGTCCATGACCTCTTCTAGAGTAGCACCTGTTCCCTGTCTGTTATTCTACAATGTAGGCTTCCTGGGGGGTCACAATATTTGTTCATTAGCTTTCTGCTATTGTAACCAAATACTGGATGGATCATGGATAACTGGAGGATGGCTGGCTGGCTGGATGAGAGATGGATAGATCCATGGGTGATGGGTGGATGGAGGATGGGGGGAAGGAGGGAGGGAAAAGAGGGAAGGAGGGGGGAGAGAGGGGTGGAAGATGGATAATGGATGGAGGATAGGTGGATGCATGACAGATGGAGGACAGAGGATGGATGGATGGATGGGTGGATGATGAAGGGCAGGTGGGTGTGTGGAGGACAGATAGATGGATGGATGATGGGAGGATGGATGGAGTACGAATGGGTAGAAGATGAAGTGATAGGTGGAAGATGGATAATGGATGGAGGATGGGTGGATGGATGATAAATGGTAGAAGAATGGAGGAAGGGAAGGGGAATGGATGGATGGGCAGAAGATGGGTGATGGAGGGAGGGAGAAAAGAGGGATGAGTGGGTGGATGGATGATGGATAGATGGATGGAGGATGGACAGATAGGTGAAGGATGGATGATGAATGGATGGATGGGTGGATGGTGGATAGATAGATGGATGATAGATGGATGACAGTGGATGGGTGGAGGATGAATAGATGGGTGACGGATAGATGGATGACAAATGAACAGATGGATGGGCAGTGGATGGATGATTGACAGATGGATAAATGGATGATGGTTGGAGGAAGGGAGAGAGGGAGGGAAGATGGATAATAGATGGAAGATGGATGGGTAGATGGTGAACGGAGTTACACAGCAGCAAGCCATGTGTTTTTAGCCCGAGATAACGCGCCCCATGCTCCTTCCTCCTGGCAGCTCTGCAGCTTGTTTGACAGCCTGTCTTACTCATGAGGCATATTTTACTAAACTGTTCATCCTATCTCTTTTCCTGTGCTCAGGATCTGTGACTTTGTTCTGGCCAGAGCCTGAGGAAAAGTCTGGTAGTCAAGGGCTGGGCTCTCGGAGGCCAGCACTGCCACTGTAGGGGTCCGGTGGTCAGGGGCTGGGGTCCAGGAGGCCGGCACTGCCATTTGCCATGGGGCAGCTCGGTGTGGCTGTGCCAGCGGAGCCCCGGGGCGGCGAAAGAGTCCTGGGTGCTCCAGGACGTTCTTGGGGGGACTCTGGTTGGGTTGCATTGTGAGTCCCCCCATTTGTAAACCACCATGAGGCCCCGCCGTAGGCCTCTGCCCACCTCGGGGCTGCGAGCGGCGTCGGGCGCTGCTTCTGTCCACAGGAGCAATGCCCATCCTCCCTCCCGAGCTTCTTACATTCAGCAGACTTCACGGAGGACCTGATATTCTGGACACTGCGCTGTAGAGGGAGATGCCGTGGTCCCTGATAGGGCCGCAGTCCACGGTAGTGAGACGTGGGAGTGGAGCCTGGGACCTGGGACCCCAGGTATGGTCTGCGAAGGGTCATGGCCACTGCAGTGGGAGGAGCCAGGGCTTGATTGGCAGGAGGTGGGAGGAGCCAGGGCCCAACAGACAGGAGGTGGGAGGAGCCAGGGCTTGACGGGCAGGAGGTGGGAGGAGCCAGGGCATGACAGGCAAGAGGTGGGAGGATCCAAAGCTGGCTTCTGCAGGTTTTGCAGCTGAGCTTGAATGAAGCACAAACTGCCCAGGAAACAAGCTGGCCAACAGTCTCCCAGGCAGAGAGGACCATGTCCAGTGTCCCAGAGTAAACAGAGCCACATGGGAAGCACTCACTATGAGCAAGACACTGCTAAGAGATTCATCACTTCCCAGTGAAGCCTTCTAAGGCATTTTGTTTATAGTAAGGGAACTGAGGCTGCAGTGGGTTGACACAGTCACAGTCACACAGAAAGAGAGGGGCAGTGGTAGGCTTTGAACCCAGACTCACGAGCCCAGCATCCCGTGTGTGTGTGTGTATGTGTGTGTGTGTGTGCCAGTACTAGAACTTGAACGCAGAGTCTAGACACTATCCATGGATTTGTTTTGTTGTTATTGTTGCTTCTTTCTTCTTTCTCAAAGTTAGCACTCTGCCACTTGATCCATAGCTCCTTCCTTCTTTTGGCTGTTTAATTGGAGATAAGAGTCTCACAGCTGGCCAGGTGCTAATGGCTCATGCCTGTAATACTAGCTACTCAGGAGGCTGAGGTCTCAGGATAGCGATTCAAAGTCAAACCAGACAGGAAAGTCCCTAAGACTCTCCAATTAATCACAGAAAAAGCCAGAAGTAGTGCTGTGGCTCAAGTGATAGAATGCTAGCCTTGAGCAAAAGGAGCCCAGGGACAACACCCAGGCCCAGAGTTCAAGCCCCAGGACTGGCAGAAAAAAGAAAAAAAAAGAAAAATGAAAAGAAAAAAAAGAGTGTCAAGACATTCCTGCCTGGGCTAGTTTTGAACTGTGATCCTCAGATCTTAGCCTCCTGAGTAGCCAACGTGACAGGTGGGAGCCACTGGTGCTGAACTGAGCCCCCAATGTTTGAGGCTGTGATGTAAATAACTAAATAGAACCCATGGGCAGGTAGCTCTGCGGAAGCCTCTCCGCAGTGCTAACTGGCCTCAGCCCACAGGGACTGGATTTGAGAGAACTGCCTTCCGTAATGAAGCGGCAGGTGAGGCAAAGCGTCAGTCACTACAGTCAACCCCTCAGATACTGCTCACATCCTCAAGCTACAAGCTCGCTTTTCATGCGAGGGAGGGTGGCAGACACCATTGTCATAACCAAAACCCAGCGAAAAACCCAGCACCAGCTAATTTCCAGAGGCTCCAACTCAGCAGGGAGGAGCGGAATATTGCAAGCCAGCAGAAAGCAGCAGTGGTGATACACTACTTCTGTTTTACATTACATTAAACGTTACTATTTCTGAAGGGGAATATCTGGGCTGGAGCCTGGGTTGCCATGGCAACCAGCTAATAAATTGTAACTTACACTGGCTCAGCTTATCAGAGGGGGAAGAGAAGGGGGGGATAAAGGCAAATGCTGGCAAAAGGATGCCACAATCACAATCCCTCCCTCCCCCCATGACCTCCCCTATACACACACACGGGCAAACATACGCACACTCACGTACACATATACACACATATACATATACATACACAGGCACACACAGGCTGCATCATCACTTCCTAGCAAAGTCGCCTAAGGTGAGGTGGGACAATTAGCAACCAGGGTCTTAGAATTCTTGACCTTTGAGTTGCTTGCTCTCTATGTTGTCTCCCTCGAAAGCCCAGAGGTGCTGTGAGCATTTCCCACTCTGGGCCCAGCCCCTCCCAGGGCCCCCTAGGCTCCTGGCGCAGGGTCTGCAGAGGGCTCACCTTTCTCCCGTCTGCAAACAGTTGGAGCCTAATTGCTCCATGCTTCAAAGCGGCGGCAGGCTGCTAGGCCTCCATCTCTGCTTCAGTCTGTTCTTCCGCCTCCACCCCATAGATTCTGCCCATTCATTAACTCCTGTTCCCTGCGGAAGACACATCTCGCTCTTTGTGCACTTGGCCATAGCACCAGTCCTTGGGGGAACTGATCACGAGCTTCAGCTGCAAGGCCGGTCTTTTGGTTTGATTAATGGCACAGTGAACAGTACTCCGTTTAATGAAATTACCTTGTTTTTTGTGCACGTCCTGGGGTTTGGACTCAGGGCCTGGGAAGTGTCCCTTAGCATTTTTCCTCAAGGCTAGCACTCTTCCACTTGAGCCACTTCCTACTTTTTATGGTTAAGATAAGTCCATGAAGTAAGAGTCTCATGCACTTTCCTGCCAGGCTGGGTTCAAACCAGGGTCATCAGCTCTCAGCCTCCTGAGTAGCTAGGACTACAGGTGTGAGCCACTGGTGCCTGGCTTCACCTGATTTCCACATGCAATGAATGCCAAGGGCACTGGGAGTTTCCACTAGGTGGGCCGCCCACGAGTGCAGGTCACAGGACACTGGGGGCTGCGGCCTGTCACACAGATTTGGGCTTGGCTCCAGCTGGCCTCTGCTCCAGGGTCAGGCCCCTTCAGGCAGCCCCTGCTTCCGGCCTAACCTCGTGGCTCTGACCAGAGGCAGAGACAGGAGAGCTAGTCATGAATTCCAAGCCAGTTCACGTCATAGAAGAGGGAATCAGAGCTGTAATATGTGTGACAATGCTGTGCAAAGTGTAAAATACCATAAAAACATTAGGAAGTGAAATCCTTCATAATTATTACCTTTGTAAAACTCCATGTCAGATGAAGTCACTTGGATAGCCTTCCCCCTCTCCCCCCCAAAAAAAGAATTGTCAGTGTGAATTAGAAAGGTAGATAGATGGGTATGGCCACAGAGGAGAAGTCCTGCGAATACCCTGTTAACCAAGCAGTGAAACTTGCTGAGCGTGGTGGCTCTGGCCTGTAATCCTAGCACTTGGAAGGCCTCTGCAAGGAAGATGGTGAGTTGGAGGCCAGTCTGGCTGATACAGCATCTCAATAAAACAAAACAAAAACATTTTAATGCATTTATGAATAAAGCCCCATTTGTTCTCCCAACCATCCAAGACAAAGTAGATGGGAAGTAAAAAGTTGCCGGGCACTGGTGGCTCACGCCTGTAACTCTAGCTACTCACTCAAAAGGCCGAGATCCAAGGATCATGGTTCGAAGCCAGCCTGGGTAGGAAAGTCCACGAGACTCTCATTTCCAATTAGCCACCAGAAAACCAGAAGTGGAGCTGTGGCCCAAAGTGGTAGAGTGCTTGAGCAAAAAAGCTCAGGGACAGCACCCAGGCCCTGACTTCAAGCTCCAAGATGAACCAAAAAAAAAAAAAAAAGTCATGAGAACAGCTGGATGCCAGTGGTTCACGCCTGTAATCCTAGCTTCTCGGGTGACTGACATCTGAGGATCACAATTCGAAGCCAGCTTGGGCAGAAAACTCCATGAGACTCTTATCTCCAAAGAGCCAGCAAGGAGCCTGAAGTGAAGGTGGAGCTCAAGTGGTCGCAAATCAGCCTTGGGCAGAAAAGTCAAGCAAGAGAGTAAGGCTCTGAGTTCAAGACCCAGAACACACACACACACACACACACACACACACACACACACACACACACACACATCAGGAAGCAGGCTCCTAGTTTCTGCTTTCCTAGCCCTCCCTCCCACAAGGAGGGCACTGAGAGCCTTAGCCTCAGGGCTAAGATGAAGGCCCCAACCTACAGCTTTCGCTTTCCCTCCCAGCCCAGCCCAGTGGCTCACGCCTGCAGCAATCCCAAACAGAACACACAAGTAAATCAGTGTGTGAGTGTTCCTGCCAATTCAAAAGGGCAGATCTTGCTTCCTGAAATTCTGCTCTTTTTACTTTAAGAGACTGCTTAAATAAATTCTATAGGAAGGCACTGTTTTTTGTTTGTTTTAAAGTAAGCTCCTGCATGAGGTCCCAACAGAGCCGGCTAAAAACAAAAACAGTCAACTTTAGTATAAGGTCTAATCACTACACCAAAACTAAGCTGTTTATCTGAGCTGCTCAGAAATCAGGAGGAAAATGACAGCCACATTTTCTAAAGAGGACAGCTTCAGTCTGCATAATCACGAAGTTTCCTGGGCTTTAATCCTGTATGAGAGAGAAATAGAGACAGAGACAAACAAGGAGACACAGAGAGAGAACCTGAAACAGCCAAAAGTTAACGGATCAGTTATTTTTCTATTGTTCTGTCTCCCCACCTGCCTTATAAGGAAAGTCATTTTGGAATAAGCAATCTGCTTTTTGTTCTTTTTCTGCTTTCTTCAGCCTTTCTCTGACCATAAAACCAACCTCCACTGCTCAGCCCACTAGGAACATTTACTCTTTTTTGTGGAATGAAGTGTTTCTTCAATCACAAAGAAAGCCAATTAAAAAGTTTAAATTCGTTGTAATGTTGTCTTTGGGTGATACGGAGAGGTCTTTTCTTGTATAAAATTGTGGCAATAGCAGATGATGGTTTGAATACCTATTTGTGGCCTTGCTGGTGGGGACCAGCCTCTCCCTTGCCTTCTCACCCCAGCTCTGAGCTTCTCAGGCTTTTGGCCCAGCACTTACTCCCGGAAGAATGTTCTAGAAGTTAGGCCATAGCCAGGCACCAGGGGTTCACATCTGTAATCCCAGCTGCTCAGGAGGTTGAGATCTGAGGATCACAGTTTGAAGCTATCCTAAGCAGGAACGTTTAAGAGATTCTTAATGTTCAACTAAGCAGCAAAAAGCTAGAAGTGGAGCTGTGATTCAAGTAGTAGAGTACCAACTTTTGATTGTGAAAGCTAAGGAAGAGCGCAAGGCCCTGAGTTCAAGCCCTCTTACCATCACAAAAAAACAACAACAAAAATTGTGTCCCTGGCTGTGTAATGCCTGGCATATAGTAACTACTCATTCTCTGTTACAGAAATAAAGAAATATATTAATTCCCAGAAAAAAATGCAGTTAATGACTAGACTCTCTTTAGCTTTTAGTGTCATTTCTTTTTTCTCTCAACATTTTTATTAAATCTTTGGCACCTGTTATTGCTTGTCCACTGACCGGTACTAGCAGATGGCAGAAAGAATTAGCAAGTAGCAAATGAATATTAATGGAACCGGGCATAGCCAACAGTGGGCACTTAGTTTGACAGATTGGGTGTTTTGGGTTTTTTTGGTTGTTTTTTTTTTTTAACAGACAGGTGTTTGGGCTTATGTTTGTGGTTTTATATTGTTACATTAGTGACTGAAAATGTAATTAAATCTAACATTTTAAAGCAACTTAAGCATAAAGGTGCTAAATATGTGATTTTTATGCTAATTCATAAGCTGTATTTTGGTGAGTTCTAGTATTTCACGGCTCTTTCATTGGTGAAAGGCACTGTAGCATGAGAATCCTTGAGCCTACAGGACAGAGCCTCCATCCTGGTGCAGATCTGGGCTCTGGGGCCGGTTTTCATTGGCATGGGGCCTCTGTGGTGAGAGGAACCTAGAAGTGGATCAGATTCAGAGAAATGGTCTAGGAGGATATCTGGCTGTCAAGACAATGTACGTACGTTTCCACTGCCATGTAGCCTGGCTCTGAGAGTGTGATTCTTGTTTGTTGGTACAGAGGCTTCAAAACAACTAGTGATTGCTGGGTGCCTGGTGTCTCATGCCTGTAAGCCTAGCTACTCAGGAGGCTGAGAGCTGAGGGCTATGCTTCGAAGCCAGGCAAAAAGCCAGAAGTGGTAGAGTCTAGACTCTGAGCAGAAAAACAAAGGGACAGCACCCATGCCTGGACTATGTAATAATCTACTAACTAGTCCTCCTCCTCCCTTTCTTCCTCCTTCTGTGTGTGTATGTGTGTGTGTATGTCTATTTGTCTGTCTGTCTGTCCACCTGTCTGTCCTGGGGCTTGAACTCAGGGCCATGAGTTCTCACTTGGCTTTTTCTGCTCAAGGGTAGTGCTCTACTACTTGAGCCATAGCTTAGAGACTTTCCTACATGGGCTGGCTTTGAACCATGACCCTCAGAGCTCAGCCTCTTGAGTAGCTAGAATTATAGGTATGAGTCACTAGCACCCCAGCAATTTCTGCTTCTTTATTGTCTATCTCGTATAAACAAGCTGGGTTGAAATGTTAAAATGTCTATTAAGCCCCATGGCTTTTCTCTCTGAAGTGACTATGGTTCCTCTTGCTGCCAACAAGCAGCCTCGGGTTCTCCTGAGTCATACCTTAGCCCAGCCTGGCCCTGCTCCTCTCTGGAATTACCTGGCCCTCTGTCTCTTGCCCCAGAACTTTCTTTGTGTCACACTGTGCTTGCTTGGGCCTTCACCTGTGTCCTCTGAGTCTGGAACGTTCTCCCCTAGGCTTTGATAGAGCTTTGATCCAGAATGATCCAGTTTCGACCATCTTTCTTTGAGCATCCTAGACCTCCTTGCTCTGCTGAGCTGTGTCGGATTGTTCCAGAGTCTTAAGGCTGGGAGGGCATGTCTTTTCCCGGGTTGCTTTTGATATGCTGGAAAGTCACCATTTTGGAATAACTCAAAACTCTTGGTCCTTGAAGGGTGGCATTGGCTTCCTCATGCCTGTCACCCTCCTGCTCGCCAGCCTGGACAGGTAAGTCTGTGAGACTCTTATCATCACGTAACCAGAAAAAGGTCAAAAGGAAGCTATGGCTCAAGTGGTAGAGCCCCAGCCTTGAGCAAAGGAGCTAAAGAAGAGTTGAAGACCCTGAGTGGAAGCCCCAGTACACACCACACACACACACACACACACACACACACACACACACACACACACACACACACACACACACACACACACCGTCATTAAGCAATACGGAAGTCTTCCCAAGGGATTCCAGCTGGCCTCAGTGGGAACATTCGTCCAAATTCCAGGTGTCACAGGGCACAGAATTCCAGAACTCTCAGGACTCCAGCTTTCATTCATCTCTCTACATAAGCTTTCTTTCTTTTGCTTCTTTCCTTCCCTCTGTTCCTCTCTCTCTTCTTTTTCTCCTTCACTGTCTCTGTCCTTCTCTTCTCTAATTTTTCCTCTTCCTCCACCTCCTTCTTTTGTCTGAGACTGGGACTTGAGGCTTTTGCTCATTGGCTGGTATTATATCACTGGAGCCGTGCCTCTAATACCTTGATTTCTTTTTCTCTGTGAAGTTTACTAAAGTTTACACATATATGTATATGTGTATATGTGTTTGTGTGTGTGTATCAGTAGCAGTATATATATATGTATGTATGTATGTATATATATATACACACATTTACCTTTATTTTATTTTTTTCTGGGGTTTTAACTTTGGACTTAGATGTTTTCCCTCAAGGTTAGCACTCTACCAGTTGGAACCACAGCTTATTTTTGGTTTTCTGGGGGTTAATTGGAGATAAGAGTCTCATGGACTTTCCTGCCTCAGCTGGCTTCAAACCCTGATCCTCAGATCTCAGCCTTCTGAGTAATAGCATGAGCCACCAGCACCCGGCTACTATATGACATTTAACTGCATATTTATTTGCTTACTCATGCCCTGTCTCCCTAACTGCATTTTATTTATCATTCACTCAAGAAGTATTTGTTGAATGCAGGCTAAGTGGGAGGCTTCCTTCTAGCCTCTGAGCTAGGGACTAAGGCAGCCCGGATTCTAGCCCTGGGGAGCATGCGCACTGCTGGGGGAGCCAGACAGGAATGAGAGAAACAAACAAGACTCTAATCCCACCAGGACACAAAACTATCCAGTTTTCTTTACTGCCCCAGGGCATAAAACAACTCCTTAAGTTAATTGAACATTTGTTCTTTTTTAAAGAAAAAGATAAAATATCTTGTTCTGGTATTATTTTTCAGTGTTGTTGAACTATTGGTGTTCCAATTGGTGTTCCATCTTGTTGGAACTGCTTTTTCTCCCCTCTTAAATATGTAGCAGTTCAGACCTGGGAAGGGTAAAGCATGCCTGTGTGTCAGTTTGGGAATATAATTAGCATTTATTATATTACTGTTATGGGAAAATATGTTCTGAGTTCCAAATGATTAACTTGCAAGTGAACTTTAGAAACTGTCAGGCAGGCTTGTGGCTATTGGGGTGAGATATGCCAATGGCTTTTCACATCTTTATGGGGAAAGGCAGCACGCCAGCCCAATCAGGCCAGGCAGCGCTGGCTATCGCAGACTATCAGATGTCTTAGACAGACCACCCTATCCAGAAGGTTCTGTTCTGCTTTCAATGTATGGTGGTTGGGATCCTTAGAATCTTGGATCCACAGTGACAGGCCTTTCCTTATGCAAGAACAGACAACTCTGTGAACCAGACTAAGAAGTGCCAAGACAAATTCCTGAGTCCTAACTGGGTGCTAGTGGCTCAAGCCTTTAATTTTAGTTACTCAGAAAGCTGAGATATGAGGAACACAGTTTAAAGCCAGCCCAGGGACAGACAAATCTGAGAGATACTTATCTCCAACTATCCAGCAAAAAGCCAGAAATTGAGCTGTGACTCAAGTGGTAGAGCACCAACCATGAGTGAGAAAAAGCCACGAGAAACTAGGTGCCAATGGCTCACGCCTATAATCCTAGCTACTCAGGAGGCTGAGATCTGAGGAACAAAGCTCAAAGCCAGCCCAGACAAGAAAAGTCTAAGAGACTCTTATCTCCAATTGAAACCAGGAAACCTGAAGTGGTGCTGTGGCTCAAAGTGGTAGAGCTCTAGCCTTAAGTGAAAAAGCTCAGAGGCAGCCCTCAGGCCCTGAGTACAAGCCCAACGACTACCACCAACAACAAGAAAAAAGCCAAGTGAGAGCTTGAGGCCCTGGGTTTAAACTGCATTTTTGGCATACACACATATAAAAAAAATTACTTTCTACCTCGATCACAGCATGGCTGAAAGTGGCAGCTAGCCTGGGCACATAGCCCAGGTGCCCTGGGACATAAGAGGGAGAAAGATTAGGGTCAACCATTCCACCTCAGAGAGTCATTCGACCGTGCCCAGCACCCTGGCAGCCCGCCCACCTGTGGTCTCTCTGTCTCTCTCTCTCCTCGTCTCTGTATCTGTGTCTGTCTGTCTGTCTGTCTGTCTCTCTCTCTCTCTTTCTCTCTCTCTCTCTGTTTCTCCTCTTTCTCTCTTCCTAGCAAAGGGAGGGAGTTCACAGAGAGAAGAGCATGGGCCATGAGCCAGAGATGTGTGTAAAAGGAGCCAGAGCCAACACTGTTAGGTTAAAGAAAAAAACAAAACAGGACCAGAATTTGCTGAGATTTCAGAAAAGAGGAATGGAGGGACCTGGGAAGAGGGGCGCCACTTGGTCATGGGGAGGACCAGGCTCAGCCTGAATGTGGAGGATGAGCTCTCCTAATTGCAGCGGCCCCTATGTGACTGAGAGGCTTCTTTACCCATCGCATCCAAATTTGGGCAGAGGTCTTGCAAGCGTGATATGTGAGGGCCCCATTTCCAGTCTGTTTTCTGTTGCAACCACATAGCACTGGAGCCTGGATGGTTTGTGACTGAGGTTTACTTAGCTCAGAGTTCTAGAGGTCCAAGAAAGCTCCTGGTCAGGGCCTCCAGCTGCAGCTGCTGGTAAAGAAGAATGGAGGGAAGTAAGCAGACTGCAAGAGATGGAGTGCTTAAACCAGGCAGCAAGCCAACAAAGCAGTTGGCTTACAAACCATGCTTGTGGTAGCAGCCCCTCACCTGGGTGAGGCCACCATGATGTAATTAATATATATATATATGTATACACACATACACATATATTTTGTTGGCTTTTTCACTAAACACTGGTGCTCTACCACTTGAGCCGCACCTCCAGCCCAGAATTTTGCTGGTTAACTGCAGATAGAGTCTCTTGGACTCTTCTACCAGGCTGACCTAAAACCACAAACCTTCAGATCTCAGCCTCCTGAGTAACTAGGATGACTGGTGTGAACCACCAGTGCCTGGCCCTAATTATTTCTTAAAGGTCTGACACTAATATGTTGGCAATCAGCTTTCAATAGGAGTTTGGGTGGAGACAAGTCCCCCATTAAAATCACAACAGAAACATCATAAGATGTTGGTCTAGAAGAGCCTTGAGTGGCCATCTGAGTCCAGACTCACACAGATCCTCAGAAACAGAACCAGCGGCCTGGGAATCTGCCTTTCAATTGCACAGCTTGAAGTTTTCAAACCTTACCAACCTTGTGGTACAGAAGAAATGGTAGAACACAGCAGAAACAGCATTATTGAGAACAGAAGCTGAGTTTCTCACCTCTGTAGGGTTCTTAGACAGTGTGAAGTACATGTTAAAGACAATGGGTACTAAGAACTAAGTACCAGGCATTTGGCTAAGTCCTCCAACACATCAGATCACTTATTTCTTATAACTCCCCTCTAAGGCTGGCTATTCTTGTTACCTTTTTTTCCCTTATTTATTGTCAAAGTGATGTACAGAGCAGTTACAGTTTCATACTTTAGGCATTGGATACCTTGTTTCCTCTTTTACAAATAAAGACACTGTCAGGCAAGGCAGGTGGAGTAACTTGACCCAGGGTCAGAAGTATAGACCTGCAATATCAACCCAGGCAGTGTCCTGAGGGCCACTGCCCCTGTCAGTGGAGCAAAGAGGCAAGTAGAGAGCTGAGGCTTTGTAGAGAGAGGAGAATGTTGGCTGAATAGAATTTGATTTTTTCCCTTCAAGACAAACCAATGCTTAGAGCTCCCTCCAGGCAAACCCAGTCGCCCTCTACCACTAGACACCCCGACTCAGGTCTGTGACCCACATGGGCAGGAAGCCTCTGGGACTGGCCTTTGCTGCTGTTCTTGTCAAGCCTGTTTTATGGTCTGGGTGTGCAGGGCCTGAGAAGGCCACACTGTTCTATGATGTCTGGGTCAGCATCATGGAGCCAATGAAAAAGCATGGCTAGGATAAGACATTACTCATGAAAGAATAATCATTTGTATTTACAAGTACAGATATCTCATATAATCTTATTATGTGAGGGTTATTTTCCCATGTAACAGATGAGGAAACTGAGGCCCAGAGGGGTTAAATAAGGGGCTGAAGGGCCACAGTCAGGAAATGAAGGAGCTGAGGTGACAACCCAGGCTGTTTTCAGAATCAAGATCTACCCTAGAGGGTAGCACAAAACAGGGCCACAGTGTGGCTGGGCTCAAGGGCTTGGCTGCTGCTCCTGTGAGGACACACGTAGTGTGTGTGCATGTGTATATGTGTGCACACGTGTGCATGTGTGTATGTGTGTGCACACCCATGTGCTGGTCCTGAGGGATGAACTCAGGGCCTGGGAGCTGTCCCTGAGCTCCTTTTTCACTCAAGGCTGGTGCTCTACCATCTGAGCCACAGCCCCACTTCCAGCTTTTTGCCCTTAGTGGAGTTAAGAGACTCAAGGACTTTTCTACTGGAGCTGGGTTCCAACTGCGATCCTTGTTCTTCTTCTCTGGGCTCTGGGAAGGGCCTGTGCATCTCGCTTGCAGGCCATGCTCTGCGTGTGAACCCCGGTTAACTTTCCCAGGTCGCTGGCCCACCTGCCTGCTGCACCCAGGCCTGGCCCCCTGATAGGGGAGTGTGGGCGTGTCCTTCCCGGGAGGGCGCGTCCGAGGGCGTGGGCGGGGCCTGCTCGGGGCGGGGCCTGAGGCAGATAGGAGCGTGTCTGAGGGAGGGGCCTTCACGAGGCCGTGCCTGCTCGAGGGCGGGGCTGGTGAGGGCGGGGCCGGGACTCCGAGAGGGACGCGTCCGTGGGCGGGGCCGTCGCGAGGCCAAGCCTACGGGGGCGTGGCCTCTCGTGGGCGGGGCCCGGGCGGGGCCGGAGCGCGGCTGCCGGTGCGGCGGCTGAGTGAGGGGGAAGCCGCGCGTTCTCAGAGGCGCGCATTGGACCCGGTCGTCGTGGACGGACCGGCGGACACGCGGAGGGCGGGCGGGCCCGGGAGAGGTCAGGCTCGGCGCTCGCGGGCGGCAGGGCGGGCCCGGGGCGAGGGCGGCGGCAGGGCACGGCGGGGGCGCGGGGGGTGGCCGCGGCTGTGGGCCGGAGACCCCGGATCGGCCGCGTGCGCGGCGAGCGCGCCCCGGTAGCCGCCGGCGGTTCGGACCCGGCCTGTCCCAGCTCTTCTTCCTAATCGGCGGATGATAAACCCGGGCGAAGGTAAAACAATAGCGGGGCCACCTGGGAGGCGGCGCGCGGGGCCGCGGCCGGGCGCGGGGCGGGGCGGGGCGAGAACCGGGGTCCCGGTCCCGGAGGAGTCCCGGCCGCGGAGGAGGCCCGGCCCTGCGGAGCCCCGGTCCCGCAGAGCCCGACCCTGGAGGAGCCCCGGCCGCGGAGGAGCTCCTGCCCCGGAGGAGCCCCGGCCCCGCGGATCCTCGGCCGCTGTGGAGCCCCAGCCCCGCGGAGTCCTTCGTGCGGCCCGGAGGAGGGCGGGGCGGCTAGCCCGGGGGCTGGGCCCGGTCTGAGCCCGAGAAACCCCGGGAATGAAGCCCGTGTGTCAAGAACAATCGAGCTTCCCACGCCGCCTCGCTCCGGGCGGGTTGGGGGAAACTGAGGCAGGGGCGGCTGGTGACCGAGCCCAAGGTCAGAGCGTGGGGCTGTGGGTAAGCGTCCGTTGTGTTCTCTTGTAGGAGCCGGCTGTCTTTGTGGGGCCGCAGGCCGAACGCCCCTTTGCTCCGGGTGCCTTGGGGTGCCCCGTGACCCGACACCGGGAATGGAGCCCTTCAGGACGCCGGAGAAACCCAGCCTGTCCCTGTCAGCCGCGGGTATTTGACCAAACAGAACGGAGAAAGGAGACAGACACCTTCACGGGAAGCCAAGGACATTGCCGTATAATCAGAGGATGAAAGGCTTTCCTTGCTCCCTTTTCCCTCTTTTTCCTTGAGGATTTAATACACCACAATCCACAGTTCCAGTGGAAACCGCCAGGCAGACAATGTGGCGGGAGCTTGGAGCGCTTCTGAATGGCTCTGGGTCCCTCCCTTAGCCTAGAGGACCGAGGACTTTGCACACACTACTATCCTACCCGCGTCCCCCCACCCTCCTGCTGAGGAACTTAACTCATTTCCTGAGTTAATTTCCATTTCCCAAACTGTTCTCTGGATTCTCTACAAATGGATTGCCAGAAATGAGAGGTTAGGTGCTGGTGTTAAGTCTTCACCATGAGGTGCATTGTCCCAGTGCTGAGTTGTCTGGCGGTTCTGGGTAAGTGGACCTGCGTGTGCCTATCTCTGCAATCTGTGTGAAAGTCTAGCCTGCCCTGGGTTCCTGTAATTCCTCTGATTCTTTCCCATCAAGCCTTAGGCCTTGGGAGATACCGTCAGGTAGCTGGAGTGTCACAGATTGGATTTCAGTACCTAGAAGTCTATTTCTTGATGGGAAAAGAATGGGTGGGACATTGTCTTTAAAGCAGGAGGATTTATTTCCTGGGCTGTGGGGTGAGGCTCCCCTCCTCCTCGGCTGGAGGAGTGCATGTGCACACTGTGGACTGACTTCTTGGAGTCAGACCACATGGCCCTTTAGTGTTTTCAATATTTGTGCTATCTCCGCTATCGAGTCCATTATGAAGGGCAATGTCAGTTCCCACTGTGTGGATGGAGAGGGTTTCGATGATGATGATGATGATGATGATGATGATGATGGGGCTTTTATTTTGAAGGGGTGATTGTGGATTGAAGGTTGTGCTTTGTCTTACCTAAGACATCAGTGGGCTAACTGTGTTTAAGGATGCTGGTCCTGAGTCTTCTCATCAAGGAAGCTCAGCTTATAGTCCTGGGAGGACTCAGACGGCAAAAACTGAGGCTTCCTGGGAAGGGGTGGAATGAGGTTGATTTTCATGCCTCCAGACAAGATCTGAATACCAAGTAGGAGGAGGAAGAGGGCCCTTGGCTCCTTTCAAGGATAACCCTGCCCTGTGCCTGCTGCCACCCTCCCTCCCCCCATTCTTTTCATGTCCCGGAGGTCATGTGTGGTGTCTTGCATCTCATCTCATGTCTTGAGTGATGCTCCGGCAGTTCCAGATGTCTCCTCTGCCTCCAGAGGGGACACGCCCCCCTGGGTCCCTAGGGGCTGTCTCTGGCATTCTGAGAGGCTCCCGAGGGGTCCACTGTGCTCTGGGGGGCCTTATAAGAGTTCACCTGTATGGAATGTGATGGACTTCCAAGTTGGAGGCCAGACCTCCACCTCAGCCTCACCTTGGCTGCCTGCTAGGTCTCTAACACCCAAGGGCTGCAGTGCCCACAGAAAGGTGTGGGTATTCCCAGTGTCATGAGCGTCTTGAATGGTGTTTGAAACTCATGAGAAGTATATTCCCTCGGTGCCTGTTGGGATCATTAAGGAAACGTAAAAAATCTTGATACTCAGGCAGTGACCACAGGCCACTTAAACCTGATTCTTGGGAGTACCAGCCAGGTATCAGGCATTGGGCTATCCCAGGACATTCCATGCCTGACCGAGTCAGATCACCCAGCATCAAGACACCCAGAACTAATGTGCAGTGTATGTGTGAAGACACACACACACATACACATCCGCAGGGAGTCAGTCTTCTGTCTAGCTGTGGGTTCAGATTCAGTGCCTCTGTTTCTCAGGCTCAGACAGGAAGGCTGGGAGCCCTCTAGTTACCCACAGTCTCTTAATATTGGTTTGTTAGACTGCATTTGCCAGTTACTTAGTATCTGGATTTGAATCAGCAATGAGTGATTCATGTTGATTCCATAGGACCCAAACCAAAGGAATACTGGGAGGCCTCTGGATGTGGGGTGGGGTGGGGTGGGGTGAAGTGAGGTGGGGTGAAGGCAAGCTGAGGGGAAGGGCGGGGCCAGGGCAGAGAAGGAACCATCCAGGGAAAACTGGCGTGCCACATTTGGGTCTTTTGTTTCTTTTGGCTGTTCAAGAACTGTAAAGCCACTGCTCTCCCTGCTGTTCACTGGCAGCTGAGGGGGGTGGGGGTGGAGTGGGAGTGGGGAAGGGGCTGGCATGGGGTGGGCACTGCCTTCTCACCCCCCTACATGCAGAGATGCCCTGGAGGAAAGTGGGCATTAAAGTGGCAGAAGGCCAGACACAGTGCACATGACGAAGGGTGTGCCAAGCTCACCCCACTGGCGGGGGCCGACTCTTCTCCATCACTGGGGCAAGGGAGAAGGCCTGCTGCCTTCCACAGTCTCCACTGAGGAGAAGCAGAAGGCGTTTGGGGAGAAGAGAAAACCCACGTTCAAGTCTCCTGTTCTGCTTGCAGTCTGGTGTGGTCTGATTCGTGTAAGCTGCATCCTGTCTGTGTAATGAACTAATGTGCAGTGTGATTTCAAAGCAGTAAACAATGCCAAGGTTTTGCCAGGCACCAGTGGCTCATGCCTATAATCCTCGCTGCTCAGGAGGCTGAGGTCCAAGAACTGTGGTTTGAAGCCAGCACCTACAGGAAAATCCTGCTGGGACTCTGATCTCCAGTTAAACACGAAAAAAATCAAAAGTGGAGCTATGGCCCAAATGGTAGAGTGCCAACCTTGGCAAAAGTGCTCAGGGACAGCGCCTAGGCCCTGAGTTCAGCCCCAGGACTGATACCAAAAGAAAAAAGGAAAAAGAAAGGATGCCAAAAGTTTGAGCATGGGTCACATGCCTGGAATAAAATTTCATCTTTACAAAGTTGTCTAAGGCTACAGTGCTGTGGAAGTGAGATCCATGCAGGGACCAGAGTCCAGAACAGGATGGGGAGTTGTATGTGAGTGTGTGGGTGGGAGGGGCACCCATGAACCTCTGAGACCTGACCTGGCCTCTCCTCTCTTCCTTGGCCGGTGTCTAGGATTCCAAGCGGTTTCCTCTGGCGGTACCTGTCCATTCCTTTGCCCCACTGGAGGCCCAAGGCTTTGTGCTGAACTCTTAGTATAGTGCTCTTTTACTGGCCCTCCTGGCCACAGCACCCTCTTTCCTTCTGTCTGGGCCTGGTGCCCACCCAGTTGGGAGCTTTTGGCTCTTGCCACCACCCTTGTTCTGGTTCCAAAGCCACTTATCCGAGATCAGGGACCTGTCTCCTGGGAAGGGGCGGGGTGGGGCAGGGCAGAGTGGAGGGGCCTAAGGGTCTGAGTGATGGGAAAGTGTGGGTGGGGACAGTGTGTGGGCAAGGGTTTGTGTCAGCTTGTACCAGCTGGCAGAATCAGGAGAGACTTGGCACCCACTTGGGTCTCACTGACCAGGAAGTCTTCCCAGCCCCGGGCCTGAGTTACACAGCACAGAATGGCTCTAGAAGTGTTAGTGACTCCTCCACCCAGAGCCCTGGAGAGCGCAGGATCCAGAGGTGCCTTCAAGACAGCTTGGGGTTAGGGCAAGGAAGGCTGTGTGGTAAAGCCTAGCCACTGGGCTTACTGCTAGGAAATGTGAGAGAGGAGGAGGGAAGGGCTGGGTCCTACTATCTGCTTCTGGGTCATGACTGCAGTGACCTGAAGACCCCTCAGCCTCCTTAGAGCTTCCTGCATCTCCCCTTGCTGTCACGCATGGGGGACAGAGCCTTTGGAATGAGGGCCATTTCAGGTCCAGGTACACACTGTGGTGTCTTACGGGGTGACTGGAGCCCTTTGTTCCATCCGAACAACTCTGAGCACTCCACGCCTGTTATCATCTTTATATAGACCAGGAGATCAAAGTCCAAGGAGATTTAAGTCATTCACCCTCACCCAAGGTGGAGTACTGCACTAAGCTTCACTGGGTTGTGTGTGTGTGTATGTGTGTGTGTACATGTGTATACGGGCATGCTGGGACTTAACTCAGGGCCTTACCCGCCATTCAAGGCTGGTGCTCTACCACTTGAGCCACAACTTTTTTTTTTTTCTGGTTAATTAGAGAAACGTGTCTCATGGCTTTGACTGCCTGGGCTGGCTTTGAACTGTGATCCTCTGATCCCAGCTTCCTGAGTTGCTAGCATGACAGACACAGCCACTGGTGGCACCTGTCATAAAAATGGTTGGCTTTTAGTGTAAGGAAATTCAGGATGCCTGGTGTGAAGATGGCTCTCCCCCCCTGATTTTCAGAAGTGGTTCTATCAGAATCAAGCTTATAGCTATGGGAAATTACACGTTGTCAGGTCCCCTCATGAAACCCTCTATTAAGTGACTAATTGTGAGCCATGGTGGTGGGCCTCCCTTAATCAGGATCTTCAGTTAAGTGGAATTTTTGGTCTTTCTTTTCCTCTCTCTCTTTCTTTTTGTTTTGTACCAGTCCTGGGACTTGAACTCAGGGCCTGGGTGCTGTTCCTGATCTTTTCTCCTCAACTCTAGCTCTTTATGACTTGAACCATACCTCCACTTCTGGCTTTTTGGTGTTTAATTGGAGATAAGAGTCTCACGGACTTCCCTGCCCAGGATGGCTTCAAACCATGATCCTTAGATCTCAGCCTCCTGAGTAGCTAGGATTACAGGTGTGAGCCACAGGTGCCCAGCTTAAGTGGAGCTTTGTTTATATTATTTATTTGTGTCTTCTTTGGAAGGGACAGAATCATACAATGAAGTGGAGAGAGTTTCTTTTAGAAACTGGCCTCATAGACCTTACACTGTCTGTCCAGTAATTCCAGGAACAGAAGTGAGCCAGCACCGGAGACCCCACAAGATCCTGAATCACAGATTCAATTAATGCAGTCGGATGCATTGTAACAAGTTTTGTAATAGGTTTTGAAGAAAGAAGAGTTCAAGCAAAGTTTCTGCCCAGTTCTCTATAGTTGTTTCACTATTATTATTTTGTGCTGGGGCTTGAACTCAGGGCCTGGGCACTGTCCCTTAGCTTTTACACTCAAGTCTAGTGTTCTACAACTTGAGCCACACCATCTACTTCTTGCTTTTTGCTGGTTCTCTGGAGATAAGAGCCTCATGGATATTTCTGCCTGTGCTGGCTTCAAACCTCCATCCTCAGATATCAGCCTCCTGAGTAGCCAAGGTTACAAGTGTGAGCCACTGACTTAGAGCAATGACATTCTAGCAAAACGTCAAACTCAAAGAAATTATTACCTGTCCTCCTACTTTTCTTCTTTTTTTTTTTTTTTTTGCCAGTTCTGGGCCTTGGACTCAGGGCCTGAGCACTGTCCCTGACTTCTTTTTGCTCAAGGCTAGCACTCTAACACTTGAGCCACAGTGCCACTTCTGGCCGTTTTCTATATATGTGGTGCTGGGGAATCAACCCAGGGCTTCCTGTATACGAGGCAATCACTCTTGCCACTAGGCCATATTCCCAGCTCCCTACTTTTCTTCTTAATCAACTTTCTGGTATCCAACCTGCCCTTTATTAAAGGAAAAAGCAATGTGACCCTAGTTGCATGTTATTTCATATTTTATTTCATTTTGTGTGTGTGTGCTAATGCAGAGATAGGAACTCAGGGCCTCGCACTTGTCAGCTCACTTGCTCAGCTGGCCATCTGCCACTTGAGATATGCCTCCAGCCCTGCTGTTTGCTGCTTATTGTGAAGATGGGTTTTTTTTCTGCCTTGGCTGGCCTTGAACCCCTATCTTCTGGGTCACTCAGCCTTCCGAGCAGCTAGGTTTATAGCCATAAACTATGAGTTGTGCTGTTACTGCTGATGGCTCTCTGATGTGTATGCCCAGGCTTGCCTTAAAGTTGTTGTTATTTTTGTGTAGCAAATCCATTTCACTTCTGGCACCCACTGTCGAGTGTGCTGCCACCACTCGCACGAACCATCACTGCTCACAGCTGCCCAGATCCACCTCTGGCATGGCCGGCGGCTGTATGTGGTAAGAGGCAGGCATGCTGTGTCCCTCCTCTCGGGACCTGCTTTGTTCCGCTCTGCCTCCAGCAGCCCCACAGTTAGAAATCTGTTTTCCAGAAATACAACATTTCTTAGGCAGCCTCTGATAACCAGTGTGAGAGAAAGTTGAGCTGTGAGCTCAGCCAGGGTGCTGGCAGCTGGGCCCACACTGGAGTGTCCATGGAAAGTGGCATTTTCCAATGTCAGCTGACCAGGTGACCCATTGCCTGACGGGCACGCTGCGTGGGCCTTACACAGAAGTCAGTTGACCTGAGTGTTATCAGTGCAGAATTGTCTACCTTCGTCTGCTTCCAGCCAGGAAGTGCTTAGGGCCAGAGGGAAAGAAGGGAGTGGAGCCCACACCTGGGAGGGTCAGACCACGCCCACTCCAGCCTGCAGGGGAGGGCGCATGACTCCTTTTCATTTTTTTTTTATGAGTTCTAGAGAAGGTTCACATTATGTAATCTGAATATCACGTTGTAACTCATAAATGTGTATTGAGATTATATATCAGTCCAAAAAGGGGGAGAGAGAAAGGCAGAGAAAGAGAAAGAAACATCCAGAGAATGCAACTATTTTACAACCCTTTTAACTTGTTAGGAACAAATGTGGCTTGAACTAACTGGCTCAACACTCCACGCCTCCACTTCCAGCTTTTTTCTAGCCCATTGAAGAATCTCACAGACTTACCTGCTTGGGCTGGCTTTGAACCTTGATCCTCAAATCTCAGCTTCCTGAGTAGCTAGGATTACAGGGCAGCCACCAGCACCTGGCTTTAGATACATTCTATATGATATAAAATGTATTTGTTCAGACCCTTTTCTATGCATATATTCAAACAAATACAGAACTCTGTGTGTGAGTGTGTGTGTGTGTGTGTGTGTGTGTGACAAATGGAGTTGTACAGAACATAATGTTCAACAACATAATTAATTAATGTTTTTGTGCCAGTACTGGGGCTTGAACTCAGGGCCTCATTATGCTCTAGCACTTGAACCACAGCTCCACTTCTGGCTTTTTGGTAGTTGGAAATAAGAGCCCTGCTCACATTGGCTTTGAACCTGGATCCTCAGCTCTCAGCTGGTGCAGAGCAAAGGGTATGAAGAAAAGGCTGGTGGTCTGGGGGTGGGGGGAGGGGGGCTTGGGGAAAATGCCCTGACACAGACTGGGCTGCACTGGGTCTTTGTTTTAATTAAAATGTGACAATACAAACTTTGCCTTTCTAGTCTTATCTCCCCTCCCCACAGAGGAGCTGTAGTTTTCCTTATTTGGAAGAAAGAGAGGGAGAGGTGGAGAGAAAGGAGGGAGTGGGGGAGGGAAGGAAAGGCAGATTCTCTGTGTGTGTGTGTGTGTGTGTGTGTGTGTGTGTGTGTGTGTGTGTGTGTGATGACAACTGTGGAGGATTTTAGCTAATCTCTTAAGACACTTAGGGCATAATCTGCCTCCTTAGCCTGAAGTCCTTCAGCCTGTCCGGGATTTGTGAGGGCACCGTCATCCTTCTGGGAAGTGTGCGACTACCCCTCTATGGTGGCATGGAGAGCAAGGAGGGAGGGTAGGGAGGACTGAGGGCAAACCAGACACAGCCCCACCAAAGCCCTGGCACCGGTGCTTGTGTCCTAGCCTCAGGGGGTCAGATCAGAGGCCTGGGGCCTGCCCATATTCTATGCCAGTTTTCATGAAAGGGCATCATCAATTGAAAGGTTGGGGCATAGGATCTGAGATTTCCACCAGCTTTGTTAATGTACCTTGGTAGATAGTTCATCTGTTGAAAAAAAATCAGATGACAGTTGCTCCTCAAGCTTTTATTGGTTTGTTTGTTCTTACTGGTCCTGGGGCTTGAACTCAGGGCCTAGTGCTGTCCCTAAGCTGTTTCATTCAAGACTGGCACTCTACCTCTTGAGCCATACCTCCATTTAAAGCTTTTTGCTGATGAATTGGAGATAAGCGTCTTGGGGACTTTCTTGCCTGTCTGACTTCAAACCTGGATCCTCAGATCTCAGCCTCCAGGAGTAGCTAGGATTACAGTTGTGAGCACCAGTGCCTAGTTCCTGTTTTCTTTGTTTTCACTCCTCTCAGGTTTCTGCTAGTGCGTGAGGTGAGTCTTTCAAAAGCATTTAGAGAGAATGAACTACATCCTGCACTGTTTTCTCGTAATAGAATGATAAAAACCCATCCAATGTAGCACTAATGAGGAAGATTAGTTCAAATTAGTAAAATGCCTGAATTGCCAAGTATTCTTCAAGAACTTCACTGTTAATACTTTTAAGTAAATACTGTAACTCAAAGGAGGCTAATAGAATGTCTAATAAACATCCTCCAGGGAAGATCTACTTTGGGAGAGAAGTAGAATGATTTGCAATTAGCACACCAATTGTTTATGTAAATGAGGTTTCCAAAATAGGGAATCCTTTGTTCTCTCACATATTGTAAATAGTCCTTGCAAAGCCCCTGCACTGGTAGTTGACCAGTTTTGTGAAGACGTAACTTCACCACATCAGGTATATCAGAAATGCCAAATTACTAATAACCCCAGTCTTGCCAACCAAGAGCCAGTGAGTCTCCTCGGCAGGTGTTTCCAGAGTGCCTGTGTGTATGCCTGTTAGTACTCTGATCGGCAGACTCAACGAATCTGGAACGTGTTCTTCTGTGCCCATGGCGGTATGTGATATAAAGGAAGGGACCAGAACTGTCTGTCCTCGCCTCCTGTGCCATGGCAGTATGTGATATAAAGGAAGGGACCAGAACTGTCTGTGCTCGCCTGCACCCCAGGTCCTGTGTGGTACACATCCGCAAGGTACAGCATCCAGGCCAGCAGGTGGATACACGGAGGCACAGGTAGTTAATTATAGGGGAGCGGCTGGACATCCATGACTCTCATTCCTAGTCGTTTATTACATCGGACAGGCTTTGCAATGGGGTTCTAAGCACCCCCTCAGCCAGCATCAAGTAGAATAGAAGCTGGGCATGGTGGCTCACACCTATAATCCTAGCCACGCAGGAGGCTGAGATGTAAGGATCACCGTTCAAAGCCAGCCTAGGCAGGAAAGGCTGAGATATTATCTCCAGCTAACCAGCAAAAAGTCAGAGGTAGAGGTGTGGCTCAAGTGGTAGAGCACTACCCTGAACAAATCCAAAAAAGCAAGAGCACAGGATGTGAGTTTCAGTCCCAGGACTGGCACAGAAAGCAAGCTGGAAGGAGTGGCTCTCTGTATAGCTTGTGTCCTGCATATGGCTGTGGAGTCCCGGCTCTCCCTCAGCAAAGGGCAAAGGCCTGTGTCTTAGGGACTAGTACTGTCAGTGGCCCAGGAAACTGGCGAGTGTGCGTGGAGCTGGGATGGATGGCAAGGACCAGCAGAGGAAAGAGGGCAGAGTGGATTGGCAGAGCCAACAGTGCTGTATCTGCCAGCCTGTGTGATGGGGTGCTAGCTTTTCCAGATGAGTGCTAATGTACAGTTGTGTTCACTTGACAGATGGATGTGAACCCAAGGGGCCATGGCTGGGACCATGCTGTCCTCTGAAGGCCCATGTGAAGGCGAGGTGGCTGGCCTGTGATGGGCGCGTCAGGAGTGGGATCTGGAGGAAGTTAGGGCATTGGGCATGCTCCTGAAAGGGGTGTTGGGCCCCACCCACTCATTTCTCCTCCATGAAGCAGCTCCTCCCATTTCCTCTCCCCATGATGCTCTGCTTTGCTGCAGACAGTGGCCAAGTGACCATGAAAATCCCTGAAGCAACATAAACCTTTTGTCTTTTTGTGGTTTTTTTTGTGCCAGTCCTGGGACTTGAACACGGGGCCTAGGGACTGTTCCTGAGCCTCTTTTGCTCAAAGCTAGCACTTTACCACTTGAGCCACAGCACCACTTCTGGCTTTTTCTGTCTGTGTGGTACTAAAGACTCAAACCCCAGGCTTCATGCATGCTGGGCAAGCATTCTACC
This sequence comes from Perognathus longimembris pacificus, assembly GCF_023159225.1. NCBI lineage: Eukaryota > Metazoa > Chordata > Mammalia > Rodentia > Heteromyidae > Perognathus > Perognathus longimembris. The sequence goes on along the minus strand of NC_063167.1, from coordinate 70,813,772 downwards.
ACTAAGGTTTTAAGTTGATATTCTCAGGTGCTGTATGACAGGCACATAACTATGCATGCCGGGTGCCTGTGGGCCTGGACCTTATGTGGATGAGTTCTAGGCCGGGCTGAAGACCATGGGAGGTGGGAGTTGAGCTGAGGCAAAGCCCTAGCTGGGCCTGCACTGGGCCTTGGCCTGCTTCTATCTGGGGAACTGGGAGTCAGGCCCAGGCCTCTTGTGCTGGGGGCGGTTTTGCACCTGTCTGTATATGGTGGCTCTTTGCCGTCTCTCTGCACACATGTGCAATTGTGCCCATATTACAATGCACAATCCTCTCCCACCCTCAGGATAATTCCTAGTTCAGCCCAGTTCTGCAGCTATTTGTATGCGTTGTCCCGTGCCAGCCCAGGATGGGGGTGGACATCCGAGGACATGGCCTGGCCCTGCTCATGGTGGACACAATTGATCCTGCTGACAGCAGAAGCACTTGGTCCTCACACCATGCCAGGAAAGCTGACCTGCTTCCGGCTGTAGGGAAAATGAGGATGGCTGTAAGCCACTCGTATCAGTCCCCAGTGCACAGGCAGACCGGTGACGTGCAACTGGCCATGGAGGCACGAGAAGTCTGTTGGAAAAGGCATCTCTCTTAAGAAGCACAGAGTAGCTGGGCGTTGGTGCTCATGCCAGTAATCCTAGCTATGCAGGAGGTTGACATCTGAAGATCATAGAAGCTAGCTTGGACAGAAAAGTTTGTAGACTCCTATCTCTGATTAACCACCAAAAATGTCAAAAGTAGAGCTGTGGATCAGGTGGTAGAGCACCATCCTTGAACAGAAACAAGAACAAAACAAAACAAAACAAAAAAAAACCAACCCAAAACTAAGAACATGAGGCTTTGAGTTCAAGCCCCAGTACTCACACAAGGTTAATTGAAAGCTGGAGTAAGGGTTGAGAGGGGTAAAGCCTGCAAGATTGTGGCTTATCTGAAAAAATGTCATGCAGTGGGAACTGAAAGAAGAGGTGGATTTGGAGAATATGTTGGGGTTTTGAGGTTATGCTAGAAGGTCTAAGTAGCATGACCTTGAATTTGTGGAAAATGCTGGGTAGATGTTGGGATGAGAGGCCAGTGCCTACAGGCCTGCGGCACACAGCTTGTGGGGGGAGGGGAAGCAGTGGGAGAGGCGTGGTCACTGCTGTGTTCCACACATGGTCTCCAGCTCTGAGCCGCCTCAGCCTCACCTGCTTTGCTCCAGGGTTAGTGAACAGCCCAAGCTTGCTGGCCATTCTCTAGGGCTGAGTGTTGTGAACACAGGTGTCCCTCTGGTCCCCAAGGCCCTCAGCTTTCCAGGAGAGGCTCTTTGGTGAGGCAGCGTACTCCCCACAGGCACCTGTGTCAGTGTCTCCTTTAGTGGCTGGACCCACCAGATACTCCGTGAGTGGCTCACCGTGGAGCCTGGGGGAAAGCCCAGAGTGTAGGCCTGGACTGGAAGCCAGCTGCTTCCCGCTTGTTCCTATTCTCACAGACCCCAAAATGTGTCTTGTCTTCTCACTTTTGTGCCAGTCCTCCTAGACTTGAGCACTGTCCCTGGAAAATATGTTGGGGTTTTGAGGTAATGCTAGAAGGTCTAAGTAGCACAACCTTGAATTTGTGGAAAATGCAGGGTAGATGTTGGGATGAGACTCAAATGCTAGAAAACCAGCCTTGAACCACAGTTCCACTTAGGCTTTTTTCTGGTTCCTTGGAGATAATACTCTGTGGACTTTCCTGCCTGGACTAGTTTTGAATCATGATCCTGATTCTCAGATCCCGGACTCCTTAGTAGCTAGGATTACAGGAGTGAGCTGCCAGAGTGCCTGGCATTGCATCTTAAAGGCTCAGGAGTCCGGAGCTGGGCACGGTCTGCACGCTCTTTGTCAGGCCCTGTGGTGTTTTGTCTGGCTACGTTCCACGGTTTTCATAGCGGCCTGAGATGAGGTTTTGGGGGAGCATGGCCATCTGGTTTGCAGACAGCAGGCAGAGGCATGTGTGGAGATTTGATCCTGCTTTAAAACCGACTGGTGGGGAGGGTAAGCACCACCATGACTCCCATCCTGTGTGTGAGCTATGTGGCGCCTTCCCTCCTCCAGCTGAACACCCTGACTCCTGAGTACCCCCAAACCCCTTGAGCCCTGAGCAGGACAGCTAGCTCTCTAAGTTTCAGTTATGTGTGAGGGATGGGGTGTGCTGGTCCTAGGGCTTGAACTAAGGGTCTGTGCACTGTGCTGAAGGCTAGTGATCTACCACAGGCAAGCGCGTACTGACCTGTCAGCCTTTAAGATGTCCCCACTGGTGGCAGTGGCCCTGTCCTCACTGTCCCGTCACCTGTGATGAACTCTGCCTCCTGTCCATCACCTCCCCTGCCCTGGCTGGCTCCATCTGCCCGGATGCCGCCTGCCCGCCTCCACCTCTCCTGGCTGGCAGATCGCCTGTGCTCAGGGGCTTTGAATTCAGAAATGGTACAACCCATGGACTTTCCAGCAAGCTCCTGGAGGGGCTTGGGATCTGTCCACCTTTTGGTCTCATACCAGAACTCTCTGTCCTCTCCCCTGAACAGAGAAGTAACAGACTACAAATCCCCAGGTGCCCAGATGGAGACAAGAGCCCTGTTGCCTGCCCGTCCAAGTGACAGAGTGCCATGCCCCAGCCACAGGGTCCCGGAGTCCACAGGGGTGCCACAGGGCCCGAGGATCATAAAGGAAACTGCTGTCAGCACCCAGTGTGGGTGCTGGCCTTGTAGGAAGGTGTTTGTGTCCTGCACGGAGGCCGGGCTATGTGGAGCCTGCCCTAAGCTCTGTCAGCCCAGTGCCTGCCTCCTCCCTGCTCTCCTGTTGCCCTGGCTGCCACCTTAGCCTCTGGGTATGGGGACCTGGTGTGCAGATCTGAGATCCACCCATGGAGTATGGCACGTCGGGGCCTGGAGCCCCTCTGGTCTCTCCTGGACACCGCCAAGGTGGGGCTGCGAGTCCCCGTTGCATCCCCAGTGTTTTGAAAGGGTGCATAGCAGACATGCTACAGCAGGGCTGCAGGCAGCCTGAGAGGGAAAGAAAGCCCAGGAGCGGGTGGGTTATATGTTCTTCGTGAGGGGCAGCAGCAGTTGATACTTGGGTATTCTTTGGTAAAAGATATCACTGCCTGAGTTCTGGCTTGTCCTGTGGCACCAAGGCCAGGGAGGCTTCTCAGCAGTATTGCATGTTTAGGGACAAGCCTTGGGGCTGGGGAGGCTGCCTGCCTGGCTCAAGATCCTGGCTAAATGTGTGTGTGTGAGCGCGCATGTGTGTGCGCACGCGCACACGCGTTTGTGCATGTGAATGCTGTTAAACTCAGGGCTTGGGTGCTGTCTCTGTGCTACTTTTCTCAAGGCTGACACTGTACCAATCGATCCATGGCTCTATTTCCAGCTTTTTGTTGGTTAATTGGAGGTAAGAGTCCCAAAGACTTAGCTGCCTGGACTGGCTCTGAACCTCCGTCCTCAGATCTCAGCTGCTTGAGTAGCTGGGATTATAGGTGTGAGTCCCCCAGAGCCTGGCCAGCTGCCTTTCTGACCCTGGGTTGCTCACTGGTACGTCTGGATTCTGCCACTTTGTGTATGTGGTGACAACATCCTTGTGAAGGATGGGCTGGTGGCCGAGCCCTGTGACCCACCAGGCTGCTGGGACCTGGCAGTGGCCAGGGACACCACACTGGTACCCAGACAGCCACCTGCCACTCCTCTCCTGGTCCTTGCAGCCACTGCACCTGAATTCTTGGAGGACCCAGCTGGAGTGGGTGATGAGGGCGGGCCTGTCCCCAGCTGGCATCTGAGCACTGGTCTGGAACCTTCCTGCTGGCTCCTCAGGATGACAAGTGCAGGAAGAGGACAGAGCTGTGGGAGAGCTGCCCGCATAGAGTGTCCAGGGGTGGGCAGGGCGCCTGTGGGTCGGGTCACGCCTGAGTGGCCCCTAGCAGCTGTGATTCCAGAACTGACGCTGAGGGGGCCTTCAGTGGGTTTTGGGGGAGCAAGAACGAGTATTTGGGAACCAGGAGATGTGAGTTCCAGTGGTCAGCTTCCTTTTCTGTGTGTCTGTAACTAGTGCTTGTGAACTCAGGGCCTGCATTCTGTCCCTGAGCTTTTTTCACTCAAGGCTGGCACTCTACCAGCTGAACCACGGCTTCACTTCGGGCTTTATGCTGGTTAATTGGAGATAAGTCTCATGGACTTTTCTGCCTGGAATGGCTTTGAATGAAGATCCTCAGAGCTCAGCCTCCGGAGTAGCTAGAATGGCAGGTGTGAGCCACAGGTGCCTGGCTTAGTTTCCTTTTTCTGTCAGATGAGGGGCAGGAACAGCACAGGACTCCTGTGCTGCTAGGGCCCTTGACATGGCACGGGGAGGGAGCTGTTTGCTCACTGTGTGCTTCGGAGGAGAAATGTAGGCCCAGATGGAGCTTGTGCCTCTTTGTGCCTGGTGGGAAGTCCCTGCGGTAGCAGAAGCCCCTCCAGGTGAGTAGAGAGTCCCGGCCACCTGTATGGGACCTGGCCAATAACCTTGCCAAGCAGTTTGCCTCAGAGTGCTGGCCAGCAGGCCTGAGGCCCCACCCACACCTGCCACACCAGCCCCAATGCCCAGCATGGGGTGAGGATGGATGGCACACAGCAACACCGCCACCCAGAGCCCGCGCTTGCCATAGCCCTGGACTCCCAGGGCCAGCTGAACTTACCACCGAGGGCTTTTGTGTCCACATCTCATGGGCCCATGGAAGCCATGCACTTCTTCCTGGTGTTGGTTCCCTGCTGTGCCCCAGACACCACTCAGGGTCACTTTCCTTACCTGATGACTACAGCCCTGCACCCCTTTGTCTTATGCCCCTGTTCCAGCTGCCCAGAAGCTTCCAGAATCCTTGTAGTATGGGTTACTGTTCTGATTCATTCATTGCCTGTGGTGCATGGGACCTCGTCCTTGCCAAGGTATCAGGACCACAGTGATCCGCCAAAGCCCAGCAAACCAGACGACCAATTTTCTTCCTCAAGTAAAAGGTCTCTGTTTTTTTTTTTTTTTTTTTTTAAACACAGATGACCAAGCCTTTGTTATAACAACACAGAATGAAGACAAATGGAATGGTCTGTGTTCCATCGTAAAATTTGAGGAAGAAAAACTTGAGTGGCTAAGGCTCATGCCTGTCATCCTAGCTGCTCAGGAGGCTGAGCTCTGAGGATTGAGGTTTGAAGCCAACCCAGGCAGGAAAGAGACTCTTACCTCTGATTAACCAGCAAAAAGGCGGAAGTGGAGTTGTGCTCAAGTGGTAGAGTGCCAGCTGTGAATGAAAAAGCGAAGGGACAATGCAAAGCCATGTCTCAGTACTGGCGTGCGTTCTCTCTCTCTCTCTCTCTCTCTCTCTCTCTCTCTCTCTCTCTCACACACACACACACACACACACACACACACACACACGGGTGAGGGAGGCCCAGAGCCAATGCATAAATCAGTCCACTGGCGAACTCACAAGTGTACCCTTTTCCCCCAACCCTTTTATATAATTTCCAGATGAAGCACCCCATTTGGAGACCCAGGGAGTGCTGAGGGGCATTTGAGGGTGTGGGTTGTGCTCATCCTTCAGCTCTGTGGCCCAGACATATGGGGCCACTTGGCACAATTCCTTTTCCTCCCTGAAGCCCCAGTGGGGAGGGACCTTGCCTTTGGGATGTGGAGGGGAGTGTTGAGATGGGGGGCCCCAGTGTGGTAGGCAGGACCCTCACCCACTGGCCGGTGACCTCTGTGAGTCACGAAGCCTGGCCTTGGGGCAGGGGGCAGGGCGACTGCTCCTGGTATCCATTTGTGCACCGTGCTGCACTCTGTCCTATGTGGTCTCCATCCTCGGCACAGGGCTGCAGTGTCAGTGGTGTTTTTAATGTTAGCAGCCAAGATGCAGCACATTGTAGTCCCCTTCGCAATACTCTCAGAGAACAGCATCTCAGGGTTGGTTTGGGGTCTTGGGATCTCCTTTTTGTTATTGTTTGTCTGGCCTTGAATTCAGGGCCTCATGGCTTTGCTTGGCTTTTTCTGCTCAAGTTTGGGATTCTACCACTTGAGCCAAACCTCTACTTCTGGCTCTTTGCTGTTTTGTTGAGAATGAGTATCATAGCTTTGAACTAAGATCCTAAGATCTCAGCCTCCTGAGTAGCTAGGATTACAGGCCTGAGCTACAGCCTCTGGTGCAGCCTTTTTTCTTGACATGCTTAAAGCCTGGAATGGAATAGGAGGACCAAGCAGAGGGGCATGGAGGCCCAGGGTGATGGTTACAAGCGCTATTGGTGCTGGAAGGAGCAGTGCCACACCTGGGCTGGAGTTCTCCACAGGGAAGGGAAGCGGATGCTGTCACGTGGGACTCGCGTGGGCTGTTTGGTGAGAGGCCCAGGGAGGCTGAATTGGGCCTTAGGGGTTCTCTCACTGGGAAAGGGGTTGCTAGGACAACGGCTTGTTGATTCTCCCTACAGGCTATTAAGCACCCACTGTGTGTGGCCCCGGATGTGAAGGTGTGGTTCTGTGGCATTGCAGGCACAGGATTCAGTGAGGACCGCTTGCTGTCTGTGGTGAGAAGGAGCTTTCTAGCAGAAATGACCAGTGGGCCTTGGCATAACTAGACGTGGCTGGGCATGGGGTGCTGGGCACAGAGTGCAGGGTGGAGGATGTGGGGTGCTGGGTGCCAGGTGCTTTTGCGGGCAGAGGTCTTGGCAGGCTTTCTGCGCCCACCTCTGCTGTGTGGAGCCAGGGCTGGGCGTTTCATTTGGTTCTTGGAGTGGGGCTGTGTTTCAGTCCCTGCAATGATAGTTATTAGAATTCTTTGTACTCGAGTTGCTTTTGTCTTTTCTGGAGCATCGTGGGTGGGAAATTGAAAACAGTCCTTTTTACTTGCATGCGGTGTTGGGAAGGGCGGTATGCAGACTTGGGGTGCTGAGGTAGCCCGGGTGCAGAGTCGTGGACAGGCTATGCTGTAGGAGGATGCCGGAGGACTGGTGCTGACAGGTGTCAGGGATGAGAAGACGCAGACAGCTCTGTGGGAGGGCCTTGAGGGGTCCAGCCCAGGAGGTGAGGGCCTGGCAAATAGGAGGTGGCCATGGAGTGGGGACCTGGGCTGGCAGCTATGCTGTGGAGCAGGTGCCCTGCAATCAGATCACTCATTCCCTTCCTGATTCCACAGCTTAGCAGAGGGAGGCGCGTGGCTGGCCATTCAGGCTCAGGCTCCCCGTCAGCCTTGGTCACGTGGCTACAGTGGGGACCCCAGGGGGCTTGAAGTACCCTGTCTTCCTGGATAACCCCTAAAGGCTGGCCCAGGCTTCCTTAACACAGCAGCTGGCTAAGGAAGTGTCCAAGGCACCTAGCACTGGGTAGTGTCACCTGTGCCAGTCAAAGGTTGAAGTCATGGCCGACAGAGAGGAATGAGATGCTGCTGCAGCCGGCCTGGCTGGGTCATGGCATCTTGGTGGGTCCGCTGGGCCTCGGTGGACACCCTAAGACCCAGCCAGGCTGGAGGCAAGGTGGGGAGGCACAGGTGGTTGGGGAGGTATTGGGACGGGGGGGGGGCGGCCGGAGGTGTTTTGGGCCTGATGCCAGGCTGTCGGTCCCCTCCCCCTCCGCAGATGTGAGCCAGGATGAGAAGGGTGTGGGAGGGCCACGGGCTCTGGTTTTCTAGTTGTTTCCCTTCAGCTCAGCCACCCCCTCACCCACAAGCCCCGCCTTAGATTTCTAAATAACATTTGAAGAAATTTTAAATGATCTTTTTTTTTTTACTGTCTCCTGATTTTATTTTGGCGTGTGTTTTAATTCATTTATTTTTGAGTAGGCAATGCATGCCATGTTTAATTTAGAAGGAGAGCGAGGATGTGTAGACAGTACAAATTAAGTCAGTTCGCCCCGCCCTCCCAGAGGCTTGGTATGTCTTTGGGAAACCATCTTGTGCCTTTTTTCCTTGTTGACGTGGCTGCCCACACAGCAGGGTGAGCCTCCTGGTCTGGTCTCTGTCTTCCAGGCTCCCTGGGCGGGGGTGTGAGGGGCTCCTCCTGTTCCCCCTCCACCAGAAGACACAGCGTATCCCGCCCCTTCCCAGCTTCCCATGCCTTTCTAAACCTGCAGCCTGATTCAAGCCAGATCCACCCCCACGCTTCTGTGCCTTCTCAGGGTTCCTGAGCTCCAAGACCAGGGCTTCAGGCGTCTTTCTGGCTCAGGAGAATAGATGCTGTGCACAGCAAGCAGCATTAAGTACTGTACCCCACATTTACAGTCTTGGACATGAAAGAAATTCTAAAGGGCTTTTTTTTCCCAGTCCTGGGGCTTGAACTCAGGACATGGGCACTGTCCCTGAACTTCTTTTGCTCAAGGCTAACATTCTACCACCTAAGCCACAGCACTTTTTCTGTGTAAGTGGTGCTGAGGAATCAAACCCAGGGCTTCATGCATGCTAAGCAAGCACTCTACCATTAAGCCACATTCCCAGCCCCTTGTAAAGGATTTCTTTCTTTCTCCCTCTCTCTTCCTTCCTTTTATCCTTTCTTCCTTCCTTTCTTTCTTCCTCCTTTTCCTCCTCCTCTTTTTTTTTTTTGTGCCAATACTGGGGCTTGAACTCAGGGCCTGGCACTCTTGATTACTTTTCTGCCACACCTCCACCTCCAGCATTTTGCTGGTTATTTGTAGGTAAGAGTCCTAGAGACTTTCTCCCTGGGCTGGCTTTGAACCATGATCCTCCAAATCTCAGCTTCTTGAATAGCTAGGATTATAGATGTGAGCCACCAGTGCCTGGTTCTTCCTTATTCTTCAAGACTTTTTGTTTTCTTGGAGTTTGGCCGGCAGCCTTGCCAGGCTCTGTGAAGCATGTCAATCCTGCTAGGCAGTGTCACCTCCAGCTGATGTGGGCAGTGTCTCATTTTTACCCCCTACAGCGTGAACTTCCTCTGATGTCCTTCCTAGATTTGTGGAGACAGGACTGCCTGTGAGGGCTGGCTTAGAACTTGACTTAATCCTTCCTTGTCATGGGTCACCTGTCACCTGTCCGCTGTCCTTGCCTGACGGGTTTCCTGGTGGCTGGCTCTGCTTCTGCCAGATCTCTGCCTCCCAGGGCGCTTCATTCTGAATGCTGGGTGTTGTTTCTGGTTATCTGGCGGGACTGTGACCCAGATACCATGTAAATCCTGGAGAGCTGTCACCGTTGAGGTGGGCAGGGCAGGGCACTGCTAAGCCCCGCAGCCCTCCTCCATTACCATCTCACCTGGGCGATACACAGATGACTGGTTGTGCGGATGGTGCCCAGTGTGTGCATATTCAGATGTGCACATTCAGATGTGTGGCCCTGGCTCCGTGCCAGCCTCGCGCTGCACCTCCAGAGCCCTCACTCACATGAGCATGGTGGACTGGCGCTTGAACTTGTAGCCTGTGTGCTATATCCTGTGAAATTTTTACTCAAGGTTGGAGCCCTTCCCTGGAAGCCATGGATGCCTTGGCCTGGCCAGGCCCCTCCTGTCTGGAGGAGGGTAGTCTGACCCCACTCGAGCCACTGTGTCCAGTGCTGATTATCAGCAGAGACCTGGGCATAGCTTTGCTCCCTCCTTGTTCATCTTGCCAGCATCTCTTGTGTCAGACCTTCCCCTGCCCCCAGCAGCCTTCGCCTCCCACCTGTACCCTTCCCCTTGCTACTGCTGTCTAATCTGTACCTCACACCCCCAAGGTTCTTGGTCAGTGTATCCTCTGCCAGTGGTCCTTGGCCCCGCCCTGAGCTGCCTACTTCCCACTGTCATCTCTTAGTCTTCCTCTATCCCTAGTGCTGAGCCCTTGCAGTCAATGAATGCCTAGCTCCTTGTGGCTCCTGGGCCTTGGACTCAGGGCCTGAGCACTGTCCCTGGCTTCTCTTTGCTCAAGGCTAGCACTCTGCCACTTGAGCCACAGTGCCACTTCTGGCCGTTTTCTACATATGTGGTGCTGGGGAATCGAACCCAGCGCTTCATGTATACGAAGCAAGCACTCTTGCCACTAGGCCATATTCCCAGCCCAAAGTTGGGCTCCTGCCTGTTGACTTTTTTTTTTTTTGCCAATCCTGGGGCTTGAACTCAGGTCCTGAGCGCTGTCCCTGGCTTTTTTTTTTTTTTTTTGCTCAAGGCTAGCACTCTACCTCTTGAGCCACAGTGCCACTTCTGGCCTTTTCTTTTTTCTTTTTTTTATTATTTTATTTTTTTGCCAGTCCTGGGACTTGAACTCAGGGCCTGAGCACTGCCCCTGGCTTCTTTTTGCTCAAGGCTAACACTCTGTCACTTGAGCCACAGCGCCACTTCTGGCCATTTTCTGTGTATGTGGTGCCGGGGATTGAACCCAGGGCTTCATGTATACGAGGCAAACACTCTTGCCACTAGTCCATATCCCCAGCCCTTCTGAGATTCTTTTTTTTTTTTTTTTTGGCCAGTCCTGGGCCTTGGACTCAGGGCCTGAGCACTGTCCCTGGCTTCTTCCTGCTCAAGGCTAGCACTCTGCCACGTGAGCCACAGCGCCGCTTCTGGCCGTTTTTTCTGTATATGTGGTGCTGGGGAATCGAACCTAGGGCCTCGTGTATCCGAGGCAGGCACTCTTGCCACTAGGCTATATCCCCAGCCCCCCTTCTGAGATTCTTATCTCCTGGTAGCCAGCAAAAAGCATGAAGTAGAGGTGGTAAAGCACCTCTACTTCCTCAAGTGGTAAAGCCGCAGCTTTGAGCAAAAAAAGCCAAGTGAGAGGACAAGGTCCTGAGTTCAAGCCCCAGTATTGGCATAGACCAATCAACCAACCAACCAACCAAAGATGGCATCTCAGATGTTGTCTGGGGTGGGAAGTCAGTCGCAAAGGCGGAGGCTCTGGCCTTTCTTGGCTTAATTTTCAGAGCCATGTCCTGACATCTCATGATTCAGGGCCCAGGGTAGGGTGTAGTATGGGTCCATGGCCCAATGGCTGTCAGCCTGCCAGTGCCCAGACTTCTGTCTCCTGGGGTTTCTCAGGCCACCTGTCCCCCAGCACCTGCTCTCAACCTGGAGGGCAATTGCACTGGTGCTTAGCAAAGGGGATGTATTAGGAGGCTCAGAAGGAATCAACCCTAACTGAACGTTTAATAACTTGGAAAAGAAAATGAATACCTTTTGTTTGTTTGTTTGTTTGTTTGTTTGTTTTGCCAGTCCTGGGCCTTGGACTCAGGGCCTGGGCACTGTCCCTGGCTTCTTTTTGCTCAAGGCTAACACTCTACCACTTGAGCCATAGTGCCACTTCCAGCCTTTTCTGTTTATGTGGTGCTAAGGAATTGAACCCAGGGCTTCATGCATGCAAGGCAAACACTCTACCACTAATCCACATTCCCAGCCCTGAAAGTGAGTAGTTTTAAGGACGAAAAGAGCTTAAAAAGTAAAGAGGTCAGACCTTCCCAGCCAGGCCCTGGGCCATTGGAGGCTCAAGTAGAGGGCACGATTACACTGGCCCTCTGGGCCCTCCTTGACCACTGTGGCACAGGTTACTGTAGTCGGTCCCCCTGTCCCTCCTGTCTCCTGAAAGCCACACGCCCACCCTGTCTTTCCTGTCCCCTGTGGATCCCCTGGGGCATCAGAGTGTGGCCTACAGACCCTGGAGACAGAAGATCTGATTGTCTGCCCTAAATAGGAAAGGATTCATACAGAGTGCAGAATCAGAAAACACAAGGGATGGGGAAACCCATCCCTTGCTTCTCAGTCTCCCATTAGCATTTCCTAGTGGTGCCAAGAAAGCCCCCATATGTGCAGAAATAGATAAGGGGTGTATTTACAAAAAGGTTTTAACCCTGCCACTTTTTAAAATTATTTTGCAGTACTGGGGTTAGAACTCAAGACTGGTACTCTACCACTTGAGCCAGCAGCTTTTTGCTGGTTAATTGAAGACGAGTTTCATGGACTTACTTCTGCCCTGGTTGGCTCTGAACTGTTACTCTCAGATCTTAGCCTCCTGTGTAGCCAGGATTTCAGATGTGAACTACTGGAACATGTCTACTCTGATTTTTTTTTTTTTTTTGTCAGTGTGGGGCTTGAACTCAGGGCCTGGGCACTGTCCCTAAGTTTTATTAAACTCAAGACCAGCACTCTGACACTTTAAGCCACAGCTCCACTTCTGGTTTTCTGGTTTGGGAGACAAGAGTCACAAACTTTCCTGCCCGGGCTGGCTTTGAACCGTGATAATCAGATCTCAGCCTCTTGAATAGCTAGGGTGACAGGCGTGACCCACCCCACCCAGCTTCTCTGATTTTTAGTGACTGTGTACTAATTATCACCATGTCTTTTCCCTTCTTCCTTTCCTGTCTCCTTCCATTTGTGTTTTTGAGGTGTAGTAGTCCAAGCTGGCTTTGTGCTACCAATCCCCCTGCCCTAGCCCTTGGGAGGACTGGCTTTGCATCTGCACTACAATGCCAGCTGACCCATTCTTTCTTAGTGCATGTGGGATCTTGTTCTGGCGAAGGCCATTTATGATGCTCCTCCCCAACTTGGGCTCCGTCTGCGGCCCCAGTGGGCAGCACAGAGGTAGCCTGTCTTGGGAAGCTCCTGGCTCAGAGAGGGGTGCCACAGGTATGGAACCTGCCTGCTTCCAGTAGACACAAGGAGGGGTGGGGACCCCAGCCTGGGCTTGGAGGGGGGGCTACAGGGTGCAGATTCTGGAAGCCTAGCCTCCCCCTGAACACCAGACTGGAGATCAGGGTTTAGAAATGAAGCTTAAAATAGCAGGCGTGAAATGGGGGTGCTGGTTCTGACCAGTGCCCTTCCTGGAACCTGCAGTGCCTGGGGTTCAGGAAGCCCAGGGGACAGACCGGAGCTGCCCGCCCTGATCTGAGACAGGAAGGAGGCAGCGGTCAGGGTGATTACAGAGAAGCATTGACTGGCAAGTAATGCGATCCGCCTTTTAATTTCTTTCTCCTCTGGAAAGCAGGAGGCAGAACCTGGTGCTGCCCTCCAAGAGAAGCACTTTGATGGGCTGTGGCCTGGTCCTGCGAGAGCCTGGACTCTGGCATTCAGCCTTTTCTGAAGAGAATTCAGGGAGCCAAGAGGGGAGGAGGAGAACGGGAGGCGTGGCCTGGAGGGCTCTTTATGGATGAGGGCAGGCACTTCCAGGGGGTTAGATACAAGAGGGGATAATGCCCTGATTGCTTTTGACTGATAGTTTTGCTGGAACTCACTTCCAGCTTGTGGTAAACAGAGATTCTAAGCCATGGATTTAAGTGTTTGTGGGCAGAGATGCCAGTGACTTAGATGCATTCAGGTGAGGAAAAGAGAAGAGATGAATGAAGTGTGTGAGGAGAGAAGGACTTGCTATAGAAAAGAGAGAGGAAGGGAGAGAAGGAAGATATCCATTGGAACAATACTACGTTGGAATCCTATAAAAGAAAAAACTAGGCTAGGACTTTATTTCATCAAAAACATGAGGAGGCTGGGTGCCTAATGGCTCACACCTGTAATCCCAGCTACTCAGGAGGTTGAGATTTGAGGATCATGGTTCACAGCCAGCCCAGGCAGGAAAGTTTGTGAGACAGTTACCTACAACTAACCACCAAACAAGCCAGAAGTGGTGCTGTAGCTCAAGTGGTAGAGTGCTAGCCTTGAGCACAAAGACCTAGGGACAGAGCCCAATACTGAGTTCAAGCCCCAGGACCCCAGGACCATCAAGGAGAGCCAGGTGTGTACGGGTGAGAGCGTTCATGAGTGCTTTCAGAGCACATTGAGCCGTGAGTGCAGGAGGCCCGGCTGGACGTGGGGGCCAGCCTAGATCTGCAGAACCAGGGTCTGAGTGGTGGTCACGCAGCAGCACAGGTGCGGGAAGATGGAAGGGCAGTGTGGCACTCACACTTACATAATTTAACAACCATTAATCATCTAAAGGCTGGCTCTATTTTAAGTTCTGCTGGAGATTCATATACAAAAAAAGACTCGGGAAGATGGATGAGTGATATTTTTGCCTTTGGTCTGCACACTGGGATCATTGTGTCTCCCTTAAACACTAATTTGGTCTCTGTGTATCCAGCCGCATCTTCTGCTCCACCTGCCAGTGTGAGTGACCCTCAGACTGAAGATGGGTGAATTTGAAGCTCACAGGTCTCGGGGCTCACCTCCGAGAACCTGTCCCAGATGAACCTATTAAAGTGCTCTCCCATGCCCTCTTCTGCCAGAGCTGTGGTGCCTGCAGTCCCATGGCAGATATGGGCACGCCCTTGCTAGTCCTGGCCCACAGCCCACTGCTCTTGTTGGCATGCACGAGCCCCGGGATTCCTAAAGACCAGTGCAGCCCCAGTGTCCTGCACAGCCTTCAGCCTGCGCTCCACACCTCAGTGTCTCCTCCTGGGGAGTGCAAGCCAGGCCTCAGGCCCGAATCTGCTGGGACCAGCTGATGGCTCAGTAATCATAGTGCCTGTGATCCGACCTACTCAGGAGGTTGAGATCTGAGGATCGAGGTTCCAAGCCAGCCCAGGCAGCAAAGTCAGTGAGACTCTTATCTGGAACTAACCAGCAAAAAGCCAGAAATGGAGCTCAAGTGGTTCAGCTGAAAAAGTCAAGGGGAGAGGGTGTCTCGAGTTCAACCCCCAGCTGTAGCACACACACAACCAACATAGATGTTGTTTCTAAGAAATATGCATGAATATTGAAGGAAGTATACATATCAGTCACTCATGCCCACCTCAGAGGACTGAAGGGAGGGAGTAAAGCCTCAAAGAAGAAAACGCCCGCCTGGGGGCCCCAGCGTTTTCCCCTAGTCAGTCCTTACTGTGGTTCTACAGAACAGGATGCCCCATCTCTTTTATTTCAGAAGTCACTTGCATATTGACTGCAAAGTTTTATAGAGTACAGAATACCCGAAGTGACAGTTACTATTTTTAAGAAATGGACCAACCAGGTGTTGGTGGCTCATGCCTGTAATCCTAGCTACTCAGGAGGCTGAGATCTGAGGATCCTGATTCAAACTCAGCCTGGGCAGGAAAAGTCTGTGAGACTCTTACCTCCAATTCATCACCTCCAAACTGGAAGTGGTGCTGTGGTTCAAAGTGATAGTATACTAGCCTAGGGGGAAAAAAAAAACCTCAGGGGCAGCATCCAGGCTCTGAGTTCAAGCACCAAAAGAAAGGGGAGGTAGGGAGGAAATGGCCTTGCCAGGTGGAAGCTTTGGAGGGACTGTGTGTGGGTGGAGGGTCAGGCAGCCCCAGGCATTCCAGGACAATGGGCCTATGAAGAGGAGGCCAGGACTGTGGAGGGGAGAGCTGATTCATTTCTGTTCCTAAGAGCCGCCTTGGCTCTGGGATCAGAAGAGGATGGCTGAGCAGGAGGGAGGTTAAGGAGTCTGTCCACACAGGTGAGTGGAACCTGTGTGTTAGAGCTCAGCCACAGGTTTGTTTGTCCAGGGCCTTTAAAGCCTGCTTACTGCAGGACAGGTCGTTTTAACTTCCCACCCAGCTCTTTGGGGCCACTTCACAGTGTTGACTTTGGGATGGGGTGTGAACAGACCCCTCCACTCACTGAGTGCTCTCTCTCCACTCTGGCCCAGCCCATGAGGGCCATGAGGGCCCTACAGTGTGTTAAATGTAGGTCTTCATGCACTCAGCATTTTCGCTCAAGTGCTCCACCACTTGAGCCACACCCCCACTTCTGGCTTTTTGGTGGTTCATTGGAGAAAAGAATCTCACAGACTTTTCTGCCTGGGATGGCCTCCTGATTAGCTGGGATTATAGGCGTGAGCCTCCAGGGCAGTGCTATGATTGTAGGGTCTCTGGAGATCTGGAGGCAGGATGTGCTCCCCCACAGGTGGCCTTCTTCTTGCTGGTGCTGGTGAGTCCCCTGGGAAGTTGAGAACAGCCTGCTGCCCAGGCTGCACCCAGGGCACTCACACGGGAAGGGGCGGGTCATGTTGTCCTCTAAAGCACCCCTCCCCCAGTGCCTGTGGGGCTCTAGCTTGCCAGGGGGTGCTGAGCACCATCCCCTTTTCCAATCCCCTTGTCCTGGGACCTCGTGGTGGCTGCTCAGGACAGAGCACTGACTGCAGAGCAGCCTACAGGTGCAGGCTGGGGTGCAGTGGTTTGTAAAGTGCTGTATGGTTTAGGAAAGCCACAAACGATGTGTCCAGCTGTCACACTAGACATGTGTGTGTGTTTAAATTGTCAAGGAAAATGCACACGCCACTGATGTTCTACACCAGCTTTTAACATACTGAAAATGACTAATGACTCATCTGCTTGGTGACTTCAAATACAGTAATGAGTCTGGGCACTGGTGGCTGGCTCACGCCTGTAACCTTAGCTACTCCGTGGAGAATGGAGACCGCATTTCACAGCCAGCTCAGACAGAAAAGTCCTTGAGCGGCCATCTCCAATAAAACAAAGCAAAAAAAAAAAAAAAAAAAAAAAAAGAGCAAAGCTAGGGGCCCAGAGCCAACCATGAGCAGAAAAGCCAAGCAAGAATTCAGGCCTCAGTACCAGCCTGCAAGTGCATGTGTGTGCAGGCTTGTGCACACACACACGCATACACACACACACACACACACACACACACACACACACACACACACACACACCCCTCTACAGAGCATTTTGCTGTCTGGATCTCTCCCTCACCCCCAGCTTCCTCTCTCCCTCCTCTCCTCTCTCTCTTCTCCCCGGGGTGCAGTTCTCAGTAGGGCTAAGGGAAGCTTCTGCAGGGTAGAATTCTGCAAGGGCCTGGGTGTGAGCTGTTATCTCACAGGGTAGATCAGTAGACTGCTTCCAGGCTCTATCACCCCTGGGCTGGGCTGGGCTGGGCAGGGCTGGCCTGGGCCTCGGCCAGGCAGGGTGGGGCTAGGCAGGGCCTGGCCTTGGCTTCTCTCTGGATTTGAGCTGTGGCCTGTTCTACCGGGACTCCAAGTCTAGAATAGAAGCCCACCTGGGGTGGGAGTGGGTGGGCTGAGCTGTGTGTGGAGGCCTGGGCCAGAAGCGTGCCGTTGCTTACTGAAACCTCCATTTGTGAGTTTTAATGGTGATATACAGAGAGAGGGGTTATAGTTAAATACATCAGGTAAAGAGTCCATGTTTTTTTGGATCATGTTACTAACTAGTCCCTCCCTCTCTCCCCCATTTTCCCCTCATTTGTGGGTTTTTCTTATGTGCTGGTCCTGGGACTTGAACTTCGGGTCTGTGTGCTATCCCTGAGCTTTTTAAGCTCAAGGCTAGTACTCTACCACTTGAGCCTTAGCTCTACTTCTGACTTTTTACTGGTTAATTGGAGATAAGAGTCTTGTGGTCTTTCCTGCCCAGGCTAGCTTTGTACTCACATCTCAGCCCCCCGAATAGCTAGGATTTCAGGTGTGAGCAAGGGTACCTGGCTTGAAATGTCCCGGGCAGTCACTGGCTAAGGCCAGCTGTGTGTGGATCCCGAGCACCGAGGCTTTGGGAGGCAGCAGTGTCTCACTGAGAACTCAAATTTTCCACAACCAGGAGGCCTGTGTACTGCTCTGTCTTTACATGAGCACTGAGGACACGGAGGGGCAGAGGTGTTGTGTGATAGTGGGGGCCATGGGCTACGCCTCAGACTCCCCAGCAGTGGGGGGCACAGGGGCCACGCCTCCTGCCCAAGCAGTGGGGGACACAGGGGCCATGCCTCCACCGCCCCAGCAATGGGGACACGGGCCACGCCTCGGCTGCCCAAGCAGTGGGGGACACAGGCCATGCCTCAGACTCCCCAGCAGTGGGGAACACAGGCCATGCCTTGGCTGCCCCAGCAGTAGGGGACACAGAAGCCATACCTCCACCACCCCAGCAATGGGGACACAGGCCACGCCTCAGCTGCTCCAGCAGTGGGAGACACAGGGGACACACCTCAGCCGCCCCAGCAGTGGGAGACATGGGGGCCCCTCTTCCCGCCTAGGAGTGTCTGCGGCTTGGTGAAGCTTGGGTATGAGGTTTGTTTTCCATTACTGTAAGGAAATGCCTGAGGTGGGTGCTCTGTCTTTGGGATGCTGGTGTGGCGGCTGGGAGTCCCACTGCCTTGCTCATGGGCTCCGGTCCTGCCAGGACCTGGGCTGTGTCACAGCACCACACACAATGACCAAGTCACATGGGTGACATGGAGACCACAGAGTCATGACCACGAATGCACTCCCCAGCCCAGCCTGCACCCCAGTCCCCTCCTCACCATGTAGCAGGCCCCACCCCCTCAAAGGTCACCGAGGCCTGAGTTCCCAGGGGACTTGGGCAAAGCAGACGCATGCTATAGTGGCTGGCCTGTCCACCCTTGCTCTAGCCTTGCTGTACGGTCCCAGGCTGGGGGCTGTTTCAGCCCCTCTCACTCCTCTGTCCATGCTTTATAACTGGCCACCACCTGGGACTCTGCCCTGCTCCCTGTTGTGGAGCTGTGGAATGCTCCTAGAGTGGGAGTTGTCCAGTGGTTAGGTTTGAAAATGGCAAGACTGGGCTGGGAATGTGGCCTAGTGATAGAGTGCTCGCCTAGCACGTATGAAGCCCTGGGTTCAATTCCTCAGTACCACATACACAGAAAAAGCCAGAAGTAAAGCTGTGACTCAAGTGGTCGTGCTAGCCTTGAGCAAAAGAAGCTCAGGGACAGTGCCCAGACCCTGAGTTCAAGCCCCGGGACTGGCAAAAAGCAAAAAAGAAAAATAGAAGAGAGTGACTCCCAAATAAGGGCCAGGCCTCTCTGGACGCATCTCTTCCTAATCATGGAGTTGTTTTGTTTCCTCTGTGTCTGTACCAGGGATTCAACTTGTCTGCTCATTTTACCAAAAACTTTGTAGAGAGCAAGGAAAAGTAGATATCCAATCTTGGGAGGGGGAGGGATGATGGGTTGGGTGAAATTAATGAGGGTGAACAAGGGTGAAATTAATGAGGGCCACATTCCTGAACCCCCAGACTCCCATACAGGCACATAAGAGACAGCCCCGCCCTGAGCCATGTACTTAGCGCTGACAAATCCCTGTGGCCTCTGCTGGCCATGCTCTCCTCCGAGGGCTCAGCTGTCTCGTGTGGCCCGCAGGTGTGGTGACGGCGCAGAGGCAGGTCGCCGTCCAGGAAGGGCCCCTGTACCGCACGGAGGGCTCCCACATCACTATCTGGTGCAACGTCAGCGGCTTCCAGGGCCCTGCTGAACAGAACTTCCAGTGGTCCATCTACCTGCCGTCCGCCCCGGAACGCGAGGTCCAGATCGTCAGCACAGTGGACCCCTCCTTCCCCTACGCCATCTACACGCAGCGCGTCCGCAGCCGCAAGATCTTCGTGGAGAGGCTCCAGGGGAACGCTGCACTGCTGCACATCACTGACCTGCAGGCCCGCGACGCCGGCGAGTATGAGTGCCACACGCCCAACACCGACGAGCGCTACTTCGGGAGCTATAGCGCCAAGATGACCCTTGTGGGTGAGGGCCTCCTGTGCGGCGCACCGCGCTGCCCAACTTTTACATATTGCATTATCTCATAGTTTGTTTTTTATTTCATTTTATTTTATTCTTTGTGTTCTAGCTTATTATTTTGTTTCTGTCCTGGACTTGAACTCAGGGCCTGGGTGCTATCCCTGAGCTCTTTTTGCCCAATGCTGAGGCTCTACCACTTGAGCCACAGCCCCATTTCTGGCTTTTTGCTGGTTCATTGGAGATGGGAGTCTCGTGGGCTTTCCTGCCTGGCCTGGCTTCAAATCATGATCCTCAGATCTCAGCCTTCTGAGTAGCTAGGACTATAGGTGTGAGCTACTGCTCTTTAATTAACACGAATACTGCCCCTGCTTATTTTTCCTTTCTTACAGGAGGACATTCAGACTCTGTCCTGGGAGAAAGCACACTCTGGGCCTAGTTGAGACTAAACTGCCCTCATCCTCCTGGGGGAGGAAGGGTGTCCTCTTCAGGACCATGGGGCAGTTGCTTGTCCTCATGCTGTCTTTACACTGAGGACCACTTGGATGAGTTCTGTAAAAATTAACTTACTAAAAATAGAAGATGAAAACTGGGTGGGGGGGGAACTTTGGGTGATGGTGATTTTTCTGTACAAAAATATTTTTTTAATAGCCGTCCATTCTGGACACGATGGTTCATGCTTATCATCCCAGCGGCGAGGGGACCATGGTTTGCAGTCTATCCTGGAGGCAGGGAGAGCCTGAGCCTCCCCAGGGCACTGCACTGTTGAAGTAAAGCGGGGGATGGGGAGGAAACTGGGGAGGGGAGAAGAAGAAATAGGAGAGTGTATAGAAAGGTAAAACGCAGGCTGGGTGTGGTGGCACACTCCTGTAATCCTCGGTACTGAGGATTGGGAAGGTCTCAGTTCAAGATCTGCACAGTAGAATGTTAGTGAAAGTGGAGCTGTGGCTCAGGTGGTGGGGCACTAACCTTGAGTGAAAAAGCTGAGAGACAGGATGTAGGCCCTGGGTTCAAGCCCCAGCACAAAGCTGAGTTCAAACTCCAGCAACGAGGAAGACAGGTGAGCAGGCTAATACTAGATGTTTTAGGAGCTTGTGCCACCTGCAGATTCCTCAGGAGTGAAGCTCAGGCTTTTCAGAGCAATACCACAGTCAACAAGAGATCTTAGCAGATATAAAAGAAAGGGATTTTCCCACCGGTCCTTTGCTGTGCCAGAACCTCCCAAGTGTAGCCCATGTTCCATCTGAGCATTATTAAAATACCACAGACAGCAAGTCTGATCAGAGGTATATCCTACACATGTATGGAAATGTCATAGTGAAACAAACCTGGGCTTTCATTGGATGCTAATCTAAAAAAAGTTACCAGCTGGACACGCTGAGAGCTGAGGATCGCAGTTCAAAGCCTGCCCAGGCAGCAGAGTCCATGCAATGTTTATCTCTAGTGAAGCAGCAAAAAGCTGGATGTGGAGGTGTGGCTCCAGTGGTAGAGCTCCCTTGAGCTAATCTGTGGGCGTTGTGTGTTGCAGTGATCCCAGACACCCTGCAGGCCACCGCTGTGCCTCAGACCCTGCACAGGGTGGAGCAGGATGCCCTGGAGCTCAGCTGTGAGGTGGCCACGGACACGGAGCAGCACAGCCATGTGTCGGTATCCTGGCTGCGGCAGCACGGAGGCGAGAAGCCGGTGGAGGTCATCTCCCTGAGCCGGGACTTCGTGTTGCACTCCAGTGGTGACTACGCGCAGCGGCAGAGCCTGGGCGAGGTGCGGCTGGACAAGCTGGGGAGGACCACCTTCCGACTCACCATCTTCCACCTGCAGCCCTCCGACCAGGGCGAGTTCTACTGTGAAGCTGCCCAGTGGATCCAGGACCCCGATGGCTCGTGGTACGCCATGACTCGAAAGCGCTCTGAGGGCGCTGTGGTCAATGTCCAGCCCACCGGTGAGTCTGAGCCATGTCCCTGGTGACACCCAGACAGTGTGGGTCCCCTTCCAGGTGGGATTGTGTGGGCAAGGAGAGAGGGGTAGGCAGGGCATAGGTCTCCAGCTTCAGGGGTGCTCCCTAGGCAGGTCCTGGTGCTAGGCGTTGTTTTCTTTACCTACACGACCTATGTGTTTGGTTGGAGAAATTCCTTTAAAACTTGAGCTTGGGGACTGAGAATATGGCCTAGTGGCAAGAGTGCTCGCCTCGTATACATGAAGCCCTGGGTTCAATTCCCCAGTACCACATATACAGAAAGCGGCCAGAAGTGGTGCTGTGGCTCAAGTGGTGGAGGGTTAGCCTTGAGCAAAATAAGCCAGGGACAGTGCTCAGACCCTACTTGAGTCCAAGCCTGAGGACTGGCAAAAAAAAAAAGAACTTGAGCTTGGCATCGGTAGCTCACGCCTGTAATCCTAGCTATTCAGTAGGAGGCTGAGATCTGAAAATTGCTGTTGGAGGCCAGTCCAGGCAGACAAATCTGAGAGACTCTTATTCCAATTAACATGGAGGTGTGGCTCAAGTGGTAGATCTCCAGCCTTGAGCAAAAGCTAGGTGAGAGTGGGAGGCCCTGAGTTGAAGTCCCCATACTACCCTTGCCAAAAAGAACTTGAAGATTTCACTAGAAATGTCTCTATCTTGTAACTCTGGTCCTCCATTCCTTTCCCTGGCTTGACCTCTCTCTCTGCCGAGGCCTGGAGGTACTGGGGAGGGGAGGGGAGATTTCCAGGTTACACTGGAGAAGGCTCTAAGCGAGCAGAGAAGCGGAGTTCCTGGTGTGTTTGTTCTGCCGGAAGGAGCAGGCCGGGAGGAGCAGGCCAGGGGCTTCCAACAGCTAATGGATGTGAGAACTTTCCTCCCAGCAGTGGCTCCTGGATGAGGAGCACTTAATCTGTTCTGTAGGACCTAGGGCTTTTAGAAGCTTCTAGACCATCTCATATTAAGAAGTCCACCAAAGAGGCTTTGGTTGCTGTTTATCATTTCCCTTCTTGGAAGGTTTTAAGGACAGCTTCAAATGTCTGCACCACATTTTGAGTCCTAATGCTTTAAAATTAGGTTGCAGCAGTCAAATCTTCTTTATTTTAATCTTACCAATTTGGAATTAGGACTTTTTGAATTTGCCCTACAAATGTATCCAGACTAAGCTACCAAAGGGAAAATATTGAACAGGAACAAAACAAAACCAGAGTCGATGAGCTCCTTGCGTGTCCTTGTGCAGGCTGGGCATTTGCACCTCCCCGTTTGCCTGCTTCTGGTCTGCTTCTGTAGCCATATTCAGTCGCGGCAGCGTGGAGGGCTGGGTCAAGGTTTCAGGAGTGCACAGCTGGGGAACGCTTGCTCTGTGAACTGGGGGAACTTGCAGGCCCCGGAACCAGTGTTGGAGCAGAAGTGCGCTGTGCTGGGATGTGTCTATAGAGGAAAAGCCACACTTGCTGAGTTCCGAGTTGAGTGGCAGGAAAAGAAAGGAAAGTCACCTGAGTCCAGAGGCTGAGGTGGAGTAGACTGGGCTCTGCGGATACCTTGGGCTCCGTGGGCTCCGGACCAGGACGTTCCACCTGCCTTTCCTGGAACCCCAGGAGTATCTCGCAGGGTCTGAGGTGACAGCTGGCTATGTGGAGACTTTTTTGTTTGTTTGTTTTTGCCAGTCCTGGGACTTGAACTCATGACCTGGGCACTGTCCCTGAGCTTCTTTTGCTCAAGGCTAGCACTCTACCACTTGAGCCACAGCACCACTTCTGGCCATTTTCTGTATATGTGGTGCTGAGGAATTAAACCCAGAACATGCTGGGCAAGCACTCTACACTAAGCCACATTCCCAGCCAGAGACTGAGTTTTTAATATACTGGGCCTAAGTCCAGAAGTCCCAAGCTAGGTCCAGCCCTGGCCCCACAGGCCACAGAAAGAGACGTAGAGAAAGGAGATTGTCTCCACGGCAGCCATGGGGAGACGGCGCTCAGAGCATCGCCAGTCTCGTGGGTGCAGACATTAGCCTCAGGATGGATGGAGAAAATCCGGGTGGGGTGAGAAAGCCTGCGGAGTTCACAGTCCCGGGTCCCAGTACAGCCTGCTGGGCCCTGAGCTTGGGCTCTGTCCTTGGAGGCATTGTGGAGGCGTTCTCACAGGGTTGTGGGGACAGAACAGAACAAGGAGGTCTCCTGCGATGCTGGATGTTTGCTGGGGGCAGTTTACCTTCCACGCAATGTGCTCGTCTAAATCTTCTCTTTCCTTCTGGAACAAGGTGACGGCGAAGGAACAGCAGCAGAGAACAGCTAACATCACAGGCTCAGATACACAGTTGGGGGTATTAGTCGGTTTTCAGGACCCAGCAGAAGCATGTTCTTGGGTGCCTCTTACATGTGCATGTGTTCTCATGTGTTTGTACACACCAAGGAGTGAGGGACAGGCACACGAGAACCTGGGGGCTCTCCTCTTGTCTCAACCAAATCTTTTCTGTACTGGACAGCAGATTTTTATTTGAAGGAAGGCAGCCTCCCTCTCTTGTCTGAGAAGTCTGAGCCCCTCCCGCAGTGTGGGCAGGAGCTTTGGAAGCAGGAATGGCAGCAGATGGGGATTTTGGAGGCTGAAGGCAGAGGCTACCTGGAGGGCTGTTATGTCTGCAGCTAAGGGGCCAGGCAGGGAGGTGCACGCTGCTGGGCAGGGCCAGGCTGGGCATGCCTGGGTGGGAGGCCCTGGCAGGTGCCCCTGGCTCTGCCAGAAGTCTGGCCCTCCCTACCTCTGCTTGTTTTGCTTTCCTCAGTTTTAGTTAGGGAGTGGCTCCTGCAGCCCGGCTGTCAGGATGAGGCCCAGCCAGTGTCACTGGACCTCACAGAGCAAGAGCCTGAGCGGGACAGGAGGCCGGGACGGGAGGCTGGGGGTGGGAGAAGCCAAACCATGGGTGGTCTCAGCGGGAGTATGAAGCTCCCTGCCACTGTGCCTGCACGACACTCTGTACTTCAGGGTTGGGTGGAGAAGCAAAGGCAAAGATGGTTTGAAAGTGAGAGTAAGGTGCCTCTCAGCTATTGGTGGGTTGGTAGAAGGCTCCAGGGAGGACTTCTTGCCTGGAGACCCACCTTCTGCATGAGACCTTGTCCATGGAGGGGGGAGGAGGGAAGAGGACCAGCTGCCCCATGAGAAGGAGGCTGGGGAATGGACTCATGGAGGGCTTCCTTTGTGTCCCCTTTGGGCCAGTCAGTTTCTTGGTCTCCCATGCATCTGTGTCATTGTTTTCTCAGACAAAGATTTCACGGTTCGGCTGGAGACTGACAAGCGGCTGCACACGGTGGGCGAGCAGGTAGAGTTTCGGTGCATCCTGGAGGCTCAGAACATTCCAGATCGCTACTTTGCTGTCTCCTGGGCCTTCAACAGCTCACTCATTGCCACCATGGGCCCCAATGCTGTGCCCGTCCTTAACAGTGAGTTTGCCCACCGGGAGGCCAAGGGGCAGCTGAAGGTGTCAAAGGAGAGCGACGGGGTGTTCGTGCTGAAGATCTTCCACCTGCGCCAGGAGGACAGCGGCAAGTACAACTGCCGTGTGACGGAGCGCGAGAAGACGGTCACTGGCGAGTTCCTGGACAAGGACAGCAAGCGCCCGAAGAACGTCCCCATCATTGTACTCCCGCTCAGTAAGTAGAGATGCAGTGTGAGCGCCGGGGCCACACAGACTGGCCAGCATCACGGTGGAGAAGGGGGGAGAGTGCAGACCTGAGATGGGGCAGCTGAGTGGAGACATGGCTTTACCTGGCTGGCCACAGGCCCAGAAGAGATCCACCTGAGGAGGAGAGTTAGCCTTTCCCAGGGGTGTCAGGTCCACCCGTGAATTACCAAGGAGTTACCGCCTGGGTATTTCCCAGGAGTAAGTCTCTTGCCCACTGAAATCACATTATTAAAAGTCAGTGGGTTGCCTGTAATCCAAGCTGTTCAGGAGGCTGAGATCTAAGGAGCACAATTCTAATTTACCCTGGTAGGAAAGTCCGTGAGACCACTCTCCAATTAACCACCAAAGGGCTAGAAGTAGAACTATGGCTCAAGTGGTACAGCACCAGCCTTGAGGGGAAAACGGTAAAGGACAGCTCCTAATGGCCTGAATTCAAGTCCCAGTACTGGCACAAAAAAGGAAACAGACACAAAACCCACAAGTAAGTGGGTAGTTAGGGCAGTTGGTTACCATGTGCCAGCCTAGGTTGATTCCAGAATTATAATAAAATGAAGTTCAGTGGTCAGGCTCTCTGGGTGTTTCTGGAGCAACTGGGGAGAGCTACAGCCTGCGGAGGCTGCTGCTGGCACGGGGGGCGGCGGCTCCGCTGGGGATCCCAGCGGCCCGGAGTTGATTCATGTTGTGTTTCAAATGTCCGTTGTGTTTGATGTTCTCATTAATTTCTTTTCTCTCATAGTTCTGTTTTTAGCAAAATAATAATAGACACTTAGGATGCTCCAATTTCAACAAGAGGGTGAAATTTTACAACTAACCTTTAACCTTTCCTCCACTGCCGGGTCGTCCTCTCTCTCAGCTTTAATGATTACGTCTCATGTCCACATTCACACATTCCCAGTATACTCCCGAAAGTGTGAGGTTGGAAGTGTGAGTGGTTCTTTTCTCATAACAGGATATGCTAGGATTCATACTATTTATTAAATGCACACACATACACGCACACATGTACACGCTGGCCTGCCTCATCACCTTGAACTTTGTCTGCCTCTTCTGCTTCTCTCCCTACAGTGCCGGCATGGTGCCTGGCACCAGCTAGGTGCTTGCTTAATCACCGTACAGTTGAACTAATTGAATGCCTACCTACTCTTCCCCGTGCCCTCCGGTCTAACCTTGCATTAACCACAGACTCTCCTTGGACATCTGTGACTAACTCCTCCCGCTTCGCAAGGACGGAGCGAATGGCAGTCTAGCTGCTGTTACCTCCCTCCTCTCCTATGCGACACGCCCCCCCCCCCTTCTCCCAGCCCCTTCCAAGAACTTGTTTGATGATCTGTGGCCTGCTTTTCCAGCAGATGACTGGGTAGTTAAAGTCCCCCAGCACCACCAGAACCTGCCCCAAGGCCACTTGGGTAAGTCTACCAAAGATCAACCGCAATCACACCGGTAATGATGATGCTAATAATAAATCAGATCTTAATGGTGCTTTTCCTCCATGAGAGTCCAAAGTGCTTCCACATAAGTGATCTTTTCACCCGCCCCCTGAGAGGGCTGTGCTACCTCTGTGCTCTGAAGGAGGACAACCCAGGGAGGAGCACTGTACAGGGAGCCCCACCCAGGGAGGAGCAGGGAGCATTATACAGGAAGGATCATACAGGGAGCACCACTCAAGGGCTGGTCCGAGCCCGCTGTCCAGTTGGTCAGCAAGCTTGCAATGGGCATTGAAACCATTAGCTACTAACTCCAGCTCCACTGCCTGGCCTGGCCTCTGTTCCCTCACCCACAGCATCTGGGTTAGGAGCTTCCCAGTGAATACGCCCTGCCTTGCTCACTAGCTCCATCCTCTTTTCACTCCATCCACGAAGCTTGCTTGTTGTCTGCCTGGTTGCTGGCCTGGGAACCCCATGAAGCTCTAGGGGTCAGCGCAGTGCCAGGTTTGGGCTTCTGTGTCAGCTGTCAGTGGCTCTTCTTCTAACCATGTGGTTTTTCCAGACCTCCAAACAGCAGAGAAGCCCTTTGTAAAGAACAGTTCAGACCTTTACAAGAGTCCCAACAGAAGCTGTCACCTGTAGCTCACACCTGTAATCCTAAATACTCAGGGGGCTGAGCTCTGAGGATCATGGTTCAAAGCCAGCCTCAACAGGAAAGTCCATGAGCCTCATCTCCAGTTGGCCAGCAGCCAGCCAGAAGTGGAGCTATAGCTTGTGGTTTAATGCTAGCCTTGAGTGAACATGTAATAGTGTGAGGCCATGAGTTCAAGCCCCATTACCAGCACAAAAACAAAACAAGAGTCTAGCAAGCTGGAAATGAGGGATGGGGCCAGGTCCTGTGTGGGAAGAAGAGTTCCTACATACACCAGAGTTGCTGTCAAACACCTTTGAATTGATTTTGATGAGATTGAGTCTGTAACCTTAAAGGAACTGTTGTTATTCGTGGTAGTAATGAAAGAACACACCTATCTCATCCTCCTGTGGCAAAGGTCTCCTGCAGAATATTGCTTCCCCACCCGCCGCCCCCCCCCCCCGCCCCCAGATCATTTTCATGAGAAACAGATAAAGACTTGTAGAACACTCACTACAATCAGAGCTGAACACCGAGGCTCGCCGCCATCTTTGCCTGTTACTGCCTGTCGGGAGGTAAAGGGGAGAAAAGTCAGTTCAACACACTATTTGTGTTTTGTGTTTCCCTTCCCTTCATGATTGCATGTGCTTCTTAATTTGGGATTTGATTTCATTGATTGGTTTAAAATAATTGGACCTATTTTGTGTGTGAGGCCCCAAATTAGTTATGGTATTACAGTGTGTGCCTTTTAAGACGTACTTGCCCTTTGAACTCAATATAGGTAGTATACATAGTAGTGCATACACTGCTGTTTATAACATAGTGAATGGGAACAATAAAATTAATCTTGATTGTCATTGGCCATTTTTGGAAACACCACATGGAAGGTAATCTATGTCCATTGTCTTGTTCACTTTTTTTTTTTTTTGCCAGTCCTGGGCCTTGGACTCAGGGCCTGAGCACTGTCCCTGGCTTCTTTTTGCTCAAGGCTAGCACTCTGCCACTTGAGTCACAGCGCCACTTCTGGCCATTTTCTATATATGTGGTGCTGAGGAATCGAACCCAGGGCTTCATGTATACGAGGCAAGCACTCTTTCCACTAGGCCATATTCTCAGTCCCCTTGTTCACATTTTTTTTTTTTTTTGGCCAGTCCTGGGCCTTGGACTTGGGGCCTGAGCAATGTCCCTGGCTTCTTCCCGCTCAAGGCTAGCACTCTGCCACTTGAGCCACAGCGCCCCTTCTGGCCATTTTCCATATATGTGGCGCTGGGGAATCGAACTGAGAGCTTCATGTGTAGGAGGCAAGCACTCTTGCCACTAGGCCATATTCCCAGCCCCCCCTTGTTCACTTTTTGATCTCTTAAAAATTCTATAATAGTGCTGGGAATTGTGGCTTAGTAGTAGAGTGCATGAAGCCCTGGGTTCGATTCCTCAGCACCACATAAACAGAAAAGCCAGAAGTGGCTCTGTGGCTCAAGTGGCAGAGTGTTAGCGTTGAGCAAAAAGAAGCCAGGGACAGTGCTCAGGCCCTGAGTTCAAACCCCAAGACTGGCAAAAAAAAAATCTATAATAGCCAGGTGCTGATGGCACACACCTGTAATCTCAGCTACATGGGGGGCTGAGATCTGAGGATCTGTGTTTGGACGAACCTGGGCAGGAAAGTCTGTGAGCCTCTTAGGTCCAATTAACCAGCAAAACGTGGAGCTGTAGCTCAAGTGGTAGAATACCAGTCTTGAGCAAAAACACTAAGGGACAGCCCAGGCCCCAGTACCAGCACACACACACACACACACACACACACACACACACACACACACGAACTTCTCAGTAGACCTGAGGGCATTGAAACCTCTGGGGTTTGATAATTCCATTGAGCTCAGCTAGCAAAGGTCCCAGACCAAGCTGGGGCAGGAGCAGAGCCCTTCTCCCAGACTTTGATGGGAGGACTGTTGCAAGGTAGAGTAGAAGAAGCAAGCCCGGTGCCAGGCTGGGCCTGGCAGAGGAGGTGGAAGACAAGCTGCTGGCTTCTGCGCCCCACACGCTGTGGTCCCTTCACCCACACTCGGCATGACCAGCATCAAAGTACTTCCTGGCACTTGTTTCCTACTTCCTAAATATTACCCTGACTGACTCAAATGCCACACATGAGCTTCTTTTTGGCTGCTGTGGCCATTGATGAGAAAGAGGATGGGGAAGTGTTCTTCTTGCTGGAAATCAAGTTGAAAGTTCAGGCCCACTCTAAACAGTGTCCAGCCCTAAGCATCATGTCATTGTACAAGGTTTCTTAGGTTCTAGTTCCTTTTCAAGTTTTAGGGCCTCATTATCCCAGGCCTCTGCACATACCAGGGAACATTCTAGGTTATCAGCTCTGTAATCGCAACCATCAATGCCCAGAGCCAGTCAAGACAGAGCAGCCATTGTCAGGAGTGTTACATTGCCAGATGCTGAGGATTGTGGTTCAAAGCCAGCCAAGGAAAGAAAGTCCATGAGACTTGCATCTCTAAGTAACCAGCAAAAGGCTGAAAGTGGAGCTGTGGCTCAAGTGGTAGGTTACCAGCCTTGAGCAGAAAAGCCATCCTCTGCGTGCCCTGTCCCCTAGGGTGGTTCCAGTGGCACCCGTCCTCTGTGGTGGTGTACGTGGTGACACTGAGCCTAGCATGGCCCTCTCTCCTCCCCAGAGAGCAGCATTTCAGTGGAGGTGTCCAGCAATGCCAGCACGATCCTGGAGGGCGAGAGCCTGCGGTTCTTGTGCAGCGTGCGTGCAGCAGGCCGGCCGCAGGGCCGCTTCTCGGTCATCTGGCAGCTGGTGGACAGGCAGCACCGCCGCAGCAACGTCGTGTGGCTTGACCGCGACGGCACAGTGCAGTCGGGCTCGGCCTACTGGGAGCGCAGCAGCTTCGGCGCAGTGCAGATGGAGCAGGTACAGCCCAACGCCTTCAGCCTGGCCATCTTCAACAGCAGGAAGGAGGATGAGGGCCAGTACGAGTGCCACGTGACCGAGTGGGTGCGGGCCGTGGATGGCGAGTGGCAGATCGTGGCCGAACGCCGAGCCAGCACGCTGGTCTCCATCACAGCTCTGGGTGAGTGAGGGTTGCGGGGGTGGGGGGGGGTGTCCATGTCCTACCCCTTTCCCTGACTCCTTTCTGTCAGAAGAAAGCATGGCAGCTTCAGAGGGACCCCAGAACCCACACGGGGTGAGGGTGTCTGGGGCTAGCAGCTGCTGGGCTGGGGCACAGAACTGTATTTCTTCATTACTTTGTGTCTGCCTAGGCCAAGCCCTTGAGCTCAGTTGTCTTCATTAAGACCCCACTTAGCCAAGAGATGGTCATTTTTCTTTCATAAGTAAAGGAAAACTAGCAGGTTAGTGACTTTGCCCAAGTTTATGATTTTTTGTGTGTTGTATGCCTGAACTGGGGCTTGAACTCAGGGCCACCTGTTTTCTTTGAGGATTTTTTGCTCAAGGCTGGAACTCTTTCAATTGACACAGTTCCACTTTCGGCTCTTTGCTGATTAAATGGAGATAAGAATCTCCTGGATTTGTCTGCCCTGGTTGACTTTGAACTGAGTTCCTCTGACTTTAGCCTTCTGAGGAGCTAGGATTACAGGGGTGAGCCATCAGCATTGGGTTATGGCTTTCAAAGAACCACACCAGAAAGTCAGAACCCGGAAGATCAGCCCACATCCTAGTGTTATTTTATCATCTACTGTGTTTTATTTACTCCTTGAGACCCCTTATTGAGAAAACCATTTCCCCTTTAGCAGGAAATGAAAATGTACCTTGAGGTTGGTGAACTCCAAAGAGTATAGGGTAGGTAAGGGTGCTTCTGAGATACAGTCAGCGTATGTACAGGTGAAAAGAACAGTGGCTCACTGGGAGACATCTGGTCTGTGTCTGGAGGCTGATGCTCTTACCCAGCACCTTCCCCCTGTCCTGGGACCATGCCACCACCTTCCTGCAGGTGGCGCTGTGGAGCTCCCAGTGAAACGGCAGCTGGAAACAGAGCTGCCCCAAGCCATTTCCTCTCATCCTACCCCAGATTAGGCTTTGCTTTCCAAAATCCTCATCCTGAAGATGCTCGTGCTTTCTACAGCGTTACATAGCTCATATCTCTGTCTCTGGAAACTTCCTCCAGGGACTTGAGTTTCCTGGATTTCTATCCTCTGTGCCTGGGGTGAGCCCTCGGAGGTGGCCTCTGTGTGCAGTCACCTTCCATGCGCTCCCAGGTCATGACACCAGAACAGCAGGGACATGCCCACAGCCGTGGCCTGTGATAGTGGCACGTGCCTGAGAGGGAGGCTGGGGGCACCCTGGCACTGGCAGGTCCCATCCCCCCAGAGCCTCTTGTGCTCCCCGAGTGCCGGTGTAGACGCCCAGGAACTGTCACAGCCTCCTGAGGTTCAAGGAGCAGCCTTGGAGGCTCCAGCTTTTTGCAGGCTACTTGGAGATAAGAGTCTCAGGTTCTTGTTCAGGCTGGAACCTGCGGCCCTCAAATCTCAGCTTCCTGAGTAGCTGGGATTACAGGCCAGAGCCACCAGCACATAGCTATACCTCTATCTCTTGACTTAGGGAAAGGGGGTGGGAGCGAAGCAGTGTGCCCACTCCCAGCAGGTGAGCACTGCCCTCCTGGCACACCCCAGCCTGGCATGGGGCAGTGCTCTTTCGGTAGTGGATGCTGCTTTATTGTTACAGTCGGTGCCCTAATTGGGGTTAGTATTTCACACTGGCACCGTGCAGAGTTAGGGGCTGGTGAAGGATATGGGAAGCTCTCAGCCCACTGAAGACTGCAGAACCCCAAAGCTTAGACTTGTCTCTCCCCCAGGCTCACCACCTGCTGAAGGTCACCCCCCAGGTTTTGTGGGGGAGTTGGAGGAGGGACAGGTGACCTCAAGTGCCCCTTAGGGGGCACTGTACACTGGGGGAGGGGGTCACTCTAAGTCAATGAAGTTGGTTTTGTGGACTTCTTGGTTGGGTGTGGGACCCTGGGGTTCTCATAGTTCAGGCTCGGTGGCACCAACCTAGCGTGGCAACTCCTTCCTGCCACGGCCATGTGGATGTTTCCCACATTGTTCTCAGTCCATACAAAAACATCAGCATGGGCAGCCAACGAGGGCAGGCCTTGAAACTGGCACACACCAGTGATGCTGAGGGCCGTGTGCCCTCGTTCTAGAAGGGGGTTTGCCACACCTGCACATGGGGCCTTGGGAGGGGTTTGGGCTAGGCTGGTGTGGCCTTTTCTAAAGTCATACGCATGCATGGGAGAGGGAAGCCCAGAGACTATGGACCCCCCCCCGGAGGGTGGTCCAAGGGAACAATCCAGCTCTGGGGGCCGGAGCTCCCGACTGACCCCTGCTTGCCCCCCAGACACAGGCTTTGCGGTGACGGCCATCTCAAGGACACCCGGGGTGACCTACGGCGACTCATTCGACCTGCAGTGCATCATAAAGCCACACTACCCTGCCCGTGTCCCGGTGTCGGTGACATGGCGCTTCCAGCCCGTGGGCACCGGGGCCTTCCACGACCTGGTGACCTTCACGCGGGATGGCGGGGTCCAGTGGGGGGACAGGTCCTCCACCTTCCGCACGCGTACTGCCATTGAGAAGGCTGAGGCAAGCAACAGCGTCCGCCTGAGCGTCAGCCGGGCCAGCGACACGGAGGCGGGCAAGTACCAGTGCGTGGCGGAGCTGTGGCGCAGGAACCACAACAACAGCTGGACACAGCTGGCCGAGAGAACCTCTAACCTGCTGGAGATCCGGGTGCTGCAGCCAGGTGGGTGTCAGCAGAGGCGTGGGGCTGCAGATGCGCGCTGAGGGATGCGGGGGCATGGGGGGGGGCACAGGAGACACATGTTGGGGCATGCTCATGTCAGGTGACAGGAGACAAGAGCAGGGGAGTATGTGTGAGCCCCACCCATGGCCTCCATGTGCCCCTCCCCTGATGGCCCAGCCCAGCCCAGCGCCCTCCTGCACTCATTGGCTGCTGCTCTGGAACCATTTGGGGGCAAAGTTGTGGTCCTCAGAGCACTTCACGCTGCACCCTCCCAGGACACCATCTGTTCCCAGCATGGCCCAGCAGTGCCTTGCTGTGGTATCCCCTCCCTCCCTCCCTCCCTCCCTCCCTCCCTCCCTCCCTCCCTCCCTCCCTCCCTCTCTCCTCTTTCCCTTTCTTTGTACCAGTACTGTGGCTTGAACTCAGGGCTTCACGCTCTCCCTTAGCTCTTAGGTTGAAGGCTGAACCTCAACCACTTGAGGCACGCCTCTAATTCCAGCTCCTGCTGTGGATTAGAGATTAGAGTCTCAGGCTGTTTCTGAACTGGGATCCTCAGGCCTCAGCCTCCTGAGTAGGGTCTTGTGGTTTTGAACATGGGGACAAGCCGTGGTTGGCCTGGGACTTAGACTTTCCCTGGTCAGAACTGCCACTTGCCCTTGGAGGCTGGGATGTGCCAAGGCAGGCGCCCCAGGCTCAGGGGCCTCCAGAGTACTCGCACACTCCCTTAAGTGTTACTGTCTCCTTTATTAATTATATATTGAGCACTTAATGTTTTCCAAGAAGCTTCCTGTTTTGTGTGTATGTGTGTGCGTACGTGCGTGTGCATGCTCCATTACTGGGGTTTGAACTCAGGGTCTGGGTGTTGTCGCTTAGCTTTTTTGCTCAAGCCTGGCACTCTGCCACTTGGGCCACACCCGATTCTGACTTTTTGCTGGTTAATTGGAGATTATGTCATGGACTTTCCTTTGAACTGGGGTCCTCACTCAGATCTCAGCCTCCTGAGTGGTTGGGCTGACGGGTGTGAGCATGGGTGCCTGGCTCGTCCTCTCCCTGCGTGTGTGTGGGTGCTGGTGCTCTCCTGTGGCCTGGGGCGTTGGAAGCCTTGCGGGCTGGCCGGGCTGGAGGTGGGTCCCGTCCTGCTGGGGCTTAGCTGCTGCCAGAAGGCAGCCTTGGCTTCTAGTGTCCTCACCTCAGATCTGTAGTGATGGGGAGGGTATGATTTGAACCAGGTGCCTTACTGAAAAGCAGTTGGGTATGAGAATCTCTGGCTTGTACTGGACACCTCCTGTGCCATCACCTTCCAGGATGTTAGCAAATCACTCATTAATAACTTAAGTTTCTTTCTCACCACGCAGTGCCAAGAGGGGATGTAGAGTGATCCAGTTTGCAGATGCCCCTGCTACCACAGGTTATGTCAGGGAACAATAGCACCCGTGGCCCACAATTAAGAGGTGGAGCAGGATTTAAGTCTGGCCCTGGGGTGCAAGGTCTTAACTTTATTCTGTTATGTACTTGAAGCAAAGCAGTACATTTTTACTTCCATATTTTAATTTTTTTTGTACTGGTACTGAGACTTGAACTCAGGGCCTCATGTTCTCACTCGGCTTTTTGTCTCAAGACTGGCACTCTATCACTTGAGCCACATAAGCAAGTCAAAGAAAATGCCCTCGCTGACCCAAGCTGCTGGCTTAGCATGAAGGCCATGGGTTTGGCAGCGCCCAGAGGGTCTTAGATATTCACCTGACTCCCCATCGCACCACCCCGTCCAGCAGAATCCCCCCACCAGCAAGCGGAGGCTATCCTCCTGGAAGCTGTTTACTGCTCTGTCAATCTTAATGTGCAATATTTAATAGCCAGACCAAGAGATGGTCGTAAACATTTGGAAAACGAGGGCTGACATTCCCTTATTGCTTCTCTATTAACGACGTATAATTGGAGAGTGTTTCTGGAACTTGAGGAAATCAGCAGGGAACAAGGTAATGCTGGCGTGCAATTCAAAAGAGGAAAGAACGGTTTGCAGTTAAGAATGCAGATCAGGTGCTGTGGCTCACACCTGTAGTCCTGGCTCCTCAGGCGAGTGGGACCTGAAGATTGCAGTTCAAAGCTAGCCTGGGCAGAAAAGTCCATGAGACTCTTATCTCTGGTTACCCACCAAAGAGCTGAAAGTGGAGCTGTAGGTGAAGTGGTAGAGCACTAGCCTTGAGCAAAAAAAAGCTAAGAGGCAGTGACCAAGCCCTGAGTTCAAACCCCAGTACTGGCACAGAAGGGAGGGAGGGAGGAAGGGAAGACAGCCAGGATTCAGAGCTGTGGGGGAAGGCGAGGTCGCCTACAAGGCCCTGGCCACAGACGATGGCTGGTCCTCCCTGGCTTCTGAGTTGGGAGCAGCCATGAGCTGACCATTCCTGAGTCAGGCCTGCAGCACATCTCGGTGCCTCTCTCCATCCAGCTCTGGTCACTTCACAATATGTTCACATGAGAAGGGGGGGTGGGGAGCGCTTTGAAGCCCATGACTCTTTGGTTCAGCCTGAGCCTGTGCCTGTGCCTGAACTAGAGTTGGGCCATGGGAGGCCGTTACTGTAGCAACAGAGGTCTCCTTAGTAACTGCTGCAAATAGAACCTGGCCCCAGTGATACATTTCAAAGTGCTTTCTACTCTTTACCAAACAATGCGGTTTGGGGGTGAGCACCAGCTAATGCCAGTGGTGTGGTCTGCCCCAGTCATCCGCCCCCTGAAAGCAGTGGGAAGGGGCTGGTGGGAAGGAGCCGGTGCTCTGATGTCGCAGGAAGTAATTGCAAAGCCAACTGGCCAAGCTGTGGCCAGCCGCCCAGCTTGGAGGGTGGAGCCTGGCCCCAGGTCTCAAGGTGCCCTGAAGGACTTGTTGTGTGTGGAAAGGAGGGGGGATAGAAAGTCAGAATCCTAGAAGGTTGTGGTTGTGGGCCTTCTCGGTGAAGGGGTTTATGTGCTTTCTGTGTGGTTCTTTGTTTTTCTTTATTTTTGTGTGTGTGTGTGCCTCGTGATCTCACTTGGCTTTTTAGCTCAAGGCTGGTACTCTACCACTTGAGCCACAGCTTTTTTTGCGGGGGGTGGGGGGAGTTGATTGGAGATAAGAGTCTCACAGGGTTATGCCCAGGCTGGCTTTGAACTTCGATCCTCAGCTCTCACCTCCTGAATAGCTAGGTTCTTGTCTCAGAATTCAAAGTTCTTCATGAAAAGAGTCTGTCCAGCAGCTGGAGATGTGTCCTCAGAGCTGCTTTTGCATGAAGGTGCTGGGTGCAGAGTGCAGCCACGCTTTAGCCAGCTAAAGACTGCATCCATCCAGAACATTCTCCAGGGTTGCTGGGTATCAGGCCAGAGCTGCGAAAAGACTTGACTCCTGGGACTCTGCGCCTGGTGCTGTGTTGTTTTTTGTTTTTTGTTTTTTTTTGGCCAGTCCTGGGGCTTGGACTCAGGGCCTGAGCACTGTCCCTGGCTTCTTTTTGCTCAAGGCTAGCACTCTGCCACTTGAGCCACAGCGCCACTTCTGGCCGTTTTCTGTATATGTGGTGCTGGGGAATTGAACCCAGGGCCTCATGTATACGAGGCAAGCACTCTTGCCACTAGGCCATATCCCCAGCCCCTGGTGCTGTGTTGTAAGCAGGCCAGCACTGGCGGGGGTCACAGCCCAGGAGGTGCGTCCTGGGTCTGGATGCAACTTCTGCTCCTGTGGCATTAGGAAAAGAAGTCCCAGCTGGACACGCTAAGTGCTCACGCCTGTAATCCCAGCTACTCAGGAAGCTGAGATCTGAGGACAGAGGCTCAAAGCTAGCCTGAGCAAGTCTGTGAGATTCCTAGTGCCCTCCCTCAAAAAGCTGGGTGTGGCTGCCACCACTGTTTGAAGCAGGGATGAGGTCTGGGCAGGATTATGCTGTAGCTGTGTGGCTCCGAGTGGCCAGGGAATGAAAGTGGCCAGGGCCTATGCCAGGGGCAGTACCAGGTAGCAGGTTCCAAACCAGGAGTGGGGTGTCGTACTTTAGGGCCTGGACATCCCTATGTCCCCTCTGCCCCCACTGACCCATGGGGGCCCCTCAATGACCCCATACCCCCCGTGCCCCCCTCCGTGTCCCTGCTGACCCCCGTGTCCCCCACATTCCTCCACATCCCCACTGACCCCCGTGTCCCTGCTGAATCCTGTGCCCCCCCGCCCCATGTCCCCACTGAATCCCATGTCCCCCCGCATTCCTCCAACATCCCCGCTGAACCCCGTGCCCCCTGCATCCCCCCACGCCCCCGCTGACCTCCGTGTCCCTGCTGAACCCTGTGCCCCCTGCATCCCCCCACGTCCCCGCTGACCCTCCTGTCCCCTCGCCCCGTGGCCCCCCGCCCCCTGTCCCCGCTGACCCGGCTTACCTGCTGATCCCCGTGCCCCCCCGCCCTGCGTCCCCGTTGACCCCCGCGGCTCCGCTGACCCCCCACGACCCCCCGCCCCGTGTCCCCGCAGTGACGAAGCTGCAGGTGAGCAAGTGGAAGCGCACGCTGGCCGTGGTGGAGGGCGGCTCCATCCAGCTCAACTGCTCGGTGCGCGCGCAGACCAGCGCGGATTCGCGCTTCGCCGTGCTGTGGTACGTGCACCGCGCGGCAGACGCCGATGGCAAGCTCATCCTCAAGACCACGCACCGGGCCGCCTTCGAGTACGGCACCTACGCCGAGGAGGCGCGCCTGCGCGCGCGCCTGCAGCTCGAGCGCCTGGCGGCCGGCGGCCTCTTCAGCCTCACGGTGCACCGCGCCGAGCTGGGCGACAGCGGCAGCTACTACTGCCACGTGGAGGAGTGGCTGCTCAGCCCCAACTACGCCTGGTACAAGCTGGCAGAGGAGGTTTCGGGACGCACGGAGGTCACCGTCCGGCAGCCAGGTGGGGCGGGGCGGGGCTCTGCATGCCAGGGGGCGGGCTCTGCGCTGGGGTGTTGGGGGCGGCAGGCTCTACGGTCGTCCCAGGGCGGGGAGAAGCTGCTGCCCTTCACAGTGGTCCAGCGCCCGCGGTGGGGCTGCCGGCTTTAGCTTAACCCGCCCAGGTCTCTGCTTCCTGGCCTCCACTACCCTCCAGCCATAGCTGAGTAAGTCGCGAGGCAGGCCTCACACGGAAGCCGCCGATCCGCAGCTGATCCATTCGGCCCCTGCCGCCCTCCCGAGGCTCCATTGTGGGGCCCCACGGCCCGTGCGAGCAGACCCACAAGTCCGGATGTGGCTGGCCACTGCCCCTCCTCTCCTGAGGACGCTGCCTGTCCATGAACCTTGCTGCCGAGGCTGGCCTTCAATTGCGGTCCTTCTTCCCTCGGTCTCCCGAGTAGCAGGGACGGTGGGCATGAGCCGCCAGTGCCCGGCTTTGAGTTTGCTCCTCTTGGGAGATGGGGTCCCACACGCCCCTCCGTCAGCCGTGCCCCGTGGCCTGCGCTCACCACGTGGGCTGTGTCAGGACAGGGCACGAAGCATAGGGCCCTAAGCGTTTGTGCTGCCTGTGTGGGGCAGTGGTGGGAAGGCGCCTGTGACCCCCGCGGAAGAGGCCCCTCTGGCCTCTGGCACTCTGGCCCTTGCCCCTCTGCGCGAGCCTGCTCACGCCCCGCCCCCGTGCATGTGCATCCGCCCCGCCTCTCCGCGCGCACGCGCTCACATCCCGCCCTCTCCACAGACAGCCGCCTGAAGCTGAGCCAGGTGCACGGCAATCTGTCGGTGCTGGAGACACGGCGGGCGCAGCTGGAGTGCGTGGTCCTTAACCGCACCAGCTCCGGGTCGCAGCTGGCCGTGGAGTGGTTCGTGTGGAAACCCAACCAGCCTGAGCGGGAGACGCTGGCGCTCCTGAGCCGCGAGGCCACCTTCCGCTACGGCCCTCAGGCGGCCAAGAACCGGCTGCAGGGCCGGCTGCACGCTGAGAGCCCAGCCCTAGGCGTGTACCGGCTGCAGGTGGACAACGTGGCTGTGCAGGACAGCGGCACCTATGGCTGCCGGGTGGAGGAGTGGCTGCCCGGGCCCAGCGGCGCCTGGTACAAGCGCGCGGAGGACACCGCGGGCCCCACCGCCCTGACGGTCCTGCGGCCAGGTGAGGGTTGTGGGGGAGACTAAGGGCCCTGGGGCTGGGGGCGGGGTGAGGGGCAGCGCCCATGGCTCCCTGCGGGGGCGGGGTGTGGTGGGGGTGGCCGTTCCCCCACAGGATTCCGTCAGCTCGCAGGTCACCTGCAGGGTCGGGTACAAGCATTTGTGCGCAGCAGCACTGCGCGGGCTTCCTTGTGCTTGGGATATTGTAAGACTTTGGCCTAAGGTGGTTTGAGTTCTGGTTGTTTTGTGTCTGTGTGTGTGTGTGTGTGTGTGTGTGTGCCAGTTCTGGGACTTGAACTCAGACTCTCTAGCTCATTTGCTTGCTAGGCTGGTGCTATACCACTGGAGCCACAGCTCCACTCACAGCTTTTTGGTGGCTAGTTGGAGATAAAAGTCTCACAGACTTTCCTGTCTGGGCTGGCTTTGAACTGTGATTCTCCTGAGTGGCTAGGATTATACTGGTGTGAGCCCCGGTGCATGGCTGGAACTTCTCCTTGGCTATCTGCACACCCCTGCACACGGCCTCTTGTGCTCATGTGTGGACATATGATGCACGTTTTGCTTGTGTGAATCCATAGTTCAGCCCCTCCTCTCTGTCCCGTGTCCAATCCCACCAGACACCGCCCTCCAAGTGGACTCGGTGGTCCCCAACGCCACCGTGTCAGAGAAGGCCTCCTTCCAGCTGGACTGCAGCATTGTGTCCCGCTCCAGCCAGGACTCCCGCTTTGCCGTGGCCTGGTATTCCCTAAGGACTAAGGCCAGGGGGAGAAGGGGCAGCCTTGGTATGGAGAGCGAAGAGGAAGAGGAGGAAGAGGACATGGAGGAGCAGGACAAGGAGCCAGAGGAGCCCGCAGAGCGGACAGTGCTGCTGAGTGTGGGCCCAGACGCTGTCTTCGGCCCTGAGGGGGTGCCCTGGCAGGGCCGGCTGCGCTTCCAGAGGCTCTCGCCAGTGCTGTACCGGCTCACTGTGCTGCAGGCCAGCCCCCACGACGCGGGCAACTACTCCTGCCGCGTGGAGGAGTGGCTGCTGGGCCCACAGGACTGGTACCGGCTCACAGAGGAGGAGTCTGCCCCCGTCAGCATTCGAGTGCTGGACTCTGGTGAGTCTGCTCCTGGGGGAGGGTTGCAGCCCCAGCGTTCATGTGTGCTTGTTTGAGAGGGCCAGTCCTGGGCTTGAGCTCAAGGACTGGGCTTTGTCCCTGAGCTCTTTTGCTCAGCTAACTCCACCACTCGAACCACAGTGCCATTTCCAGTTTTCTGGTGTTAATTGGAAATGAGAGTCTCACAGACTCTCCTGCCTGGGTTGACTTTGAACCATGATCCTCAGCTCTGAGCCTCCTGAGTAGCTAGGATGAGAGGTGTAAGCCACAGTGCCTGACTGCCCTGGGCAGTGGAGGGGAAAGCAGAGCAGGGCGAGAGTACTGCCGTGCACAGAGCCATGGGGACGGGTTTCTGAGCATGGGGGGCCCAGAGGTGAGCTGGCAGCTCCAGTTTCCAGAGAAAACTGCAGGCTCTGAGATCTGAGAGGCCAGGAAAGCACTGGTGGCTCTATTGAGCCCCCTTGCGGCCCCCATCTTGCAGCCCCAGGCTGGTGTCAGTGCCTGCCTCCCTCACTTGCGTGTCACAGTGGCATTGGGGTTGACATCATGTATCTGGAGTCGTGTGTCCAGCGCCTGCAGCGAGTAGGGCCGTGTGCGATGCCACAAGAAGGGTGAGAGGTGGAGACAAGTGCAGGGAGACAGGTGTCACACTGGTTTCCATGGTGGTGCTAGGTGTGGTCAGGTCACAGCCAGCTTGTCTGTGGGATGGGCTCACTGCCATGGGTGGGGAGGCGTGGCCCAGAGCAGGGCCCTGTGGGGAGTGTGTGTGGCTGGGCGTGGTTGTCCGGCCTCATGGACCTGGGTCCTGTGTCCTCTCTAGGCCCCACGCTGCAGTCTCTCATCTGCTCCAACGACGCACTCTTCTACTTCGTCTTCTTCTACCCATTCCCCATCTTCGGCATCCTCGTCATCACCATCCTGCTTGTGCGCTTCAAGAGCCGGGGCGCAGGCCGGAGCGCAGATGGGAAGAACGGGGTGCCACTACTATGGATCAAGGAGCCACACCTCAACTACTCCCCGACCTGCCTGGAACCCCCTGTGCTCAGCATCCACCCCGGGGCCATAGACTAACGGGGCCCAGTGGGGCCACCAGACAGCGTGCGCACCCATCGCGGCCGCTGAGGAGATGTCACTTGCAAAGCATCCCTGTGACACCATCACGGTGTGACATACCTGATGGCATCCGGTGGTTCTGGTCATCATCGCCGTCGGTGCCATGTTGGGACCCGGCCACTGTTGCTTCCTAGTTTGGGGTCTGTGTAAGTCCTGATGGCTCAATGGCATCATGTAGCTCTGGTGACACCATGCATCGCCAGCACTGGGCCTTTGCCACGGCTCCTTCTAGACCCTTCCATTTCTTCTTGGGCTTCCACAGTGCAGAGAGCAGATCCAAGACCACTCACAGCACAGGGGTGTGGTGACTGGCATCACCAGGGCCTTCTGGGACCTTCTGGGTTTGCACACTTGAAAATGCCATGCCAGAACCAATACACGCCCAAACACTTTGGGGTTGTTTTTTTTTTCCTATCTTAACAAGACTTGAAAACTGTGTGGCAAGGCCCTGCATGGCAAGGCCCTGCGTGGCTCATCTCTCTTTGGCTTGAACACAGGAGCCGCTCTGTCCTGGGGATGAAGCCTTGTTCTGCTTCCAGGAACTGCAGGGCGAACCCTGCAGTACATCAGGACCAGTGGCACCCAGCCAGCTGTTGGGGAGCAGAGTAGCGGGGGGGGTGCACCTCATCCTTGCTAAAAAAAAAATGAGAGCCACCAGGAAATGACCGCAGACTGTGGGTCCTATGCTCCAGCGACCATGAGTGCATTTGATCAGAGCTGATGACTGGAAGAGACGCCAGGCAGGCTAACTGGCCAGTCTATGCAAGTGCAGCCTCCACCCCAGGGCCGAGCACGGGGCTCTGTCCTCAGGTGCTTTGCCAAGCTCAGAAAGAGACTGCCAGGGCTGGGCCCTGGCCCATGCCGCCACTGTACAGTGTGCTGTGAACAGATGAGGGGCCGCCTTCCCGGTGGCAGAGCGCTATGTTTCCAACCCCACCCCCCCCACTGTCCCCAGAGACACTGCCGTCTTTCTTACTCCCTGAGTCCCTATCACCATGTCTCACTGCCCAGAGAGCACGGGCTGAGGGAGTCCTCCATGATCCTAGCCAGGGAGCCAGGCGCACACCTTCCATCCAGCACGCAGGAGGCAGAGTGGGGAGGTGCAGAGTTCAAGTCCAGTGCGGGCTCCATAGTAAGGCCCTATCTCTAGAAAAAAAAGAGAAGAGGAGGGTGGGAGGGCAGTAGGTTCTGGTCAATGCCTCAGCTCTGTAGGGAGCACTGTTAGGGGAGGCAGGTCCTTCCCTTTCCTCCCTTTTTTTCCCTTTGTGCTGATACTGGGACATAAACTGGGTACTGTCGATTAGCTTCCCTGCTCAAGGCTTGCGCTGTACCACTTGAGCCACAGCTCTGCCGCCAGCATTTTGCTGGTTCACCGCAGATAAAGTCTTTTAGATTTTCTGCTCAGTCTGACTTCAGACTGCAATCCTCTGATCTGGGCCTCCGGTGTCCTGGTTTTAGATTCTGTGCCCCATGTTGGGCAAGGTGCTTTGGGCTCTCCCAGAACTTCAGGTGCCCCCTGGAGGGATGGGTGAGGCCCTTCCTGGGCACGTGCGCCCCTCTCGTCCACACGGCACAGCCCCATGGGCTTCCATTTGGGAGGAAAAGGAAAGACTTCTAGAATGAAGTCTGAGGAGTCCAGTAGAGCCAGATCTTGAGAGTAGACTTGAGGGGCTCCAGGGAGGGGCGGGGGTGCTGCACAGAACGCTTTTGCCCTGCTGGCTCATTTCAGGGGTGCAGGCTGGGGGGAGGAGCAATGCGACTCAAGACAAGGACAGCTCTTCTCTTTCCTGCCTGAGTAAAAAGGTACCGTGGCTGGAATGAGACCGCAGGTCGTCAAGCCTGTAACAGTGTGGGAAATCTGAAAGGAAAAAAACCCAAATCCAGTATTTTAGTAATTGCGCGTCTTTTTTCCCTGTCTTCTCTATGGGGCTGGGGAAAAGAGGTTGAGCTTTTTAAGCTTTCTATGAACATTGGTTCTGTAAACATTTCTGTGGAAATGTGACGTCCTGACGGTGGTGGCGCCCCCTGGTGGCTGCGTGGCTGCCGTGCTCGCCGTCCACCCGAGCGAGCGAGAGAACCCAGTGGCATTTGTGAAGACCTGCAGCGTGCTGTGTGCAGTGCAGCTGTGCTTGTGCCCCGCACCCCAGGCGCTTTCCGAGGCCTGCCCGGGACACAGAGATGACCCAACCGCACCCCACTTTCGCTGGGGTGCTTCCGTAGCAAGTTTTCATATTCTTTACAAACAATGGTTTCTCTGCAGTTGATTATTGAAAAAAAAAAAAAAAACGGGGTAAAAAAACCCAGTCGTGGTAGAGAGCTGTTGTTTTTTGTGTTTTTGGTTTTTTTAAAAAGGAAAAACTATTTGTAAGATGTTGCACTAAAGCGTTTTTATATAACCTCAGAGAAGTGTAGTAAATTATCTTGACAATACTTGCGTGTCCTGATGTTGGCCTGTTCCTTCCACTGAGTGAGTGCCCAGCACTTTCCCTGTGCTTCCTTGTCTAGATTTCTGCCTTAGCGTTGGCCTGCTAAGACCCACACTCAGCTCTCTTGTTAGGCTGGTACTCTACCATTTGAGCTGTGCCTCCAGCCTAGTTTTTTGCTGGTTAATTGGAAGTAGAGTCAGATTCTTTTGTGTGGACTGGCTTTGACCCTTAGCCCTCTGATTCTCAGCCTCCTGAGTAGTTAGAATTACAGGCATGAACCTCTGGTTGTCTATTAGGTATCGTTTGCCAATTTTTTTCTCCCTGTGTGCTTTCTGTTAGGAAGTACATTTTTAAAAAAAGGAGGTGGGAATCAAGTGTGATACAGAAAGATTCCCTTGGGGAAGTCCATCCAGTGTTGAGAAATGAATGTTTTCCCATGAGGTGTCCAATGAAAATGGCGAAGTTTGTGAAGGGTGCAGGCAGGCGGGGCCTTGCTCACTGTGGTGACATTCTAAGCTTTGTAAGTATTTCCAGCCAGGCACTTGTGGCTCTCGCCTGTAACCTAGCAGCTTAGAGGCTGAGATCAGAGGATTGTGTCAAAGCCATCCGAGGCAGGCCGGTTCTGGAGCTGCTGCTGGTGTGCAATACTGCAAATGTACACTGGGTGTCACTCTTGCACAAGAGACTGCCCAGCTGTAGCTCCTGAGGAGCCAGGCCAGGCATGGGTGGGG
Organism: Perognathus longimembris pacificus; assembly: GCF_023159225.1. NCBI lineage: Eukaryota > Metazoa > Chordata > Mammalia > Rodentia > Heteromyidae > Perognathus > Perognathus longimembris. The sequence goes on along the minus strand of NC_063167.1, from coordinate 70,769,502 downwards.
CGTGGCACCCTGGTGCAGAGGTCTCCCTGAGAAATACATTCCAGCCAGCCCCACCGGCTCCTTCCTGCTTGTCAGCCTAACTACTCAGGAGGCTGAGATCTGAAGAGCGCAGTGCAGAGCCATCCCAGGCAGACCAATCTGAGAAATCGTGGTCTTCAGTTAGCCAACCAAAAACCAGAAGTGAAGCTGCAGCTTAAGAAGTAGAGCCACCAGCCTTGAGCAAAGAAACTTAAGGGAGAAGGCGAGTGTGAGAGCATGCACACACACACACACACATACACACACACACACACACACCCCTGAAGGAAATTAGACTTTTCAAAACAATACATGTGAATGAATGGTAATTCTTTCTCAGTTGGGGGAGGGAGGTGTGTCAACATCAACCAAACCTGAACTAGCACCATCAACCACAAATATTTCTTGAACGGGCTTTCTTTCTTGGAAGTAGTGTTATGGGGTTCGAGGGAGAAGATTCCACGTCCCTCCAAGACTCCACCACACAGAGACAGTCTCAAGCAAAAAGATGAATTTATTAGGGAAGTAAAATGCGAACTGACTGGCCAGGGATGCAGCACAGACTCAGGAGCTGTAACTGCGACTTGTAGCAGTCCTTGAGTTGGGGTTTATAAAGGTTGAAGCTACATATTCTATAGCAGGTGGTCACATAGCACTGATGCAGGACATTAATGCAGGGGGTAGAGCAAGTCACAAATGGGTTAAGCAAGCCGTTTATAGAAGCAGAATTTCGGGGTCAGGTTGACCTAATATCAACTTTAACAATTTTTACCATGTTCTCCTCCTAATATCACTAAGCAAGCATGAGCGGGCTAAAACAATCCAGTACTCAATCATAAGTGGACTGACCTGACAGTCGCCATGGCATTTTTGTAACCACTACTATAGTTGCTACCTAGATACAGAGAGGAACAAGGGCTGCATATATTTTTAAATGTCAACCTATAAGGAACTAGTCTGAAGGGTGGGGGTACAGTCCTCTAGCACAGAGTCACCGCCAGGGTTGAGAAGCTGCTATAATTCTAATACTAAAACTTACTATATTTCTAACTCTAAAACCCCAGGCACCTAGTTCTAAGAAAACGTAGGGATCCATGCTTACTATGTTTACACTTTGTTTCATTTGGGGGGGAGGGGGACTTAGACATTCAAGATGGACTCAGCTCTGCTCCCCCCAACAGCAGGAGCGTTACTAATTTGGGCCCTGAGTTGCATCATGGCTGGGTTTCTGCCTCCACAGGTTCCTATTAACCTTTCCATCCTTCCAGAACATGGCTACCTACAGCTCCAGCCAGACCGGATTTCCAAGCCGCAGCTGGCCTGGTGTGTGGTGGCCGCACGGGGGACCCTGGGCCCGGGGCGCCTTGGGGACAGTGACGCTGCTCCTGGAGCTTGGGGTCCCAGCCTGTGAGGACCCTTCTGGTGGGGGGCTGGGGAGACAGCTGTGGCCTGTCACAGCCAATGGGCCTCGGCCTGCAGCTGCTGAGGCTCCTGCCTTGGCGCTCCCTCTCCCTGCCTCGGGAAGAACTCAAGCTGGAGAAGGGGAGCATGTGGCCTGGGGGCCAGGGAGCATTTGGTCTCTGCCTGTCCCATGCTCCCACTGGACGCGGCGGGCCTTGTGTGGTGCTGTGGCTGTCTTGGAGGCGCCCGGCGCAGCACTGGAGAATAAGCGGGGCTTCCACTATCTGTCCTCCTCCTCTTCCTCCCCTTCTTTGTTCTTGATGGTGATGCCAAGGTTTTCTTATTTATTTATTTATTTGGGCCAGTCCTGGGGCTTGGACTCAGGGCCTGAGTACTGTCCCTGGACTCAGGGCCTGAGTACTGTTTCTGGCTTCTTCTTGCTCAAGGCTAGCACTCTGCCACTTGAGCCACAGCGCCACTTCTGGCCATTTTCTGTATATGTGGTGCTGGGGAATCGAACCCAGGGCCTCATGTATACGAGGCAAGCACTCTTGCCACTAGGCCATATCCCCAGCCCAAGGTTTTCTTTTTTTTTATAATTTATTAATTAAACAAAAATTTTTTGACAAGGTGTTGTGCAAAAGGGGTACAGTTGCATAGTAGGGCAGTGTGTACATTTCTTGTGATATCTTACACCCTGTTTTTCTTTCCCTTCCATAGGTCAGGTAGACATATATACAATACACAATGTACCAAGAACATATACAGTAGCCACGTGGCCTGCGCCAAAGAAAATTCACCTAGGGCTTTAAATGTAATGTCTACAATAGACAATATGTCGACAATAGTCTTATATGAACGTACATACATAGCTTTTGAGCTATTGTGATCCACTGAGAGGTCAATTTTTGACCTTTATATGTTGAGTAGTTGTTTGGTTTTAGTTACGTAGTGTAGTGTCGCTGACCCAAACCTGTGGGAAATACCATTTGACAAGAGGTTTTTGGTTTCACAGACCTGGTCTCTACTGTCTCCCCCTGCCCCCATGTTAACAGTCATATATCAGGGAGATCATGCCCCCTTTGTTTTCTGTGTTCTAGATGCCAAGATTTTCAACTCCAGGCTTCATTGCTAAACTGTCCCTTTACAGATGGGGCTGCCCCTCCCTCCCTGTGACCCTTTCTTATGAAGCAATTTATGCAGGAAGGTCTATTTTTGCCCCAAGCTGACCTCAGACCACAATCTTCCTCTCTCTGGCCTCAAGTGAGACATGCAGGTCACTTCGGTCCTAGTCCTTATTGTCAAGATGAGGGGGTTGGATTTCCCCGTGGCTGCTTCATGTGGAAATGCCAGGCTGATCCACAGAGCACCATGGAGGCTATCCCTGTCCCCACTCAGGTCCCGTGACTCCATGTGACGGCACAGAGCAGGTGTCAGGATTCAGGGCAGCAGTGACACAATGCTCCTGGCACCTTCACGGCAGGCAGGAGGGCAGGGCCTGGGACTCTGGACCAAGCTGGCATCAGTGTGGTAGGGGCAGGAAGGGCAGGAGGGCATTGCCTGGGGCCCTGGGCCAGGCTGGCATCTGGGTGTGGCTGTGGCAGGAAGGGCAGGCAAGCAGGGCCTGGGCCCAGGCTGGCATCTGGGTGTGGCCAGGGCCCACTTGGCTCTGGGATTGGCTACAGCACTCCCCTCCCCCACAGGAGGAACCACAGAGGCCCGAGTGGACCTGGCTGGGGTGGGGAAGTGACTGCCACAGGGGAGTCCACCCTTAGCCACCCCCGGATGTCCTGGGCTCCTCAGGGCAGCAAATGCGCCAGGCCAGGCCACTTTCCCTCCAAGATGGTCGCACGGCCCCAAGTGGAGGAACAGGAAAACAGCGCCCTAGGAGAGAGGACAGGACTTGCCCGAGGGCTAGGGCCAGCCTCAGTTGTCATGGCTAAGGCTCTGGTATAGACAGGAAACACCGAGACTGCACTGTGCCATGTGGCAATCCCAGCTGCTCAGAAGACTGAGATCTGAGGATCGGGGTTCAAAGCCAGCCTGCAGAAAAGCTCGTGACACTCATCCCCACTGAATCCCCAAGAAACTGTCAGTGGTGCTATGGCTCACCCAGGACATCATCAGGAGGAAGATGGGGAGGAGGATGCGCTTCTGCAGCAGTGGGCCGTGACTAAGCAGGAACCACTGGCCTCGCGGTCTTTGTCCTTTACTGAGTACCTCAATCGCATGGACTCCACACCTCTCCTAAAAAGCAGTCGACACTGACACCCCTTCTCCAGCAACTCCTCAAGAGGCCATGATGCTAAGAAGTTTCCAGGCTCAATAAAAGTGTTGTCTGGGCCGCTACCCAGGTTAGGGTATGACTTGAGGGAGCCACACATGAGGCAGCTTGTGGGAGCTAAATTATATACGACTATCATCAGGAAGCCAGGGCCAGAGACGGAGGAAGGGAGAGGCTCTGTCAGGACTGGCTGCTGGGCTGGCTTCTTGGGTTGAGGGAGTGCCGGGGCCCTAAGCTGGACAGGTGGAGGGCAGGGGCAGGAGCAGGACCGTGGGTGGCGGCTCCAGGGGCCAGCCGATGAGGTCAGAGGGGCACGGATGTTGGAATGCTGGGCTCTGGGCCCTGGTGTGAAGCCCAGGCTGGCACTGGTCTGCTGCCCTGTGAACTTCCTGCGTGAGCAGCTTTCCTGTCCCTGGCCGCTGGCTGGGAGGGTGTTAGGGGAGACTTTACATGGTTCCGCAAGGCCACAGCCGGGGCGGTGACCCCTCCCCATGACTCTGGGGAAGTGAGTGTACCGTGGGGCCTGTGAGGGGGGCCAGGGCCTACGCATGCTGGCCTCCAAGACCTTGGGTTTCCTGAATGTTCTCTGAACAATGCCCTCCCTGTCCCAGCGGCCAGGGCAGCGTCCCATGAAGGCCAGGCGCCCATCACACGCCCTGAGCCCGGAGGCCACCAGGGAACGGAGCTGTGGTAACAGCCGTCCAGCAGGGAGGCAGCAGAGGACGGGGCAGGGTGGCCAGCGGGAAGATGGCCAGGGCTGGCTCCCCAGGACACTGGCCCCAGGCCTTCACCTTGTGACTGGGGAGGGAGAGGCCTGGTGCTTCAGTTCCCAGGCCATTCCCAGAGCAGAGCAAAGTGGGACCCGGACAAGCCTTCTCAGTCCCAGCACAAAATTAGGAAGCGGGTGGCGCCTCAGGGAGTCGGCCGTGAACCGCTGAAGGGAAACAGCAACGCTGGCGTTGCTTTTCCGATCAGTGCAGGCGCGCTACCACTTGAGCCACAGCGCCACTTCTGCTTTTTAGGTGGTTATTAGAGATGAGAGTCTCGCGGCCTTTCTTGCCCAGGCTGACCCCAAACTGCGATCCTCAGCTCTCAGCCTCTGGAGCAGCCAGGGGGTCAGGCCTGAAGCTCTCATCGGCTGCCTCTGCCCCAGCCCGCGGGGCAGCACCTGCCACCCCAGCTGATTTCACGCTCCCAGGGCCCAGCTGGGGCCCTGGCAGCTAAAGGAGTCCCGGTGTTGAGGGGTTCTGGGATCTGAGGGAAACCCCTCTTCTCTGGCCCAGGGCATCCTGACCACCACCTGGTGGCCAGCAGGGGGCAGCATGTGCACACCGCAGCCGGGCAGCAACAAGCAGGAGCCTTTGTTCTGAGTCCCAGGCGGTGTCACAGGAAGAGTCCACAGGCCTGCATATCCTCAGCTGACCTGGGCCCCCCTCCCCCACCCCCAACCCCCAACCCCTGGGAGCAAGGACGGGAACAAAGGACGAGCTCCAAGGACCCAGAGGAGCCTAGGGATGCCTGGCCATTGTACCACCTGCCCACACACCCAGGGCTGGGGCTGACTGGCCTGGGCACAGGTCCTCAGAAGGGACATGGCCCTTCCATGGCTCCCAGGCCCACGGTGGCCAGGTTTGCCTGGGGTGTCCTGGTTTTAGCAGCAAATAGCACACACACCCCCTTTTTTTTCTTTTTTATCTCTTCTGTCCCCAGCACACAAGGTGAGCGCCCCACCTCACAATGGTTCCTTCCTTCCCCCCCTTCCCCCTCCCTCTGCTCCCTCCCCATGCCCCAGGGTGCAGTGAAGAAGCTGCTGTTTGGGGGAAGCCAAGGGTGTGGGGGGAAGGTGGCAGGATGGTGAGGGGACAGGCAGAGGAGCAAGGTGGCTGGCTGGGGTGTGTCCAGACACCATGGGGTCCCCGTGGCAGGGAACCTTGTGTGTTGTTGGTCCCTGGCTGCCTTCTCCTCCCAGGCCTCCCTGGCTGGAGAAGCTGAACAGGAGGCTGAGCTCCCTCCGCCCCGCCCCCCCCACACACACTTGAGCTGGGTGTGGTATGGACGCAGCTTTGCCAGAACCAAGGCACAGGGACAAACTGCAGGGTGTCAGGAGAGAGGGCAGACTCTCCACCAGGGCCCGGGGATGGGGGGCGGGGGGGGGGGGGAGACTCTGCCAGAGCCCAGGGTCCTGTCTCCTGCCTACACCCTTCCTGCCCTCCCGGCCCTCCTGGCCTGTGCTCCTGTCCTGCCTGTGACCTCCCTCCTGCCCCAGGTTCTGCCCAGGCCCCTCTGCCTGGCTGCGGGAAGAGCACAGGGTGGTCCAGGGGCACTGCTAGGAGTTGAGCCCAATTCCAGGTGGGCATTTACTATGCAGGTGAGGTCCGATTCCAGCCCTCCATTGTCAGAGCCCAGGGGTCAGGAAAGGGTCCCTGGACAAGCCAGGCACTGCTGGCTCAAGCCTGTAGTCCTAGTTCCTCAGAAGGCTGAGATCTGAGGATCAGGATTCAAAGGCAGCCTGGGCAGGAAAGGCTGTGAGACTCTGATCCCCAATGAGCCACCAGAAAACCAGAAGTGGCGCTGTGGCTCCCGTGGTAGAGCTCTGGACTTGAGTAAAAAAGTCTGCAGGAGTGTGAGGCCCTGGGTTCACACAGGCATGTACACACACACACACACACACACACACACACACACACACACACACACGGTGATTTTTAATTAACAAGTTCAGTCTTTCACCTTGAAGAACAAAGTCCTGAGGTTGCAGGTGACCTCTCGGTCATTGAGGAATTCATTGAGGAAATGCGGTTGGCCAAGGCAGGCAGAAGGAGCTGGAAGGCGTGGGGACTCACGCGAGGCACAGGGCTAGCTCTCCAGTGTGAAGCCAGGAGTGAGAGCGGGAGTTGAGGAGCCAGGCCGCCCTCACCCTCCTGCAGGGCCTGCGGATCACCAGCCCTGGCCCCAGGATCCTAGGGACCTGCAAACCCTTAGACTTGACCAGCAGCAATTTTTGCCTGTGTGGCCATGATTCCTGGCTCACAGCTTTTACCCAGGCACGGAGGGGCACTGCTGGGCTATGGGTTCCAAGGATGCTGGGCCAGTCAGCATCCTTGAGGAGTCTCAACCCCTGTTGGTCTATACCTATTAAACACAAATGCCTCTGAGTTGCTCATGGCAACAAGCCAACGGTCAGGAAACTAAGGAAGGTTGTGAGGGGAAAGACTCCAAGATCCTCTGCTCTGTTGGCTTTTTTTTTGGGGGGGGGGCTCTCTATCTATGGTCTACCTATCTTTATTATCTATCATCTCTCTGTCTGTCTGTCTGCCTATCTGTCTGTCCTCTACTTATAGGCAGGGTCATACTAGTCAGCCAAGGCTGGCTTCAAACTCAGTCCTCCAGCCTCCACCCACTGAGTGCTGGGATTCCCAGCAGGTGTCGTTTTTGCTCCTCCTTATCTAGGTGGCTGAAGAGTGCCCTCCTACTCCCTCCGATCCACATCCGTCCCTACCCCAACCCACCCTACCCTGCCACCTGCTTTTCTGTAAGAATCTCCACCCAACTCAGAACACAGAGTTCTTTCTGAGTCTGGAACGAAGGCCAGCCTTGGGGTGGGGAGGGTGCTCTGAGCTGGGAGTGAGAAGGAACAAGAGGAGGAGGAAGAAAAGGACTGGTTTATTGTCCCCCTCTAGAACATTCTGGCTCCTACCTCTTGTCAAAGAGCCAAGGAAGCAGGTTTTTAAATGATGGGGAATGAAGTCTTGCTCTTCTGATTCAAACAACCTTTGTAATCCCAGCTGCCCCGGCCCCTGTCCTTCAGTCACAGCCCCTCCTACAGCAATGTCCACACACGCCAGCAGGGGTGGGCGCCGTGCCAGGCTAGGGGACTTCATAGCACACTGAGGTCAACAGTCAGGGAAGCCGCTCCCTCCTGGCACACTGAAACTTGGACTGTGGTGAGGGGTGGAAATATACAAACACCCAGCCAGTCAGTCGCTGGTGGCTCACACCTGTAATCCCAGCTACTCAGGAGGTTGAGATAAAGGTTTAAAGTCCAGGCCGAAAACTCTGAGTCTCTTGTTTCCAATTAACCATCCAAAAAGTGAGAAATGGTAGAGCATCTTGAGCAAAACAAAACATGAGTGAGAGGCCCGGAGTCCAAGCCTTAGTACCGGTGTGTGCACATGCACACACATAGAGCTTGTAGAACTAGTCAGGTCAAGGCTGTCTTCCTACTGTACAAATGTCAGTTTCCTGGTTTTGCTGTTGCACTGTGGGCAGGCAAGGTGACACTGCTTGCCATGGTGAGGGCTATGGAGGGACTTCCTTCTTAGTTTTTTGGTGTTTTTTTTTTTGCCAGTCCTGGGATTTGAACTCAGGGCCTGAGCACTGTCCCTGGCTTCTTTTGGCTCAAGGTTAGCACTTGAGCCACAGCGCCACTACCCACTTTTTCTATGTATGTGGTGCTGTGGAATTGAACCCAGGGCGTCGTGTAACTGAAGTAAGCATTTTACCACTAGGCCATATTCCCAGCCCATCTTCTTGATTTTTATTGTAGTAAAATGCATGAATCAAAGTTTGCCATTTCTGTTGTCCCGGCAGTTTGGTGGGTGTAGCCCAGGCCTCGGAGGCCTCTTGGAAGGCCCACGGGGCAGACCGCTGGCGTGGAGGGCCTGGTCCCTGCAGGGGCAGCTCTGGAGGCCAGGGGACTAGTGGAAGAGGGGCCTATAGGAAGCAAGTGAGGTCGTTGGGGGTGTGGCTTACCAGGAAGTGAGGTCACCAGGGGCATGGCCGCAGAGGACAGGGAGGCCTCATGGAGGAAGTGACGCCACTGGAGGCGTGGCCTCGAAGGCCTTATCTGCCCCAGCCCCTTCCTGTGCCTTGGCTCCAGCTCCCTGGCCCATGGTCGCGTTGTGGCTGCTGCCTCGGCCCAGATCCCCCCCTCGGCCATGGAGCGAGCAGCCCGGTGTCACAGACTGAAACCGTGAGCTGATAAGCCGTTCCTCGGTGTAAATTCGTTTTCTTTCTGGTATTTGTCACGGGGATGGAGAGCGAACCGACTCCTGTGGCATGATGGCCCCCACGACCTGGCTTGGCCGCCGAGACCTGTCCATCTCCCCACGCTGAGTGCCCTGGGCAGCGCGCAGCCACGGACCCCCTGGCCTTCCCCAGCCTACCCCCCCAGCCCCTCCCCCGCCTTCCCCCTCTCTCCCCAGCCTCTCCCAGCCCCCCTCCGGCCTCTCCTGGCCCCCTCCCAACCACCCCCCCCTTCCTTGGCCTCCCCTCCCCCGGCCTCCCTTGTCCCCTGCAGTTCTCCCTGGCTGGCTTCACTTAGCCTAATGGCACCAGGGCGAGTGTCTGAATACTGAAGAACACCTTTAGGACTGAGTAATATTTCCTTGTGTCAATCCATCATAGCTGATTTATCCGATCACCTATCAATAGACATTTTAGCTTTCATTCCTTAAGTACTATGACCTGCAGGGTGTTTTTTTTTTTTTTTTTTTGCCAGTCCTGGGGCTTGAACTCAGGGCCTGAGCACTGTACCTGGCTGGCTTCTTTTTGCTCAAGGCTAGCACTACCTCTTGAGCCACAGTGCCACTTCTGGCTTTTTCTGTATATGTGGTGCTGAGGAGTGCTGAGAGGGCTTCATATATGCAAGGCAAGCACTCTACCACTAAGCCACATTCCCAGCCCTGCAGAGATTTTTCTTTTTTTTACAGTGTGTGTAGTTGTAATTATTCTAAATAAAAACATGCTGAGAAATAAACGTAGTGAGTTGGCTAATTCTTTCCTCTAGAGTTTGTAAACTATTTACTGTTGTGTGTGAGAATGTATGCTAGTTTTGGAGCTTGAACTCAGAGCCCGGGCACTGTCCCTGAACTTATTTGCTAAGGTTAGCACTCTACCACTTTAATCACAGCTCCACTTCAGGCTTTTGGTGTTTAATTGCTGATAAGAATCTCACAGATTTTCCCCACCCTGGCTTGATTAGAACCTCAACTGTGAGATCTCAGCCTCCTAAGCAGCTGTAATTACATGTATGAACCACTGGTACCCAGCTTGTAGTGAACTTATCACTGATACACAATTTCTGTTGGTACTTGGCTTTTTTGTTGTTGGTCCAGGGGCTTTAACTCACTCTAGGCAGCTAGCTTTGACCTGCGCTCTACCACTTTGAGCCACAGTGCCACCATTTCCTGAAGCATCCCAGAGTTGTGGCTCTCAGGATGCAGAACCTGATGTCAGCTATTCCTCTCCACAGTCCCTAGCTTCTCCTTTCACCATCATGGCCTCAGGCTCCCCATGTACACCCCGACCCCCCAATTCAGATTAAAAGAGACAGCCTAGAACATGCTGCTGCTGGGGTCCTGAGAACTGACTAATGTCTCCAATTCTATCTGGGCCTGTGATGTGAGCTGTTCTCTGCTGCAGTCCCTTCGCCATCACCTTGTTCCAGAAGGAAAGAGAAGGTTCAGACAAGCATCTCATGTGGTAGGCAAACTGCCCCAGCAAACATTCAGCATCGCAGGAGACCCCTTGTCTTGTTCTGTCCCTACAACCCTGTGAGGACTCCTCCACATGCCTCCAGGGAGAGAGCCCAAGCTCAGGGCCCAGCAGGCTGCACCAGATCCGGGACTGTGAACTCTGCAGGCCTTTCTCACCCCACCCCGAGTCTCCCCATCCAACCCGAGGCCAATGTCTGCACTCACGAGACTGGTGATGCTCTGAGCGCCGTCTCCACGGCTGCGGTGGAGACAATCTCCTTTCTCCGCGCTTTTCCGTATCTCTTTCTGTGGCCTGTGGGGCCAGGGCTGGACCTAGCTTGGGACTCCTGGACTTTAGGCCTGGGATATGAAAAATCCAATATAGTGATAGCTTCCCCTGTTCTTTCCTATTTTCCCTCTGTTTTGGCTCTGCTGCCTCTTTCTCCTCTTTGCCTTCTCCTGCCTCCTTGGCCCCTGCTCCATGTCCTTGCTGGCCTGTCCTGTGATACTGATTTCACCCATGTATTAATCATTACAACAGCTAAAAGTTCCACTGTGCTCCATTAACCTCCCCCTCCTCCCTCTGAGGGGTCTGGATGGTGGAAAGTTCTCCATTTCCATGAATAACAAGCAGGAGGCCCCTGTGCAGGGCCATGATCCGCAGGCAGCCACGGACCTTGAGCAGGTCAAGGACTCAGCCACAGAGGTGTTATAAAATCCCATTAGGGCTGTCAGGAGCGAAGAATGGGACTCCAATAAGGTTAAAGTTTGGCATTTTTACAGCTTTTGTATGATATAGAAAGAACTGGTGGGGGGGGGGGGGGCTGTGCCAGCTGCAGGTGGAGCGAGGCCTCGCTGAGGCTGCCCTCCAGCTGTGACTTCGGTGAGCGCGTCCCCACCCCTTGTCCTGGGTGGTGACAGGAAATGAATCCTGCTGGTTATTTTCCACTGGGAAGAGCTCCAGGGATGAACTGGCTTTGAAGAAAATGCCTGGGCCCCTGGCCTCTCAGCCCACAGCCCCAGCAAGGGCTGGAGGTGGATTTGTTCGTCCTTCTTAACCTCCTGCCTAGAACTCTCAATTTTCTACCAGAAACATCCTTCCAGCCAGTCTGAGCCTGAAGATCATGGTTCAGAGCCAGCCTGGGCCTTTTGCTGGTTAGTTGGAAAGAGTCTCAGGCACTTTCCTACCCAGGCTGGCTTTGAACCCTGATCTTGGCCTCCTGAGTACGTAGGATGACTGCCATGAGCCAGCTGGAATGTTCTTGACTGAAAGGCATGGCATAGCCTGTCTTCTTGAGAGTTTATGAAAGCCCACCACAGCTGAATGGTTCTGGGGCCCAGCTGGCCACTGTCCTCCGCACCATGGTGTGCAGGCGCCCAGGCCCGTGTGGAAAGGACACCAGTGGAGGAGGCCTTGCTGATACTCAGCAGCCCTGTGAGTCTCTTGGGCCCAAGGCTGCCCTGAGCCTCCAGCCTGCTGTAGAGCAGCGCTGATGCCAAAGCCCATGCCCTGCTCCCCCCACCCCTGCCTCGCCCCTGCCCAGCCCTTCCCAGAGTTCCAGGGCCTGGGAATTTGGGCCTGGGCCTCTTAGGACCGTGAGAGGCCTCGATGCAAGCTTGGTCTAAGGCCAGGCTGGACCACACAACAGCACACAGGCATATGGGGGGACAGGGCTAAGAAGGGGAGCAGACCCCCACAGCGACTCCCACAAGCATGGGTGCTCTGCAGTGGGATGACGGGCTGAGGTGAGGGAAAGGGTGACCTCTGCCACCCCACCCCCACACACTGCCGTGTCCAGAGGCTTTTGCTGGCTGTGGGGTGGGAAAGGGGCCCCCTGGTGGGGGTTCCTGTCCTTGGCGCCTGACCAAAGCCTGGAGGGGGGAGGCAGAGAGTGGGGGCAGAGGCCAGACAGTCAGCCCTTCTGGCCACCAAGTGAGCTTCTCCATCCTAAGGAGCTAGGAGTGAGTGAGGCCATCCTTGGAAGGGCCCCCTCCTCCCACCCCCATATCTCAGCTCCTTGGTGCACTTTGCATGAGGTGCCAGGGACAGGGGAGAGTCCAGTGCTGCCCTGAGAATGCACACTGCCGGGAGGTTGAGCGGGACCGACTGTCCAAAGTGCACGGCTTGCACCCCGGGGGCCCAACTCAGGCCCCTGGGTGTCGCTGGTCCCTGGACTCTCACCCAGGTGAAACATTAACAAGCCTGAGAGCTAGGGAAGCAGATTTGGAGAAGCAGTGCTGTTTGCTGATCTGGAATTTTCCATCCCTTCCAGCTATAAAATGAAGATGGCTGCTTGGGGCTAGTGCTGGGTATCTGGATGGTGGCCACACCCAGGGTGCCCAGAGAGGGGGTCTGGGGAGAGACTCGTGGACCAGGTGCCTGCTTGGTGGCTTTACAGCCCAGACAGGTGATCAGGGTGGGCCCTCCACTCCCTGGACTCCTCCAAGCCTCCCTTTCCTCGTGCCTCAGGGTTTCTGGTATCTGATTTCCTTCCGCTTTATCTTAAGGCTCTGCATTCCTAAGCCGGACTGACTAGTGAGTCTTATGGTCACGTGACCAGAGTTCTTCTGCCGCCTGACCCACGCTAGGTTATCAGATTGCTCTGGGATCAGTGTCCTCATATATGTATATATGTAAAATTTTATTTTACTTGTATATTATTTAGATTTTTATATATTATATATGCACATATATGTATATATGAAATTATGCAAAATAAAATGACCAAATAAATTTCAGTTCTAAGAAGTTAGGGTAGGTTGAGGGAGGGTAATGAAGGGGGTGAATAGAGTCAAGACTCACCATAAATATTTATGTCCCAGTAGACGTCCCCGTACAACTAATAATATAGATGAGAAAATATTATATTGCCAATTATTTTAATTAGTCAATATTGTAATGTGATATATAATATAATTAATATTATATAGCATATTAAATATAACATATTTATGTTACTATATGTTATATAGTATCATAAGATAGTATATAGGTATAATATAATACATAGTACCTATATACTATATTATGTATGTATATATGTATTATGTGTACATATATATACACATATATACATATATATATATATACATACAACATAAAAATGTTTGCTGATGCCTTCAATCCTAGCTACTTAGGTTTCTGACATCTGAGGAATGCAGTTCAAAGCCAGACAGGAAAGTCCATGAGACTCTTACCTCCAAACAATCAGCCAAAGAGCCAGGCTGGAATGTATGGCTCAAGTGGTCGAGTGCCAGCTTTGAACCAGAAGCCAAGCAAGATCACAAGGCCCAGACCTCAAGCCCCACTACTGGCACACAGAAAAATAGGTAGGGGGTCCAGGCACTGGTGACTCCTGCCTATAATCCCAGCTACTCAGGGGGCTGGGAGGCTACGTTTAGTGCAGCGCTTCTCACAACAGTCAAATGGAGTCAGCTGAGGCACTCAATGGATCAATGGAGAGAGAATACGCATTACTTATTTGTGCTGGAATATTACACATCCATAAAAGAAAAATGAAATCAAGTCACATGCCAGAAAATGGATGGAAATGGAGAATATACTATGTTGAGAGTGATAAGCTGAGCTCAAAAATATTCTATGTTTTCACTCATACATGAAAACTAGACTGAAAGACATCCATGTTCATGGACATGTACATGTATATATGTATGTACATGTATATATGTTTATGAATCATCAATGAATCATTTTACTTTTATCTGTTCAATTTCTCACCTCGGTATCAGCCCAATATTAAAAATTATTAATTCACTGTGCAATCAGCAAAGCTCTCATTTTTCAAGGGACGGTACTAAGCAGGCCCTGATCTGGGGGTGCCCGTCCGATTGAGGCAGACTCGAGGCTGGGTGGGTGAGGCTGGCCATAGGGTTCTCACAGGACAACATGGAGCCTGCCCGCACAGCCAGGCCTGGAGATGCCAGGTGAACCAGGGGTTCATTGAGGGACAGAGCAGGACAAAGCCAGGCCCCCTGCCCCAGGTGGGCCCTGGGCCCAGGGCAAGGCCTCCACTCCCTCCCCATGGGCTGCTGGGATCTGTGGTCTAAACACACAGTCGCAGCCAGCTGGAGGTGCCCCTGGCCCTGTGCTCTCCTCCCCTCCCCCATGGGCTCAATGCCCCCCTCAGCCAAGGCAATGTCCTAGCCCCTGCAGGAGGCTTCACCCCACTGGGCCAGCAGAATTTTTATTCAAAGAATGTATAAATAAATAAACAGAGGTGAAAGCAACAAGGTCAATGACTTACTTGCCATTTACCATCTGTTTCCCTTTACAGTCATTTAATACACTCTTTGTGTGGATATGGGATGGGACCTGTGTCCAATAAACCTTTGAAATGTGTATTTCTAAGTGGCATAATAATCGCACGTATTTAGGGACATAGTGGGGTAATTTGATAATGTACATACGATGTGTAGTGATCGATGCTGGGTAATTTGCATTTGTAGCTCCTTAATCTCCTTAATCTTCCATCATGTTGGGGGGGGGTGTCTCACTGGGTGGGGTACAGTTCCCTCCCACAGACCTTATGCTCCCTTGCCAGGCAGTGAGAGGTCATAGAGGAGATAGGAGGGAGGAGAGCGTCCTCGGACCACCCGCAGTTGAGGGAACAGTCTAGAATGTTCTACAGAGGTAGAACTGAGGTAAGGAGGCAACAGCACATATCATTTCTCTGTCCAAAATAAGAGCATCCATCCATCTACCCAGAAATGGCAAGATGGCGCCTTTCATAGTGTGCGCTTACCACAGGAAAAACTAGAGAAAAATAAGTAGCATGTAAATAAGATCACAAACTACTAGGGTATTTTTATCCATTAACAAATAATAGGGAATCTGAATGTGAGCCAGGCACTGGTGGCTCTTGCCTGTAATCCTAGCTACTCAGGAAGCTAAACGCTGAGGGTCCAAACCAGCAAAACACCGGGATGGAGGTATGGCTCAAATGGTAGCACCCCAGAACTTGAGTTCAGATAAAAGGAAAAGGAACATAAGTGGGATGTTGGTGTGGACGAGTGGAACAAAAGACAAGCTTGAGAAGAATTTAGAAGTCCCACTTAACTTTCCGCCGGTTTTCTCAAGGGATTATGCGGCTTCTCAAAATGGAACAGTTGCCTGCTGTTTGATGTAGAACCGTTGGCAACACTGGTGGATGTTATGGGGTTTGAGGGAGGGGATTCCCTGTCCCTCCAAGAGTCCACCACTCAGCGACAGTCTCAAGCAAAAGGATGGGTTTATTGGGGAAGCAAAAAGCTAACTGACTGGCCAGGGATGCAGCACAGACTTGGGAGCTGAAACTGCAACAGTGAAAGCGGGCTGACCAGCCAGGGACATAGTGCAGATTCTGGTGCTGACACTGTGACCCCGAGCAGTCCCCAAATTGGGGTTTATAAAGGTAAAAGTGTAGCACAGACGTAGAGGGCTGACTCAGGGGTACAGCAAACAAACAAGCAAACGTGGCACAGATGTAGGAGGTTGACACAGAGGGTAGAGCAAGTAACAAACAAGTGAAGCAAGCCATTTACAGAAGCAGAATTTTGGGGTCAGGTTGACCTACTCCCCCCAACATTTCCTACCATGTTTCCCTAATCAAGATGGATTAGCTGTGCTCCCTACAACAGTGGAAATGGAGTTTCTACAAGGCAAGGCTCATCCCTGCCTTCATCAGGACATGGGGCTTGCTCCCCAGGAAGGGAGCAAGCACAGGGGAGGGGGCTGAGAGGCCAGTCCTGGGGTAAACCCGCTTCCTCTTTGTTCCAGAGAATTCTACCTGCCTGGAATTGGGTGTAGGCAGGAGGACATGGGACTTGGAGTTACGCAGGTCTGGAGCTGAGCTCTGGGCATGCTAGGACTCAGATCAGGGAGCTGTAAGGTCTTCACCACCACCCCCCCCCCCCCCCCCGCCGTGAAAGTGCAGTGTGCAGAGGCCTGACCTGCTGGCCCAGCGCAAGGCTGAGGCGGGGCTGTGAAATGCATGGTGAAGAGTGCTTCCCTACAGCTGTCCTCCTGCATGGCTTTTTCTTCGCAGCCTACTTTTGGCACTGGGATTTGAACTCAGGGCCTCACATTGGCTAGGCAGGCCTCTACCACTTGAAACACACCTCCAGTCCTTTGTGTTTGAATTACTTTTTTAGGCAGGGGTATTTTCTTTTTTAAAATTTTTTTTCTTATTTATTGTCAAAGTGATGTACACAGAGGTTACAGTTTCATACGTTAGGCATTGGATACATTTCTTGTCCTGTTTGTTACCTCCTCCCTCATTCCCCCCTCCCAGGGGTCTTTTCTTTTCTTTTCTTTTTTGGCCAGGTCAACCTTGAAATGTGATTCTCCTACTTGCAGTGCAACTAAGACCACAGGCTTGTGCCACCGTCCAAGGCTGATTTGTTGAGATGGGATCTTGCTAGCTGTTTTGCACACCTTTCAGACTGTGTATCTCCTGAGCAGTAGAGACAACAGGCATGAGCTGCTTCCTCCAAACTTCATCCCCTAGCTCCTCTTCCTCTCGCCTTCCCTCCCTTTCCCTCTTCTGCCCCCCTCCTTGGGCTCCCCAGCATGGGTCCCCATGGCCAGCAGGAGGCAGTGCCCAGCAAGCAGCCCCACCAGGTTTGTCTGAGCCCAGGCTCCAGAGAATGCAGCTTGCCTGGCCCGGGGCAGCGTGGGCCGGCCCGCAGGACAGGGCCTGGCCACAGAGCCTTCGGAATGCCAGGAATCCACTGCCCTGTCACTCCTCCGAGAGGAAAGCTGTGGTTTGGGGCCTGAGAACATTGCCGGGGGGCGTGGTGACAGCACAGGCCTGGTTCCCGTGCCCCGGGTGGGAGAAAACCACAGGCCTTTCCTCCGCTGCCCGTCCTGGCTCCCACGCCCCAGCCACACTGCCCAGGGAACGGGAGCTCGGCCTGTCCCGAGACCGTGCGGGCGGCCTGGGCCATGGCTCAGGCTGGAGCTGGCCACACTCACTATGCAAGCTCTGGCCTCAAGAGTGGGCCCCCACAGCAGGAGGGCCGAGACCCACAGGACACCATCTGGGGGCTTGGCAAGATTCCTAAGAAACGCTGGGAGCTGTGGCTCATACCTGTAATCCCAACTACTCAGGATCCTGGTTTGAAGCCAACAGGGCAGGAAAGTCCTTGAAATTCTTATCTTCAACTAATCACCAAAAAGTTGGAAATGGTGGTGTGATTCAAGTGGTAGAGCACCAGCCTTGAGTGGAAAAGACAAGTGAGAATGAGGCCCTGAGTTTGCATACTGGCACGCGCACGTGCGCGCGCACACACACACACGTCCTCAGAAGCGAGTCTAAGTGAGGAAGGGAGAGGCTGAGGCTGGGGCTCTGCTTTTTGGGGGCACACCATAGTTGGCCCCCTCCTGCTGCCATCCACAGAACCAACACCAGCCCTGAAGATTTACCCCAGGGCCAGATGTGTGCCAGCTGTGTAACTGGGAGAATTGCTTCTCTCGTGCTCCTTCATGAAAAATGCATCATTGGTGGCCTTGAGCTGCTGATCCTTGGCCTCAGCCTCTGGGGTGCTGGGATTACAGGTGTGCAGGGCCACACCTGGCTTCCCCCTCCCGTGTGTAAGGTGAAATGGCACTGCTTTATTTATCTCAGCTTTGCCTCCTGCAGGCAGAGACTTGGCCCATCTGCATGTGGAGTCTTTTCCAGCGGCCTCTCCACTGTCTCCGGGGCTGGGCCTCCCTCCCTGCAGCCTGAGCTGCTGAGTCACAGCGCCCCAGCTCTGCACTGCCCATTCTGCCAGTAGACAAGAAGGATGCTTCTGGAACCTCAGCACTGACGAGCCCTGGGCAGTATCATAAGGAGATATCAGCCTCACTGGAGCTTCATTGCACTAAGCCATGGGCAGATTTAAGTGTGTAACACAGGTACACAACTGCTGTGTGCTACTTTCCATCTCATTCCTCTGTCTTCTGCCCTTGGTGTGTGTGTGTGTGTATGTATGTGTGTGTGTGTGTGAGGGGGGAGGGCACTAGGACTTGAACTCAAGGCCTCACACTCTCACTTAGCTTTTTCACTCAAGGCTGGTACTCTACCACTTGAGCCACAGCTTTACTTCCAGGGTGATGTTTTTGTTTTGTTTTTGGGCCTTCAACTGTGGGCCTGGGCACTATCCCTGAGCTACTTTTTGCTCAAGGCTAGCACTATACTCCTAGAGCCTTGGTTAGGTCAGGACATTTGTGACTCTAGGGACAAGTGTGTCAGAAACCAGTGAGGCAGGCCAGCCCTGGAGGGACGGGACACGGCGGCCCCCACCCCCACCCCTAGCCCCATCCAGCGGCCACACTTCCCCAGGGATGTTTGAAATCACACACACACACACACACACACACACACACACACACACACACACACACCAAGCTACATCACTGTCCACTCCCCAGTAGCTGGTCTTGCTACTAGAGAGACAGCCTTAGGCCTGAGTGTAAGAAGCTAGTCTCAGGGACACAGGACAAGGGGCGGCTCTGAGGGTTCAGGGGCACCCCTGAAGGGGCACCCCAGTTTCCAAGTGGCAAGTCTTCCTTTAGCTCTTAAGTAGCCAAGGGGCCTCTTCTAGTCATAAAGCACTGTAAAAAAAAAATCTTGCTGGCCAAGCTTGGTGGCTCATGCCTGTAATCCCAACTACTCAGAGAGAGAGAGAGAGAGAGAGAGATCTGCAGATTGTGGTACAAGGTCAGCCAGGGCAGGAAAGTCTGTGAGACTCACCTCCAATGAACCTCCCAAAAGCCAGAAACGGGACTGTGGCTCGAGCAGTAGAGCACTAGTCCTGAATGGGAAAGGCCGAGTGGGAGCCCAAGGCCCTGAGTTCCAGTCACAGCTCTGGCACACATACACAAATCCTGTATAGCTTGCCAGGATCGATGAAGTGCTGTCTTCCTAGCTAAGTGAGAACAGGAGACAGAGCCTGGCCCCAGCTGGAGGATCCTGCAGAGACCCTTCTGGGCCATTTACCCAGGCTGCAGCTGGGAGAGAGAGTAGCTGGGACCGGGCGGCAGAGGCCCACGCAATGCACAGCCGGCAGGGCCAAGGGGCTTGCGGAGACCAGAGCCGTGGCAGAGAGGCTCACCTTTCCCCCTGGGTGCTAAAAGCAGCGGGGCCTCTGATTATCCTCAGTGAACACAGCCGGCTCACACCTGGAATCCTGGCCACTTGGAGACTGAGATCTGAGGGCTAAGGTTTGGAGCAGAGAGGCCCTGGGGACTCTTAGCTCCAATTACCCAGCAAAAAGCTGAAAGAGGAGACGTGATCCAGGCAGTAGAGTGCGAGCCTTGAGCTCAAGGCTGAGGGACGGCACCAGGCCCTAAGTTCAAGACCCATGTCCAGCACATTCACACACCCATGTCACATACACACACACACACACACACACACACACTAAGAAGAAGAAGACGAGGAGGAGGAAGAGGAGGAAGAGGAGGAGGAGGAGGAGGAGGAGGAGGAGGAGGAGGAGGAGGAGGAGGAGGAGGAGGAGGAGGAGGAGGAGGAGGAGGAGGAGGAGGAGGGAAGGGAAGGGGAGGGGAGGGGAAGAGGTAGCTGGGGATTCTCAGCTCTTGTCCTTGAGGAGCCCCAGTAGGTTGGAAGGCCGATACCCCAGTACCAGAGCTGCGGTTCTGCTGCCTCAGCAGCTGGAGGGGTTAAGGTGGGCTTGGGGGTCCAGCACGGCTTCCTGGAGGAACCCAGGCCCTGCTGCTCCCTACCCAACCAAACCCCAGAACTGCAGCTGTGCAGACAGCGGCGTGAGTGCTCACTCACTGCAAACCCGTGTATCAGCACCCAGCCAAGAACACAGCCAGGGTCTGGGAGCGCGACTGAGCGGTAGAGAGCTCGCCCGGCACGTGCGAAGCCCTGGTTCCAGGCGTCAGTGCTGCAGAAAAAGCCGAAGGGCGCTGTGGCTCAAGGGGTAGAGTGCTAGCCTTGAGCAAAAGAAGCTCAGGGACAGTGCTCAGGCCTGGAGTTCAAGACCCAGGACTGGCAAAAAAGAAAGAGAGAGAGGGGGAGGGAGGGAGGAAGGAAGGAAGGAAGGAAGGAAGGAAGGAAGGAAGGAAGGAAGGAAGGAAGGAAGGAAGGAAGGAAGGAAGGAAGGAAGGAAGGAAAGATAACAACAGAAACCCATGGCTGCCTCCGGCCCCCACGCCCCCTGACTGAGGCTGATCTCTGGCTGTGATTGCCAGAGCCAGGCCCACATTCCCCGGCTGCTGGGAACCTTGACCTCGGCTGACCTTTGTGTGTGATGATTTGTTCTGGGGAAAATCTCTAAATGGAATTACAGTAACATTACAAAAAAAAGAAATGATGGTGGATGTCTTCAGTAACCTGCAATTAGTGGAGTCAGAGCAGGGGCAGGAGGGGGAGGAGGAGGGAGAGGAGGGGGGAGGATGGGGAGGCCCAAGGAAACATGGAAACAATCACTTTGCACTGTGCAGCCTGCTTTCTCGTCCACCCTTCAGAGCACCCCTCCCCCCATTTAATGAAGCTTCTAGAATCCAAACTTTTCCAAAGGAAAGTGCATGTCCCAGGAAAATGAAGCTGATTGGCTAAGCTGGACGCTGAAATCAGACAGGAAGACGGTGAGCCGAGCTGGTTTCACAGGCCCGGGACGGGGCTCTCAGGCCTGGCATGGGGCTCCTGGTGCTCACACTGGGCTAGGACCCAGTGCACACACCACACATGCAGGCCGCTATGCGAGGACCCACCCCTCCTCCTGCCCTTCCCCCCCACCCCGCCTGCCCTTTCTCCTCTGCCCACCGCAAGCAGAGTTAGGGGCTTGGGCACAAAGGGCACCAACTGGTCCCTCTCCACCTGCCACACATGCCTGATGAAATGCCGGAAAGACGGTGGGAGCAAGCCTGGCATGGGCGCCCACACGGGTCCTGTGCCTTGGTGCTGCGGCAGCTGTGCCGCCTGATGGCTTCGGAGGGCAGCCAAGGACAAAGGGGGGCCTGCCCCCCGATCTAGTTTGGTGGTGCCACCTTGCTTGCCTAGTATATCCAGCTCCG